>NC_057814.1:454734605-455087369 GCF_018294505.1 Triticum aestivum
ATACCTCGTGGGCGCCAAATCACCTTCTCCCCAGAAGCTCCCATCTCCCGAGCCACGAAACCTCAGCCCCTCCTCCATGGCGCCCCCACCGCACCAATTTCACAGCCGCCCTCCTCCCTAATGCCGGAGATGCTGTCCATTTGCCGTCGTGCACTGGGCCGTGTGCCTCTTACTCTGTGGTGCTGGAGCTGCCTCAACCACGGTCGCGTGAACCGTACCAGAGCCAATTCACCCCCGCCGTTGTTCACGGCGCCGGAGCAGCTCCAACTTCGGATCCGTCCAGAGTCCCGGCGCTGCTTCCCCGTAGCCGTCGACCGTCGCGACATCGCTGTTTCCCTGCCGCCGGTGGCCACCGCAACCGCGCCGACCTCACCGACTCGGTAGCTGGACCTGCCTACTTCACCATGCCGCCAGATAGGTCGCACCCTCATCTCAAATCACTTTATTTAGGCATCAGTTGTCTGAATTTTTATTCTAGGCCAATCGATTCCCAATGGGAAGCAACACCCCTCGAGGCGGCGGAGCTCCTAGGCTGCCGGTTGGCTGGTGTCTAACGTAAGGGTGCGGAGCCGCAAGTTCGCCACGGTAGCAGCGCTTAGATGGCTATCTTAGAGTTGCGAGGGTTCAAGGTACTGCTGCCACTGGATCTGGATGACGAGGAGTCTTTGTGGATTGGCCCGGGGGTGGCGCAACCACGGCAGTGCGGTGGGGCGGGGAGCGGGGTTTTGGCCGGGGCCACTGACGGTGGAGGCAAGCTACTCTGCCGTTGGTCGCTGGCTCTTCGGGGAAGATTCCTAACAGTGTCAGCCGGGAGGCACAAGACGGCCATCAAGCCATCCGGCGTAGATCGGACAGTATCAAAATAAAATAAAATCGTGTGACCCCAATTTAGTCTCAGTCAACAGACGTGTGACCACTCTCGTACCTTGCTGTTGATCTCTTAGTGTATTTCTTCAGATCAAAGAGATGTGTCGTTCTTAACATTATGCGTTATCTGCATCTTCAGCCACACCATCTTCCGACTCACCGCAGCTGCTCCAACAAGGGAAGCATACACCAGAAGGGAGCTATAGTCCCCACTCAACAGTTCCCTGCATCGAATGCGCGTGCCCGACATGGATAGCCACAACAACTGCAGGGCCATCGACAAGTCAGCACATGATGCTCACTCCTATGGATGGCGGCCAGTTAGGTTGTACCCTCATCTTACTTGTGTGCAACATTTATGGCTTTGTTATTCATCTAAGCATGGAAATAGATTATCACATTTCACTGTATATTCATGCTGATCTCTTACGGGTCTTGTTCAGGAGTTAACGTTGTTCCATAGTTTAGCTAAGATACTTGTTCTTTAGGTAACGATGTTCCATAGTTATCATCCATTAGCCAATGCTATCCCACAGGCTGGTGATTATAGTATTATACCACTTCTAGTATTACCTAGGTTGTTCTTTAATACTTTTGTGTGCCATCTAGTTAATCTCGAGTACAAACGATACATATTCTGTAGCTTTCATCTGTGTTCTCCCTTTCGTTTTTTAGACCTATTGCTGCTAGTTAACCCCAGTCCTACTATTTATGTCATCTCCTACAGGCACTCATTACATAAATCTAACTACTAGTTGTCTTCCATGCATGTCAGATATAATTGCACACACCGATATATCCACAAGAACCTCACGGAGCAATGTAAAGGCCAATAAACTTGATGTCAATGATACCCAATATGATGGAACATGTAAAGGCAGTTCTTCAGAAGACTTGCAGAAAGATGTTGAATCCTCTTCACCCACAAGGTCCTTGCTCTAACTTGGCCCGTGATATGGGTACAACATGCATATAATGTCCTGGAGTGTATGTACTCTGTTGCAATGACATGTGCTTAGCATGATGATCATGCATGTAAATATGTCATGCCTTCATGTTTTTCAGTACCTATTCCATTCATGATAACATGTTTTCAAATTCAAGTACTGTCATTCTACTCTATCGCAATGCCATCTGCTTAATTTGGACATCATGCTTCTGAATACTCTTATGCATTGTTATTCATCAGTACGTACTTCATCTGTCTACCATACCATGTTTTTTACATTGAAGTGATGTTCTAGTGCTCTGTTGCAATGCCATCTTAGTTTCCCAATCATACACGTGTATGCTGCCTTAGTTTTTTCTGTACGTATTCCGCTAGCATACAGTTTTTCATTCAACTAGTGTTTTTTTACTGTGGTGTCCTGTCGTATCCCTAGCTCTTACACCATACTCCCTCCGTCCGGATTACATGTTTCCGAAATGGATAAAAAAGGATGTATCTAGAACTGAAATACGCCTAGACCCATCCATTTTTTTCCGGATGGAGGGAATACATGTCAATATGTCATGCCTTTCTATTCTTCAGTACCTATTCCATCTCTCTGCTGTAGCATGTTTTATAATTGAAGCACCATTCTTCTATACAAGACATGCAAGGGGAAGACGACTATGTTAGAATCTGAAGGGTTACAAACCAGGTCTTTGCAAAAGATCCAAACGCCAGGAGATAATAAACCAACTCCAGTTTTTATAGATACTACTCCAGCACAGAGAAACCCAACTCCTACTGATAATAAGCAGATTCCAGTGGCCAAAAAAACTAGTCCGCTCCAGTCCAGCAAAAATATATCAACTCCATTCTAAGAAGCGTGTGCGTATCCTTGCATCATGAAATTTTATAGCATGCTGATCATATTTTCTACATGTTTCTTACCCATCTCTCTTTTAGAAATAAGCTTAACAGATAGAAGAATTTCTGCACTGGTATCGTCTGTGAGGAACGATTCTTGCAGGAATTCTCTGTACTCCAATGCAGATGTACATACCTGTTGTATATCACTATATTTTTACATCAGCATGTATTTTGTTAATCGGCGTGAATCCAACCTTTATCTGATCTAAATTTAGTTGTAGCAAAATGTATGATTAAAGGCCACAATGTTGATTTTTGTAAGGAAAACTGCCTGGTAGTTTTGCATCCTGAGCTGCATGAGTGTACTATCTCATATTAGTGGGTTTGATTACTTTGGTTCTGTAGTGGGTTTTCAGTGTTTTTTTTACTATGTTGTCCTGTCGTATCCCTAGCTCTTACATCATACTCCCTCCGTCCGGATTACATGTCGTAGAAATGGATAAAACTGGATGTATCTAGAACTGAAATACGCCTAGACCCATCCATTTATTTCCGGATGGAGGGAATACATGTCAATATGTCATGCCTTTCTATTCTTCAGTACCTATTCCATCTCTGCTGTAGCAAGTTTTATAATTGAAGCACCATTCTTCTATATAGGGCATGCAGGGGGAAGACGGCTATGTTAGAATCTGAAGGGTTACAAACCAGGTCTTTGCAAAAGATCCAAACGCCAGGAGATAATAAACCAACTCCATTTTTCATAGATACTGCTCCAGCACAGAGATACCCAACTCCCACTGATAATAAGCAGATTCCAGTGGCCAAAGAACTAGTCCGCTCCAGTCCAGCAAAAATATGTCAACTCCATTCTAAGAAGCGTGTGCGTATCCTCGCATCATGAAATTTTATAGCATTCTTATCATATTTTCTACATGTTTCTTACCCATCTCTCTTTTAGAAAATAAGGTTAAATGATAGAAGATTTTCTTCATTGGGATTGCATTCGAGGAAAATATCTTGCGAGAATTCTCTGTGCTCCAATGTTGATGTAAGTACCTGTTGTATATCACTATATTTTTACATCAGCATGTATTTTGTTAATCGGCGTGAATCCAACCTTTTTCTGATCTAAAATTTGTTGTAGCAAAATGTTAAAGGCGCCAATGTTGATTTTTGTAAAGAAAACTGCCTGGTAGTTTTGCATACTGAGCTGCATGAGTGTACTATCTCATATCATGCACATTACTGAATTGTAGTGCTGCTCTGCTTGCCTATTCATTCATTGTGTCAATGTTGCTTTCGTATTACCTTACCTAGCTAATGATAGTTGTGCCATATTGTGTTAATTTGGTGTTGGCTAGTTGCCCAAACGTTCGTTGTGCCAACGCTGCTTTCCTATTATCTGACTTGGCCAATGATAGCAATGCTAGTGTCTTAATTTGGTGCAGGCTGCTGAAGATAAGAAGACAAACTCTGAAAACAAGAAGGCAACCCCATTGTTTCTTTCCAATAAATCTAGGCTAGGTAATATGCCAATAACTCATGATTAATCTGTTTGGTTCCCCTCCTAATTTATGTTATGATGCAGTGGTCGAGACACTCTCCACTATCAATAATACAAGCCTGCCAAAATCGCCATCTGAATCTGTTCAGTATCCTCTGTCTTGAATGCAACGGAAAAAATGTATGTTTGTGAACCAATTAATGGCTGAAGGGATGATGGAAATGGTGGAGGAATCAGAGGTGCAGAGTCGTGCGACACAACAACTGATCAATGTTTTCAGAGACAGTGTAGCAAAGCAACAAGAACTTGCCCACATGCTTATGGGCATCATCGTGCTGAGGTTGCAGATTGTGACGTTGTAGATCGTTAGGTTCTGTTCATTTTTTTGCACTGGCATCAATCTTTGATTGCCCAGTGGATGTAATTTCATGTAATATATGCTGGATGTGCAACGTTGCCCCTGTATGCCGTACCTTTGCTTGATCGGTTTTGGTCCTGTGCATAATTGCTCGTCATAATGGGCTCAAATTATCTAATTTGGCCTAAAGACATGTACGAACTTTAGTGGGCCCATTAAGTTAATGGGCCGTTACCAGGCCGAAAGTTAATGGTCGGCCCTCTTAACTCCCGGGTCGTTAACAGGCTGACATCGAAGCGGGCAACAGGTAGGCCCAATTGATTTCACGGGCCGTTAACAGGCCGTTACTAAGTTCGGGCTACATATCGCCCAACTATACTGTGGGCCTTTAGCAGGCCGAAAGAGACAGCGGGCTTGTACTGGACCATGTAGAGCATGGGCCGCTAAGAGGCCGAAAGTCAGGTCGTATTGTAAATGGCCCAACTGTGTTGTGGGCCTTTAGCAGGCCGAAAGAGAAACCGGGATGGTATTGGACCATGAAGGGCATGGGCCGTTAAAAGGCCAAAACTCAGGTCCGACTACAAATGGCCCAACTCATTTATGGTCCGTTAACAGGCTGAAAGTCACACAGGGCCGGGAATTGGCCCAACGCTTAAATGGGTCGCTAAAAGGCCAAAACTCAGGTCCGACTACAAATGGCCCAACAGATATATGGGCTGTCACCAGGCTGAAAGACACACCGGGCCGGAAATTGGCCCAACACTTAAATGGGTCGCTAAAATGCTGAAACTCAGGTCCGACTACAAATGGCCCAACTGCTTTATGGGCCGTCAACAGGCTGAAAGACACACAGGGCCGGAAATTAGCCCAATATTTAAATGGGTCGCTAAAAGGCCGAAAGATGTACATCGTGAAAATTGGCCCATCCACTGAATGGGCCGTTAACAGGCCGAAATCTCATCGGGCCGGTATTAAGCCCAAATATATAGCGGGCTGTTAACGGGCCCGAACTGACGATGGGCTGCAATGGTGTCAAATCTTTAATGAGCCGTTGACGGGCCGAATTGGCACATCTCGTATGGGCCGTGGGCTTAAATGGACCTGACACAAGTAGGCCTTATGTGGGCCGGCCTGCTATTTTTTACTAGGCCGGCCTTTTTTACCGGAATGGGCCACTGTTGGGTCATGCCATGTGTCGACCTATCATAGGCGGCTCCTGTCCAATGAGTGGATGACATCTATCCCAACGGTGAGGCAACAGGTGTTTCCTCCGGCCAATGATGATTTTACACGTGGAAAATCCCCATTGGTCGGGGCTGTTAACGGGTTATCGGATCCAAAACCGGACCTGATAGCTTAACGGCGTTCCGTTACGGTGGATGCCACGTGTCGGTCACCCTTGACGAAAGCACTTTTGTGACGCGCGATTTATCATCATGGAAGTGGACACTTCCGTGATGATAATTTTGGTAGTGTCATGGAACACTTCTATGACAACACAGGTATGACTATCTTGATTCTGTCATAAATTTGTCATGGATGTACATGCATGACAGAAAACGTGACCTACTGTGACAAACAAGTATCATCACGAAAGTGTCTTTTTTTTGTAGTGTTAGCATCTGAAAAAAATTCACCAAATTAATTTCTGAAGTTGATGTACTAGCATAGATTTTGATCTTGATGCACTAGTATAGTTTATAAAATTGATGTATTAAAAGATGTTTGGTGAAGTGGTATAGGTCCATATCTTGATGCACATGTTCCTCAAATTAATTTCTGAACTTGATATAGAATTGATGCACAAAGATGTATCAAGCACTGGTATATGTCTTTTATTCAACAAAAAAGAAAACTAAACTTGAAGTAAGCAGCACATATATCATTGACTCTGGTAAAAAATAGGTTCTTGAACATGCTAAAGCATTTGATGAAGCACTGAAGATACCAAAAAAGAAAAATAACATGGTGTAGTTGAATTTAATTTCAGGACTTTGTGTACTAGTTTCTGAACTACATTCATCCATGACTTGTACTATATAAGCATCTACCTCATGGATTATCACTTGTAAACCAAAAAGCAGGAGAATTAAATCTTCAGAAAAGAACATTAATCTTCAATATGTGTCTCCCCCTTGCAGGCCCAAGCGCCTCAAAGAGTTCCTGCAGGAGGAGAAATTGTACACATTTGCCGGTTTCAGCATCGAAGGTGACAAGCGGATGCTGAACAAGTCTGGTTTGGAGATCAAACCCAACAAATTCATCGACATGCAGCGCAAGTGGAAAGATCCAACCAACAACAAATACTACGACTCCTTGGCCGATGTTGCAGGCAGCGTCATCCACCCATTCTACAAAGTCATGAAGAAGAAGATCGACACGGAGGAAGACCACAAACTGTGGGGGATCAGCCCGCTGCCAGATAGGCTCATCGAGTAAGCAGGAATAGATGCGTACGCCATGTACAATTCATGGAATATAATCGACAACATCGTGACAGGTTTGGATATTTCAAAAGGGCAGGAGGCTGACCCCTACTACCACTGCAGCTTCGCGGGATGAAAAGGCATGAAAGTCTACCTTCATGTTGCTCGCGCTTCTGCTGGTCCTTAATGTTGTTGTTTCAGATTTGTAGTTTGCTTTCGTTAGGTTGAACCAACTTCCTTATGTTATGTGTGTCAGGATTTGAACAAGTTTTCCTATGTCTATCAAGTACATCTTTTGCTTATGTCGTTCGACAAGTTTGCTAGCTTCCTATTTTGTTTATCCATCATTTGAAGTTGAAGTAGGTTGCGAATGAAACTTGATGGCTGCTATGCAGCACTAGTCATGGAGCAACAAATCACACATGGATATTTTCACAAAAAAACAGTTACAGACTAACTAAGGACAACAGCAAATAGTAGCGTTGGACGCTAAGTACAGCTTAGTCATGTATGGTAGTACTATCACACTAAAAAGACTAAGTTTCAGCCGAGGACAACGTTCAGTACTAACAGCATCATGCTAAATAGTAGTTAGAAAATTACTAAGTACTGCAACAGCAAAAGCAAAGAACCATCAGTACGTATTTCCTAGTCACTAGCATGCTACGATTGAAAGTACTGGTACACTTGAACACACAGTACATTCATTCTACAAAAATAAAAAGTAACGAGAAGCTTCAGTTCGCATTCGTCCCTAAAACAGTGACACACTAAGATTGACAGTAATAGTACAACTGAAATCTCAGTACAACTTAGTCTATACGGCAAGTACATGATGATACCAAACATTGCCTTGAGAAGAACCACAGCCTAGAAAAAAGAAGGACAAAACTAAATAAAAAAGATATCAGTTCGACCAAGGAGAAAAATCACAAGAAAGAGAACAGAAGCATCAGCCCACATTGACCAGTGAGGTACTAGTTTCAAACAACACAAAAAAATAAAATGATCAAAGTACTAGCACAATTGAAATCTCAGTACAACTTAGTTTATTCAGTAACTGCTATGATGATACCAATTAATGCCTTGGGAAAGAAGGCCAAGACTCAACCAAAATAGATTACAGTTCAACCAAGGACAAAAATTAACAAAAAACAAACAACAAAAGCATCAGCCCACATTGACTAGTGAACTAATTATGAACTTAATACGGCTATCCGTTAAATGTAGCTAATTTAAACCACTGCTTTATTTAACTTTTACTATGAAGTTCAACTAATAAAATTCAAGAAGTTCAAACAAAATTTTGGCTCTCAAATTTTGCTAAATTTCTTATACTTAAATAAAATCTGGCTAGAGATCACGTAGCAACTTCGTTGTAAATAATTTCAATCCCCAAAAATAACTTCAGTGCTAATACATTATATGAAATCAGTTCTACATAACAAGGAATCGTCACTCAACTCACGATAGATCCACAAGTGCTATCGTGACACCAAATTTTAAAAGCCTTACGCTGAATGAGATTACAATTCAGTACTAACAGAACTATACCATAAGTACAAGCAAAGAGGGTACAGAAACTATAAAGGTTCAACCTAGGTTGGGACAGATGAAAATAAAATAAATCTCACTTTTCCAGCAACAACTCGTAATGAACTTGGAAAAAGGTGTTTTCAGTTCAACTAGTGTACAAGACTTCAGTACAAAAAATAGAACTTAACCAAAACGAATTCCTGATGAAACATTAGACAAGTGAAATAGCTATTCAACCACATTATCATCATGGAAAAAAGTTTGTTAAACATTCTGCCACACTAAAACACAACACAAAATATACCAGTTATTACATAGTACTTGACAAGACATCCAAACACTACAAACAAAGCCTACAATGCTTTCAAGAGATATATCACACAACTATCCATTTCACTACAGAAATGATGACCATTTCTTCTATGCACCAGGAGCCAAAGCCTGAACCTCCTTGGGAAGCTCCGTCACCAGAAGCTGGTTATTCCGGTTGAACGCAACTCTATACAGATCCTCAGCATTCCAATCAACAATACGAGGCTGCAAAACAATAAAACAAATTATCAAAAATCATGACACATAAAAAGAAGAATACACAATCAGCCAAACACAGAAAAGTGAAAAGCTCAACTAGAACCCACGTCGTTATTTCAAATGTTCTCAACAATCTTTTCACCATCATAGGATCCCGCATACTTCAAAGTATAATGGCCACATTCATTCCGCCCTTGAAGTGGAACCTTGACAAACATTGGTTCTTTGCAAAAAGCTCCCATTTGGGCTGCTTGCTCGCATTGTACTGAGCATCACCATACACAACCTTCATTACTTGGACTAATCTAGAAATCTGTAAAAAAGAAAAGAAACCACACATTTTCAGGTCTCAGAAAAGCAGAAACAAAGATGCAGAAAAATTAATCCAGTACAGATAATAAATGTCACTCACAATCTTCTTGCAGTCTTTATGATAGGTGTTCTTTGAAGGACGATGATTCTTCGGATAAGGTAAAGAGTCAAGGATGTCAACGCTACTTCGGTACCGATTCATGACATAAAAGGAAAAGTGGTTCACTTTCTTATCCTTTGCTAAAATCATAGGCTTGAATAGAGGCGTCATGATCTAAAAACAAATGACCAAAAAAGAGATGTTAAATATTCAAAATAAAAACCAGCATGACAACAAACAAATAAAACCAAAAATCAGCTAGTAGATCTCACAAGGTCGGCACTGAGCAAGTCTTCCTTATCTTTAACATAGCTCTTGAAATCTCTCGCTGCACTCTCCACATTAAACACTTAATTTTCATCACCGTAAAACGTACAGTCAAGCACAACCTGCAAAAAAGCCAAAAAAGAAATAGACAAGGGAAAAGGATCAACAAGCAAAGTATTATTAAAACTCGTAAAACAAAAGGCAGTCTTGTTTAATAGAAAAAACGATCTGATTGATTACCATGATGAAATATGGACTCAGCAATACCCTTTTTCCAGACGCAAAATCAGCATTTCTATCGGGATCTTTCTTCCAATCAGCAATGAGGAAGTCCATTAGATCACCCTCCATCATTTGCCCAGGTGCAAAAACTTCCCAGATGCATTTCCCAGTGAAGCTAGTTACACTATCATCAGGCTGAGGTATCATTGAGAATGCATTCCTGCAGCACACACAAGAACAAAAAGTAGGGGAAGCAAGATAAGGCATTCATAGCAGTTCAAGTTGTACACAAAGGAACAGCTCGGGTCATATTTATCTAGCAGTTACAAACAACAGGAGAAAAGAAGAGGAAACATAATGAGAGATACTCACTCGGCATACTTCTCACGCCATTCATCACTAAGCAGCAGATTATACAACTTGCGAGCCTTGTCCAGGTGTGGGAATTTATGAGGGTGAAGCTGCTGCACAGGGGAGCAAAAATTTATAGGAGCTCTGGGCTCACGCTTCGTGCTTGTAACATTGCCAGAATCCAAAGCAGGATCCTTCCTAGCAGCACCAACTCCACGGGCCACTATTCCAGCAAGTGGGGATAAACCCTTGGCAGCAGCGCTCCTGGTGACTCTTCCCATGCCAGCGATCTTGTCAAATGCACCATCATCGCTGTCTATCAATTCCACAATGGGATTCTTGGGTGTAGAGGGGCTCTCTGCACAAGCAGCCGTAGAACCTTTCTGAGCTCCCAACCGCCCCTTCATAACACCAGATCTTGTCTTTTCGGGAGAACGCCCCTGGCGAAAATCAATAGCTACACGCTCGAGCTCCGAGAACTGGCTGCCAAAGATCCTGTAGTCATGCTCACCAAGATCCAGCCACTCACCTGCAAAAATAAAAAAGAAAGGACCGCATCAAGGGTAAGTTCAAATACATAATTCATGACAGTACTAATCAAGAAGTACAAGATGCAAAAAAATACAAAAGGTCACGCATACGTACAGGGTTCGATGCCAAACAAACCCCGAAAGTCAACATCAAACACATCGCTAGTTGCGCAGGTATACAACAAAGTCTTTCTAATGTCAAGAATGTCTTCGTGGCTGTAATCCAACATTTCAATCACACCATCCTCCTGGCAATGATAGGTCTTGCAGTTTTGTAGCATAAAGAATCCACAATCATGCCAGTTAACAAAAGAAAATACAAAAGGGTACATCACAAATTCGAAAAAATAGGAACACCATCCTCCCAGCAACAAAAATAACAAATAAAAATCATTAAAAACTGATACTCGCGTGTTTTTCTATTGCGGCACCCGCACAAATTCGCAAGAGAAACCATCAATATGCGCAGGCGAGAACGGTTTGGCCCTGTCTATGCTGGACTCCCTCCAAAGCTTCTTTATGTTATCTGTCATAGTCCTTAAGAATGTAACTGCATCACTCTAGGTTTCATCGCGGAGTGAATCAAGACACTCGAAACGACGGAACCTCAAATTCAGAACAATCAAGCACCAATGCCTAGATTCTTCAGTAGGCTTCATGGCAGCCGCAAATGACTGCGGATCAAAAGTAGGGAAAAGAAGCTAACAAAAAATTCGCAGAGGAAAAATGAATTTAACAAATCATAATGAAACAAAATATTCAGCCTCCAAAACAATAAATAAAAGAGGGAAATTGAAATTCAGAACAAACAAAAATCAGATAATCATAAGTTCTAATTGAGTAAGCAACCCACTACAAAAAATAAATGCTACTCAAGTTTATATCCACCGCCCAAAGTTGCAACAAACATTTTAGTTCAATTTCCTTGCGACAATAAGTGCAACTTTAAAAAAAGAAGCACACATCATTCATAAGTACATGGGTAAAAAGCAGGCTACCCAAGTTCATTCCCCCACCTCCCAAACTTGCGAGAAAACATGACAGTTCTAGTTCATGAGTACAAAAAAATCAAGTTCACCTACTTGGTCAAAACCATCAGCCCCTGATCTCGTGAACCAATTTAGCACATTGGAATCAATATGTCCATCACGGATCTTGGTTTGTTGTGCAAAAAGAACGACAACAGTTAGAAAATTGCAAAAATAACTTATCATCCTATCTACAAACAAAATACTGACCGTCACCCATCTGAGAACTATCAACTTGTCAGTGTCTCGGTACTTCTGACGTAGAGAATATAAAACAACGTCAGCATTGTCTGAGTTGAGCATGCCAGTGGGGACAAACGCTTTAGCAATAGAACCAACACTGCCATCACATTCTATATTTTGAAACATCGGCTTGTCACTAAGAAAACACAAAAGATTACACAAATTAAAACTACTTCAATAACAACAATAGTCATATGAGAGAAAGAAAAAGATACGAAAATGATACAGGCAAAATCCCAAACTAACTGTTTCGCACGATTGGTGCGCAACCTCGTAACAGCGAAGAAAAACAAATCAACCTTAACAACATTAGCACCGTCTGCTTGCAGAAAAAGAAGAAAAATGATAAGTTCAAGCACTACAAGTGGACATGTCCAAAATGCCATAAATGAGAAGTACGCCTCATTTAGAAGTCCTTACCTGCACTATCAGCGTTTGACGACGGGAGTTCCTGTGATGACACCAATATGCCTCCAGCTTCAGGGTTTGACGATGGAAATCTTGTGAGGACACCAATATGGTTGCACTTTCAGGGTCTGAAGAAAGAAAATCCTGTGACGACAGGAGCGCCTCCTACGTCAAGGGGCTAGAAGAAATCGACAGAAGTAAATCATCATCCTCGGATGGCACCTCCTCCACACTAGAGGCATCTTGCAATGCATCACCGTAATCGAGCCCTCCAGGCAGGAAATTTTCCGGCGGCAAATCTTCACAATCAGAAAGATTTTCATTCCCAGCAATACCAACACCAGACGATTTGGCATCAAGTATGCTGGCAGCACCAACATCCTCATCAGCAACTTTGGTACCAACATCGCGCCCACTACTCAATGGAACACCGCGAGCATCATCTCCACCACTAAGGACAGCCTGACGCTCAACATCAGTCATCTGAAGAAATAAAAATTCAGAAAAAGTGAATAATATGAGCAAAACTAACAATCAAAAATAAGCTAGCAAGAGGTGCATAGAAAAACAAACCTTAGCAGCATTCACAGCAACATCATCGATCTTGCTGCTGCTAACATTCAAAGGAACATCACTAATGGTCGAACAAGGCTCATCGCCAACAACAGGACCCTGATTCATATGTAATGAAGCAAAAAACAATGCTATTATTAGCAAAAATAAACACACGGAATTAAACCACAGTAACAAAAAGGTAGGTATCACCTGCAAACTCTTAACGGTGTGGGATAGAAAAATGAACATGTAAGGCACATTGGTGCGCATGAAAATTCAAGAAAATATGTATAAACACAATAAAAAAAATAACCTTGCACTTATCAGTAGATGGATCATTAAATCCACGGTGAACAGCAGCCTCAACATTATGACTGGTCTCCTGCATGAAAGAAAAATTAATAAATAGATGAAGATGAGGAAGTTCAACTACATTACTGACAGCAGAACAACATAGTAAAAATTGCAAACACCGAGGATATACTCACATCAACAACAGGGCACTCCAAGCCAACATCATTTGTATGGTGATCAGAAACATTAGCCTCAGTACCATCACCAGCCCTACTGTCGGTGGCAGTAGCCTCATCCTGCATGAAAGAAAAATTAATAAATAGATGAAGATGAGGAAGTTCAACTACAATACTGACAGCAGAACAACATAGTAAAAATTGCAAACACCGAGGACAGAGTCACATCAACAACAGGGCGCTCCAAGCCAACATCATTCGTATGGTGATCAGAAATATTAGCCTCAATACCATCACCAGCCCTGCTGTCGGTGGCAGCAGCCTCATCCTGCTCAATCTGCCTAATAACAACATTTGCACTTTCTTCATATGGCTTGCAGCGAGAGTCTTGCATAGTTTTGAAACGCTTCATGTTTTTCAACAGACGAACCGAGCTCTGAACTAGATCAGCAGCACCGTCACGCATATCACCAATTAAAATTATCTCCATCTCAATATAGTCCACTGCTTCCTCGGCATTAAATTGATGACCTTCAGGAAGGATACCATTTATACAGCTCAGACGCTCAACTGTAGTTGGAACCTTTTGCAGCTCAGAACACACATTACTAAAAATATGCTCAGTGCGCTCCAACGCAGAAACAGCAACATCAATACCAAAAACCTGCCTCTGTGAAGTACTAGCATTACTTGGGCCAGGGGGAAGATAACTAGCACCCTCAACACCACGGCCACCTCTCAACTCATCGTGTAGAGATGAAATCTTGGGAACCTGAGACGACGGCATCTCTAGGACTGGCCTTTTATACACTCGGAAAAAACAACCTCCTCTTGAGTTTTCCACTACAAACAAGGGGAAAAGAGTTAATTAATCAATGCAACACACGGGGAAAAATAAACATCATATTAACAGATTTAAATCAATAGCACTATCAATCATTAACTATCAGTGCCAATTTGTTAGTATTTACCAACAGGCCAGTTGAACAAAGATATTCAGTTCAACCACACATGAAACAACAGTACTAAATACCTAAACCTCACAAAGCTTAAGAAATGACAAAATCTAAACAGATAACTCTGCAGTACACATGTTCACTCCAGCAAAAATAGCTATATCTAAATAAAAAAAGGTCTGCAAGACATGAAAGAAATAAAACTAACTGGAAGCTTCCCAAACACCCAAGTCTTTGGGTCGACGTTGCCTTTTTTATCAAATCTGCATCAACCAGATCGGAAAGCTTGACAGGATCCATGAAACATATGCGGGGGAGTCGCATGTCAGGCTCCGCAGTCTTGCCATGGATAAGGTAGTCAAGGTACATTAGTACAGGCCCTATAGCACAGCCTGGGATTGCCTTCCCCATGGTAACACCATCTTGGTACCTGACAACAGCCCTTCTAAGCTCATCAACCATCAGCTGGCAATAATCCATATTAGCCATGTCCTCAATGATGAGACCCTCAAACATTGCTGCCTCTCTAGAAACACGCGGGGCGGCACCAGGCAACACAACCTTCATAAACACAATAATGAAGAACACTTTCAGAGCAAGGTCATCTTTGCTAGGACCCTTGACAAGCACCCTGAGCCTGTCCCTCAAATCCTTTGTCTTGATATCTTTGTTCCTGCTAATGTCAAGCTCCGATCTTAACTTCATCAGAGCGTCGTCATATCCGTCCTCTGACGGCCTTGGTGCAGAACGACCACCACGAGGGAACCCAAATAATTGACGTATACCATCGCTAGTGATGCGAAGCTTCTTATTAGCCTCACCCATGTCAAGAGTCATCGTATCAGGATCTATCCTCAGGTACAAAGCTCCCATCAGAGGGCGGGAAATGTTAGACTTCACCTTCCACTTGAAAATATAACCAAAACCAGCTGCATGAACCCTAGCAACATGGCGACTCTCAAGCAATTTAGCACAAGCATCAACCTCTCCCAACAAACATCGCACAGTTAAGTTCAATCGCCGTTGGTCACCTTCATCCAAAGCAACTTTTTCGGCATTGCCTCCCACCGGCTTGACCGGACTCATAACACTAACAGGCTGTAAATGAAAATAAAGAAGCTACAGCTTAAATAAATGAATATAGAAAACAAAACAAGCATATGAAGGCAAGTAGAAAAAAGAAAAGTTTGCACAAGTTCAACTCTTAAAACAACATCAGTACCACCCTCAATTGATGGAAACAATGACCAGCCTCACCTGGCTAGCATACCAGCCCAGAAACAATTAAATCATTGCAAGTACAACTAGTAAGTCACATACAGTACAAGCACGTACCACTGCAAATTCATCTTCAGAATCAACTTTGATATCATCTTCTTCAGATACAACATCTTCAGCTTCGACACGAGCACGCTTCTTCACACCTTTGTTCACCTTCGCAGGAGCAACTTTACGCTTCTTATTTTCTTTCAACAAAGAGCGCTCTAGAAGAGGAGACGAAGAAGGCTTCTTATTTGTCAAAACTCTTGGACTCCGACGAACAGGGGAGCCACCAAGTGTGCTTGGACCAATCTTCACAGCAACACTATCCCCATCAGCTTTGCTATTACCAGGTTGGGAACCAGCTTCCACACGTGGGCTACGCCTCTGTGTGCCATCAGGATTTCGATCTGACATCTTCCTCTTCAAAACAGCTTTCTTCTCCTTAACTGCATCACGAGTAAACACTTGTGTCAAATGAGTTTGCATCAAGTTTTTCTTCACAGGCATGTCACTTCCATGAGATCCAGCATCAACAGTTGAAAAGGCCGCGTCACCACCTTCATCACCTACACCTTTAGGAGCTTAGGCAACATCCCCATCACTTCGTTGCACACAAGCAGCCTTTTGACGCCGTTCCAACTCCTTTCTCCTCTGGAAATCACACTTCTTCTTTCTTATCCTTTCATCCTCGAGCTGTAGCTGCATAGGAACATCCTCAGCCTGAGTAACAGGCTCAGTGCCATCAACACTCTGTGACTGAGTAATAGACAACTGCAAGCTTCCATCACCATCATCAACGTTAAGAGAATACATTCCATCATTAATATCTTTGACAACATCAGCAATGTCCTCAGGAGCACCATGGCTGTCATTAACTGCATAAACTAATAACATAAGCACGCACATATAAAATTAAAACACAATTAACATTGCAGAGACAAGATAAATAAAGCGCATAGCATCAGACACAAACAAAAGGAACAACTGATGTACCTAAGCATATTTATGTATTCAACGCTGGTAAAAAAGAGCAAATATAAGGGAAACACCAGCAACATTCGCAAGTTCTTCTAGAGGATTTGGTGTCTCAAAAATAACATTCACAAGATCTTGAAAGCGTTCTGATTTGTCAGAATCAGGTGGCACCGGCGCTCCAACATCTGCAACAACATCATAATTAGCAAAAAAGTACATGAACAAGCAATCAGTTCAACTATATGAACACTACAAGTGCACCCAATAAAACAATATCAACCCACCACTGGCACAACAAACTTCGAAATGACAACTCTTTCAGCATCATAGTAGTTCTTCACTGACTACTACAACCTATTCAAATGCCAGGACAGCAGTTCAAAGTACACATGGTGATCAGTACTACAACCTGTCTGCAGGTCACATCAACCGCCAAAATTATACACACCACACATTCCAGGGCAAAATTAACAGCTACCAAATAGATACAACTTATAAAGTCGATACGACAACACCTATACAACCTAAAAACCAGAACTTTTCAAACATCATCCAAATTACAGGGAAAATTACCTGCATTCAACTTGTCCGGACTGGATGATGTACGCATTGAGATCTACAGATCTGAAATCTGCCGAACCAGATCTGCAAGAGAGATGAACAAAAACTAGGGCTCCAACCTATTTCAGAAACGAAGCACGCCATACAAAGCAAAACTCTTACAAGTAAACACAAAATCCGCCACGGAATCCAGTATCACTATCGCGAACCGCTCGTTCAAGAGCAAAGGAACCCTAGCGAATCCAACCTGAGATAGAAACAAAGCAATAGCTTAGAAATATAGGGAAAATCTGTACATAAGGGGACGCAAGGGCAGTCGTTGGCAGAGCAAATGGAGCAAACAGAGCACCCAGACCTCCGCCCCTAGGGTTCAACCCGTCGGCCGACGCTCCCACGACGAAATAGGAGAAGCAACTTCTATGCGAGAAGAGAAGAAGAGGGGAACGAAGAAGGAATCGATTTGTGGAGGGGAGCGGAGCGGAACGGGGGAGAGCGGAGGTTAAAAGGTGACTGGGAGAAAACCGACGGCTAAAGCTCACAATCGTGGCAAAGCCACTATCTCTGGGCAGTTACCAAAGATAATAACAAAAATTAAATACAATAAAAAACTAAATACAATAAAAAAATTAATATAGAGGTAGAAAACAAACGGCTAGAGTACAAATAATAACTCACAACAGTACAATAAAAATTATCAAAAAAGTACAAATGAAATAATAATTCATAACGGTACTGGCTCGGCCTCGCCGGGATGGGGGAGGGGGGTCCCGACCCCCCTCCCCCCAGGCTTGGCCTCGCGCTAACGCGGCAGTGCGCTCGTTTGACAGGCGTAGTGCGGTTATTCTGCCCCCCCACACACACAAGCACCCACACACCCCTAAGATAAGATAATGGGGGCAAGTCCATACAAGGAAGATGCGTCAGTACAACTATGCCCCTCGGTGCGGTGGTGGTTTTTCCCCTAAAAAAGATAAGATAATGGGGGCAAGTCCATACAAGGAAGATGTGTCAGTACAACTATGCCCCTCGGTGCGGTGCTGGTTTTTCCCCTAAAAAAAGATAAGATAACGGGGGCAAGCCCATACAAGGAAGATGTGTCAGTACAACTATGCCCCTCGGTGCGGTGCTCGTTTTTCCCCTAATAAAAAGATAAGATAATGGGGGCAAGTCCATACAAGGAAGATGTGTCAGTACAACTATGCCCCTCGGTGTGGTGCGGGGGCAAGTCATGTTACGGACTCGCCTCCGCATGCGACGCCGCGGCACGCCGCGTCGTCGCCTACTATGACTCGTTCCTGGCTCGGCCTCGCCGGGATGGGGAAGGGGGCTCCCGACTCCCCCTCTCCCCCCGGCTCGGCCTCGCGCTAACGCGGCAGTGCGCTCGTTTGATAGGGCGCAGTGCGGTTATTCTATTCCCCCCTCCCCCCGCCCCACACAAGCACCCACACACCCCTAAGATAAGATAATGGGGGCAAGTCCATACAAGGAAGATGTGTCAGTACAACTATGCCCCTCGGTGCGGTGCGGGGGCAAGTCATGTTACGGACTCGCCTCCGCATGCGACGCCGCGGCACGCCACGTCGTCGCCTGCTACGGCTCGTTCCTGGCTCGGCCTCGCCGGGATGGGGGGTTCCGACCCCCCGTCCCCCCGGCTCGGCCACGCGCTAACGCGGCAGTGCGCTCGTTTGACAGGAGCAGTGCGGTTATTCTGTTCCCCCCCCCCACACACACAAGCACCCACACACCCCTAAGATAAGATAATGGGGGCAAGTCCATACAAGGAAGATGTGTCAGTACAACTATGCCCCTCGGTGCGGTGGTGGTTTTTCCCCTAAAAAAGATAAGATAATGGGGGCAAGTCCATACAAGGAAGATGTGTCAGTACAACTATGCCCCTCGGTGCGGTGCTGGTTTTTCCCCTAAAAAGATAAGATAATGGGGGCAAGTCCATACAAGGAAGATGTGTCAGTACAACTATGCCCCTCGGTGCGGTGCGAGGGCAAGTCATGTTACGGACTTGCCTCCGCATGCGACGCCGCGGCACGCTGCATCATCGCCTGCTACGGTTCGTTCCTGGCTCGGCCTCGCCGGGATGGGGGAGGGGGTCCCGACCCCCCTCGGCTCGGCCTTGCGCTAACGCGGCAGTGCGCTCGTTTGACAGGCGTAGTGCGGTTAATCTGTTCCCCCCCCCACACACACAAGCACCCACACACCCCTAAGATAAGATAATGAGGGCAAGTCCATACAAGGAAGATGTGTCAGTACAACTATGCCCCTCGGTGCGGTGCTGGTTTTTTCCCTAAAAAAAGATAAGATAATGGGGGCAAGTCCATACAAGGAAGATGTGTCAGTACAACTATGCCCCTCGGTGCGGTGCTGGTTTTTTCCCTAAAAAAGATAAGATAATGGGGGCAAGTCCATACAAGGAAGATTTGTCAGTACAACTATGCCCCTCGGTGCGGTGCGGGGGCAAGTCATGTTACGGACTCGCCTCCGCATGCGACGTCGCGGCACGCCGCGTCGTCGCCTGTTATGGCTCATTCCTGGCTCGGCCTCGCCGGGATGGGGGAGGGGGTCCCGACCCCCCCTCCCCCCGGCTCGGCCTCGCGCTAACGCGGCGGTGCGCTCGTTTGACAGGCGCAGTGCAGTTATTCTGTCCCCCCCCTACACACAAGCACCCACACACCCCCTAAGATAAGATAATGGGGGCAAATCCATACATGGAAGATGTGTCAGTACAACTATGCACCTCGGTGCGGTGCTGGTTTTCCCCTAAATAAGATAAGATAATGGGGGCAAGTCCATACAAGGAAGATGTGTCAGTACAACTATGCCCCTCGGTGCGGTGCGTGGGCAATTCATGTTACAGATTTGCCTTGTCGCCTGCTATGGCTCGTTCCTGGCTCGGCCTCGCCGGGTTGGGGGAGGGCGGGCTCGGCCTCGCGCTAACGCGGCAGTGCGCTCGTTTGCAAGGCGCAGTGTGGTTATTCTATCCCCCCCACACACACAAGCACCCACACACCCCTAAGATAAGATAATGGGGGCAAGTCCATACAAGGAAGATGGGTCAGTACAACTATGCCCCTCGGAGCGGTGCTGGTTTTTCCCTGAAAAAATATAAGATAATGGGGGCAAGTCCATACAAGGAAGATGTGTCAGTACAACTATGCCCTTCGGTGCGGTGCGGGGGCAAGTCATGTTACGGCCTCGCCTCCACATGCAATGCCGCGGCACGCCGCGTCGTCGCCTGCTACGGCTCGTTCCTGGCTCGGCCTCGCCGGGATGGGGGAGGGGGTCCCGACCACCCCTCCCCCCGGCTCGGCCTCGCGCTAACGCGACAGTGCGCTCGTTTGACAGGCGCAATGCGGTTATTCTATCCCCCCCCCACACACACAAGCACCCACACAGCCCTAAGATAAGATAATGGGGGCAAGTCCATACAAGGAAGATGTGTCAATACAACTATGCCCCTCGGTGCGGTGCTAGTTTTTTCCCTAAAAAAGATAAGATAATTGGGGCAAGTCCATACAAGGAAGATGTGTCAGTACAACTATGCCCCTGGTGCGGTGCTGGTTTTTCCCCTAAAAAATATAAGATAATGGGGGCAAGTCCATACAAGGAAGATGTGTCAGTAGAACTATGCCCCTCGGTGCGGTGCTGGTTTTCCCCCTAAAAAAAGATAAGATAATGAGGGCAAGTCAATACAAGGAAGATGTGTCAGTACAACTATGCCCCTTGGTGCGGTGGGGGGGCAAGTCATGTTACGGACTCGCCTCCGCATGCGACGCCGCGGCACGCCGCGTCGTCGCCTGCTACGGCTCGTTCCTGGCTCGGCCTCGCCGGGATGGGGAGGGCGGGTCCCGAACCCCCACCCCCCCAGCTCGGCCTCGCGCTAACGCGGCAGTGCACTCGTTTGATAGGCGCAGTGCAGTTATTCTGTCCCCCCCCCCACACACACAAGCACCCACACACCCCTATGATAAGATAATGGGGGCAAGTCCATAGAAGGAAGATGTGTCAGTACAACTATGCCCCTCGGTGCGGTGCGGGGGCAAGTCATGTTACGGACTCGCCTCTGCATGCGACGCCGCGGCACGCCGCGTCGTCGCCTGCTACGGCTCGTTCCTGGCTCGGCCTCGCCGGGATGGGGGAGGGGGTCCCGACCCCCCTCCCCCCTGCTCGGCCTCGCGCTAACGCGGCAGTGCGCTTGTTTGACAGGCGTAGTGAGGATATTCTGTTTCCCCCCACACAAGCACCACGCCACGCACCCACACACCCCTAAAAAAGATAGATGGTCTTCAGTACATACAAAAAATCTATCAATACAAATATGCCACTCGGTGCGGTCCCTATATATCTCACCTAGATATTCATTAAAAAATCCAAAAAAATTCCAAGAAAGAATGACAACAAAGAGAAAGCGAGGGAAACACACTATAAAAAAAGATGTCAGTTCAAGTAGAGGTCAACATTTAGTACTTAAAAATTGCTTATTTTAGGCCAAAAAATCATAATAACTAGAAAGAAAAATTTCTAAGAATCAAAAATATTATAGATTACACTTACACAAAACTCACAAGAACTAGAACAAAAAGTATCGGTCCAAGTTACTGGTGGAGTCAAGTACTAGCTTCAAACAAACAGAAAACAAAAAAATTGACCGCCCAAGGAGAGGCGCGGGCCGTGACGCTGCTAGATACTTGAACTCGAGCCCGTGGGCGAATCCCTAGTAATCCGCACAACGCAGGGCCAGCCGACCAGGGCCCACAGGTCATGATAGAGGGCGAGCGCCGTGTATAAGCGCTCAGGTAAGTATTCAGAGGAGTTCGACCAGTGAGCCTCGGCTGCGCTTATAAACAGGTCTAGAGCCCCCTCGACTAGCGAGGTGGGACTAAATGTATAGCGCACGCGCACGCCGCACTGCACAGCCGCGCGGACGAGCTATCTGGGTCGAAAACAATGACTCAGGCGGATGGCCTATCACAGTAGTTTGCCCCATTACAAAATTCCGGCCGATCACGCACGACCAAATAAAAAAACAAATGCAGATAATTTTAAAAAAACCTTAGAGGAAATCAGTTCAAAGCAAATAATGTAAAAAGTTCAAACACATGTTAATTATAAGAACTAAAAAAATAAAAAATACTTTTTTTGGAAAATTAAACGTAGGAGATTGTAATAAAAATTTCAGAAACAAATTTATAAAAAGTTCAACTACTAAAATTCATAAGGTTCAAGTAAAATTAGTACTGTGCAACAAAGATTAAATTCTTTTTATTTTTAAAAATACTAGAACTATCACTATTCAACTGGAAAAAGAAAAATTGTGCTCTAAAATTCATGTAAAAAAGTAAAGAAAAAATGCTATACAACAAACAAATGCGATTGGCCATTGACAACCTAAATAGTTTAGTACTATCATTAACAGCATGTAAGTTCAGAACACTAAAAACCCAAAAGGGGTCCTACAAACATCATCAGGATATATTTTCCGTCTGCGAGCTATGTACATGAAAATATCCCAGTCAAAACAAAGGATGCCCATCAGTTCAACTATAATTGTTCCAGTTCAAATATAAAGAATATATAAAAAAACAGTTATGCTTGAGCAAAAAAATAGGAAAGCATTACATAAATTGTTCCAAACTATCTAATAATACCATAGAATTCAACCATCTCACATGCAAATGTTTTAAAGAAAAAATACTGCAACATAATAAAACACACACAAATCTCACAACCGGCGTCATTTGCCATATTTAAACCTACAGCACATATCCTCAAATCCAGACTCTGCCATAAAATCCTTCCACCCAGTAGTTAGGTTGATGCAACCATCAAAGTCGATGTGGTAGGCAACTTCCATCAACTGATGCCCATTTTTGCCTGAAGTCTCCATCTTCAGTATCCCGGAACTAGGAGCAACAATCCTGATCCTGGGTGACATTTTCTGCAAATGGGCATGGGAGTAGAAAACAATGTGAACACCCGACATAACTGAATTTTTACACTGATCTAGGAATGGTTGCATAACAAACTAAAAAGAAAAAATCTGAACCAAAACAAAAACACCAAACTAACTAGTCATATGAACTGACTAAACTGAAGAAATATACATATCAATACGCCTACAGTAAAAACATCTGACAAAAAACAGATCAAGGATTACACAAAGATGGATAAAAAACTGTTTAGTAATGAACAAATACACACACAAATCCCTACTATTAAATTCTGACAAAACCAAATAAAAATTATAGACAAACTATTGATAAAACTAAACTACATATTCAGTCCATGGGATTCAACATGAGACCTACAAAAACAAGAAAACAAAATGAATAGAAACACATACCCATGATTCCTTCAAATCCCCAACCGTCAGGCAACAAACATAGGGTGCACGAAACCCATGGTTGCTGTACAATAGACAAGAAAGTTGCCCACGGCGCTGAGTCTTGGTGAGCTCCAAACCAGATTCGTACACACAGCCGTCAGCTATGCGCGCCATCTTTGCCAGACATCCGCATGAACAATCCTCCATGGAAGACACAGGAACAGGGAAGAAAACAATGGAGAGAAGAGGGAGGAACCTAGATCTGATCCTGGAAGAAGGAAGAAAAAGGATGGGGAGACTGAGCCACACACCACACATAGATGGAGAATTTATAGCCATGGAGACTCGCAAATTATAAAAATAATAAATAGGCAGGTGGGCAGCCAGCTGGTAGGAAATAGTTATTATACAAGCCATGCAACATTTCACCGCAAACAGTTCAACTTCAGCTAAACCAGCAGTTCAAAAACTGTACATAACAAACATATGCAGATAAAACAACACATTCAGAGGTAGACCGTTGAATTCATTTAGTCATTCAAACATCTGCTCCCTCACAACACAATCTTAAAAACATAATATTCAGCACTTCAGTCATAACGATCAAAGAAACGACGCCATTTGACCCTGGTGGATGGATGTGGAGTTGTGGCTCCTCTCGCCCTAGCCCAACTGATGATCTGAATATGGTTCCTTCCCCTGCCCTCTGGGAAAAGAAGCTCCAGTTCATTGGAGTTGCAAGTATCCATCACCTCACGCACAAGGCGTCCGTTGAACTCTGCCTCCACTTCCTCCTCGGCAGCACATCGTGCCATCTGCCTGCGCCTGCGCCTCCTCCTCCTCCTCTTCTCAGCTACTGCAACCCTCACATCGACAGCATCCCCCTCCTCCTCTGTGACCTCTCCCAGCTCAGGATCCATCTCGCTTTTCTTTGGTTGCAGCTGGTGGAATGAAAGTGACAGAGGGCTCGGGCTTTATACTCAAAGTGCAGAGGTATGGGTAGGCAGCCAGTAGAAAATACTTACTCCGATGTCAACGCACAGTAAGACAACTTTGACACGGAGCAGTCCAACTACACATACGGCAGCAATTCAAACAACACTGGAAAAACATGCAACTTAATTACACAGTTTGACCAGATTACAAGAAATCACAGGCTACAGTCAGCCGCCATACACCACCTCCGCCGACGACCAAATAACATGGGAATCCGGGGTAGAAACAACTCAAAGGAGCAAAATTGACAACGCAAATCTTTTCATACAATCCTCATATCTCTCCCTGCAATGCCAATTCGAAAGTAAAACAACAGAAAAAGAAGAACACATTTGCATGGCGGGCGTGGAAAACGACCAAGAACACCAAAACTTGAAATCAGAAATTACAGATGAAATTAATCTCCAAAAACTCTAACACACCGATAATTCTCACGTCCAAAGCAACAAACCGGACGTAAAATTGAGGCCTACGAACACCACGGTAAACACCAACGCCCAAAACACGTCCGCCGCCAAATGCCCACGCCGTCACCTCCGGTGACTTGAGATCGCAAAACACAACCAGGTGAGCGCGCGCAAGTGCGGAACCCCTTACATGTCTCCTCTCGCAACGAGTGGCCCACAGCACCACGCCGGAGAACGCCCGGAAGCTCCATGTTGCATCCTCTGTTTCCGCCCGTCGTACACGAAGGAAGATCAGTTCAAGTAGAAAACCACGTCAGTCCAACCTGTAAACTACGTTAGTTCAAGTAGGGTAACAGAATAATATTCTGTTACGCGAAACAGAATAGCCCAGATGTATATCTATATATATATATATATATATATATATATATATATCCAAGGGTACTTTCGGGTTTGCGAGGCAGGTGCCACCAAAGTTATGCATTGTGTATTTAAAGTTTTAAACATCCCCAATATTCCTACATATATTTATCCACTTCCAGGTGGTTCTTGACTTCTGGCCCCTCTCATTGATCTTCGACGACGCGCCCAACCATGGGCCCGCGCGGTCAAAGTTGTGCATTGGAATTTTGAACATCACAGACCACCCTTTTCACTCATATATATTCAGGCCACATGCTAGTGTTGTTGTCTTCTGACCCTCTCTAACGTTATTTTTTGCTGCAAAGACTATGATGACGCTCAACGGACATGGGTATAATATCTTAATTAACCGTGTGCGATACAAGTGCGCTGTGAATCACCACGCCTGCGCAAGCACGAGCAAAGGTGGAGGTACTAGCTCAACCGTGTGCGGTGCAAGTGCGCTGTAAAATCACCACGACCGCGCAAGCGCGAGCAAAGGTTGGAGGTACTGGCTTAACCGTGTGCGATGCAAGTGCGCTGTAAAACCACCACCTATGCAAGCTAAAGGTGGGTAAGTTTATTTGGAAATTAGGACGAACCTTGTGCTATAGACTAGCTAGCTAGAAATATAAAAACAAACTACCCGCCCTGAGAGTTGCAAAAATTGGCGGTTCCGCGACACTTTTCCTTATTATCATACATGCATATTGTTACTGGACCGTGCGCGATCTTGGGCACTCCCGCCCCGCATCAATTCCTTTACCCAAGTTTTAGTAGCCGTCGTACTTCAACCGTCGCCCACACTCCTCCAGCACCGACCTTATAGTAAAATTGCAGTAGCCGAGGCATTTGAACCGCCGCCCTCCCTAGTCCACCACCATCCCCACCCACCATTACTAAAATTTTCAGTAGCCGTGGCGTATCCTCAAACACCAACCCCCTCCACAGTCCCCCACCCGCCCCCTCCCCCCTCCCCCCTCGAACCCTAGCTCGCGGCCGCCGTCGGCGCCGCCGGTGCCACCGCCAACCCCTGCCGGTCTGCCCGTTCCTCCTAGCTTAGATAATAAAGTTCAGGTTACCTAGTGATTCCCATACCGTCGCCCCACTCCCCTGAGTTTTTAGATGAGGCCTGCGGTGTCCCTCCCTGCCAGATCCACATCCCCTGCTCCAGAATGTCGCAGCCTAAGCTCGACCACATATCCCGAGGAGCCCGACGAGCGTTCGGCCAAGAAGAGGTTTATCATGGCCTCTCCGACGGACGTTGGCAAGGTGGCCGCCGTTCGCCCCGACCTGTCGATCCCGGAGCGACACGTCACCGCGGAAGCCGGCGAAGACGTTGACTACGTTGCCATGCCGAAGGCTTCATGTCATCGGGCTAGCGTATTACTGTATCCCGGGAAAGCTGGCTACGACATCAAGCTCCTCCACAGCGACGGCTTCACGCGGGCCATGTCACAGGTTAAGTGGTCCATCCCCAACCCCTCTGGTTCAACCGCCGTTGATCTCTTCGACGGCCCTGCCACCGATCTCCTTCGCCAAGCGGACAATGATTCACGAGCTTTATACGCCATCAAGCCCAGTTTGTCATTTCTGAAGGGCACGTTCTACGATGGTGGCTTGGGATCCTCAATTGCCAAGTCAGATCTCATCGACCATGACCATGAGGAGGGCACCCAGGAAGGTTCTTCCAGGGTGAAACAGCGCATCTGTGACATCAGAGAACGCACCATGGGTATGTGCTCTTCCAACTGGAAGGATCCCGTCCATGAAATGTGAGGCAACATTCTATCAGCAAATCTTACCTTTTCTAGCTTGCCAACCCGTACCCTTTGTTGTAGTAGCATTTGTCGTGCGGTGATTTAACCGTGTCGTGTTTAACTATTCCAGTTGTGCAAAAATGTATTGTTCAATAGGGCTATGCGATGTTTAAGTATGAATTGTCCACTTCAGTTTCACGAATGGCTATATTTGGTTGTTTATAGTGAGTAGATACCTTGTTTATCTGTATTTGGTTGTTAGGTTGGTTGGAGTGAGCATTTTTCCAGTTATCAAGCAGATGCCTTGTTTATATGTATTTGGTTCTTAGTTTGGTTGCAGTGAGCATTTGTCCAGTTATCAAGCAGATGCCTTGTTTATCTGTATTTGGTTGTTAGGTTGCTTTTTTTAGCATTTGTCCAGTTATCAAGCAGATGCCTTGTTTATCTGTATTTGGTTGTTAGGTTGCTTTTTTAGCATTTGTCCAGTTATCAAGCAGATGCCTTATTTATCTTTATCTGCTTGTTAGGTTGGTTGCAGTGAGCATTCAGGCATATGCCTTGTTTATCTGTATTTTCTTGTTAGGTTGGTTGAAGTGAGACTCTGTCCAGTTTTCAATGGCTATATTTGGTTGTTATACTGGTCATTTATGCCTTGTTTATTTCAGTCATTCACAATGTGTTGTTCATTATGTGCAAGTCGGAATTGTGCCGCTCGACTACATCAATACCAGTTTGAATGGCTATATTTGGTTCCGGTTATTCCTGGTGTAGTTAACACATGCCCTTTATTTCAGGTTTACACATTTATCCAGTGTGATGTTTAAGCATTACCTACGTTCTATTCATTTTCAACAATACCAGATTGAATTGCAATATTTGATGGTTGTTAAGCCTGCTGTCGGTAACATTGCCTTCCATTTTATATCTGCTTTAATAGCATGCTGAAACCAACACATTCAAGCTATCATTTGGAGATGATGTTGTTTACCTTTGCTATATTTGTTTGATGTTAAGGTTGATGTACTTATCATGCTTTTCCACTACTTATGCAGGACAACAACGGGAGTGGCCACCATTTTTCGCTGAGGTTAGCTTCATCCCTCGGCCTGTACTCCCCCCGTCGTTCCATAATGTAGAGCATATAGATCCAGGCCTGGACACTTGTTAGCTTCTAATATTGACTTGTTGCTTGTAGGTACATATGCCCTTGGCAAGGATCCACGCATCGACCTTTTTTGCGTATGGGGCAATGAGATATTCATGAACAAGCATCAAGTGAGGAAACTGATAAGGATTATTAGCAAAAAGATACGACTGGTAGCAAGCAAATTTTTTGTTTATGCTCTATCCAACACAACAGTGAGCTGTAGGATAGTAACTACAAACTCTGCAGCCTTCTCTTTTTACTGCCCATAGTGAGTTGTTAGACAACAATGTCTGAATCTTTTTCGTTCCCAGTGGTTCCCGAAGCAGTTCACTCAAGATTACCTCGCAAAGTACATGATTGGTGGACACGCAATGAAGGTTAAAGTATTTCATCCAGACTACAATGAGCATCGAGAAGTCGTAATGAAGACAGTGAAGGATGGACGGGCAGCCATCACAAGGGGTTGGCCTAGAGTCGTGCGCGCATTACGCATGGAGGAGGGCACAATATGGGCGTTCTGCTTCACCTTCTCCAGCAACCAGAGTGTCTTTCGCCTCTCTCTTTACAGTCTTTAGTACAACTGTGGTTCATCATTCTTTAGTGCTTCTGTAGTTCTTCAGTATATGTACCTTTGCATCGAATTATGCATTCATGGTTGAACCTATATTTGTAATAAACATGGTTGGATATGAAATAAGTGATTGCCTACTTTTAAATTCAAAACATGTGATTTTTAAATTAGGAATTAATTAGGGATTACACTGCACACAGTTTGCAAACGCGAAATGTCTGTGATAGACATGGAGATCAGAAACGTTTCTAGGATCCACTACGTGTGCGATCAATCTCCACTGCACACACGACATCCTCTTGAAAATTGTTTGCGTTAGGCCATCTTGCACAAACGTTTACCACATAAAAACTGTGTGTGATGGACAGCCTTTGCCACACAGTTTCTTCTACGCACCGAGTGTGATGCATTCAATAACGCAAACGATAAAATTGTTAATATCGTGTACAATGGCAACGCTATCACAAATGATTTAACGGGAAAAATTGTGTGTGATGTACCTGTGAACGGAAACGTTTTCCTTGGAGCTACTGTGTGGGATGTACATACGAACGGAAATGTTTAGCAGGGACTGACTGTGTGCGATATACTTGCGACCGGAAACAATTTCGCCTGTATAATTGTATTTTTTAGCTCTACTGTACGTATTTCCGTATTTGAGCGCTCGTTGGTCGCACACGACCTCATTTTGCCAAGCATGTATGCCAGGAGGGCATATCCCCGATGGTTTCTGGGTCGTGTGGGAAGGACCCCCTATCACCGTCACTCTCTAGGCGACGGTTCTAAATGACGTCGCGGAAAGGGGTTTAAAACCGTTTGTTTAGCACCGAGGCGTACTAGTGCCTGGTTCCTTCACGGAGAAGAAACCCACCGTAGGGGGTGGTCCTATTGGGAAACGTTGCATGGAAAACAAAAAAAATTCTACGCACATGCAAGATCTATCCATGGAGATGCATAGCAACAAGAGGGGAGAGTGTGTCTACGTACCCTCGTAGACCGTAAACAGAAGCATTTCGTAACGCGGCTGATGTAGTCGGTTTTCTTCGCGATCCAACCGATCAAGTACCAAATGTATGGCACCTCCGCGTTCAACACACGTTCAGCACGGTGACGTTCTCGCCTTCTTGATCCGGCAAGATGGTGAAGTAGTGGATGAGTTCTGGCAGCACGACGGTGTGGTGACGGTGGTGGTGATGCTATCTCCGCACGGCTTCGCCTAAGCACTACGAAAATATGACCGAGGGACAAAACTGTGGAGAGGGGCGCCGCACACGGCTAAGCAATTGTCGTCGTTATGTGTGGTGCCCCTCCCACATGTATATAGGTGGGGGAGAGGGAAGGCAGCCAGGAGGCCGAATCCTCCTTGGGCTCCTGCCCTAGCCACGCCCCTTCCATATTTGTGCCGGAGGGAAAGGAAAGGGGGAGAGGGAAGGAAGGGGGAGACTGAATCCCCCTCCTTCCTTTCACCCACTGCCATAGGGGGTGCGCTAGCCCCTTGTGGGCTGGTGTGCTCCCCTCTATTGGCCCAATAGGCCCATCATTCTCCCGGGGCTTCCCGGAACCCCTTCCGGTGATCCGATGACTACCCGGTTGCTACTACTTGAGCTTGCGTTGGTTTTTCCCTTGAAGAGGAAAGGGTGATGCAGCACAGTAGAGGTAAGTATTTCCCTCAGTTAAGAACCAAGGTATCAATCCAGTAGGAGAAGAACGCACAAATCACCAATACCTGCAGTCCTGCACAAATAATCAAACACTTGCACCCAACGCGATAAAGGGGTTGTCAATCCCTTCACGGTCACTTGCAAAGGTGAGATCTGATAGGGATAGATAAATAAAAGATAAAATATTTTTGGGTTTTTGCTATATAGATCTGAAAATAAAAGATTGCAAATAGTAGATCGGAAAGTAATATCATGGAAAATAGACCCGGGGGCCATATGTTTAACTAGAGGCTTCTCTCATGAAGGCAAATAATACGATGGGTGAACAAATTACTGTCGAGCAATTGATAGAAAAATGCAAAGTTATGATTATATCCAAGGCAATGATTATGCATATAGGCATCACGTCCATGTCAAGTAGACCGACTCCTGCCTGCATGTACTACTATTACTCCACACATCGACCACAAAGAAAACAGAATCTGTCAAAAACTGAATAGTCTGCGAAGATCTGAATTGTTCTAATACTTCTGTAACTCAAAAAATTCTGAAAAATTAGGACAACAGAGGCAATTTGTATATCAATCATGTGTAAAAAATTCAGGGTTCTTCCACGCTCCAGTGAATTTAAACAATTCTGTGACTGGACGCAAAAGTTTCTGTTTTTCAGCAAGATCAAATCAACTATCACCGTAAGCAATCCCAAAGGTCTTACTTGGCCCAAACACTAATTAAAACATCAAAACACAATTACTAGAGAGGTAATAATGTGTATTTTATTCAAAAACAGAAGAAAAACAAAAAGAACAAAAATAAATTTGCGTTGCCTCCCAACAAGCGCTATTGTTTAACGCCCTTAGCTAGGCATAAAAACATATAGATCTAAGTATTATCATAATAATAATAAGGCAAATCTTGAAAGCTCATCTCGTACTCCCTTCGTTCAGCAGCAATTTTTCTTTGTGGTAAACAAAAGTAATCAAAAGGGCTAAATTTAATGGGATAAGGATCCCTAAGATCAAGCTCGAGAGGAATTGGTTCCTCCTTCGGCCCCCTATATTGTATGATCAACTCATCATTATAAGCGTTCTTTTGGCAAGAAGTCATGAGCTTCTTTCCAAGAGAGAAACCTAATCTATTGTTTTGTATAGCAAAACTATCATTAAGTTCAGAAATTTTATCAACTAAAACATCTGTAGGGACCCTTTTCTCAAATTTTCATTTTAAGCAACATGATCGAGAGATCAGAAACGCATTATTTCTTCTTCATTAAAGAGGATCCCTCTATGGGAGGACGACCACCATCTACTTTATAATGCGCAAAACTTTCACTAGCTTCTTTCATAATGAATCTAAACTCATGGGCTAGTAATATAGTAGCAGCGCATTTAACAGAAGAATGCTCAATATTAGAGAACTCTCAAAAAATCGTTTGTATGCAAGGATGCATATGAACGAATTGTCTCCCAAGTTCAATTACAAGCAAAGATATAGCATCCATGGGACTATTAGTTTTCTGGAGAATAGATCCACCTAACATGGGTAGCGTGCCGGCACAATTAAAGAAATCTTGAATAACCCCTTTTCCAAAAATATTGGCGCTACCTATGCGAAGTTTTTTAGTGTGCAAGATAGTAGATTCTTCATGAGGATTAATATTAGAAAAATTATCAAAGTTTCCCTCATCGTTACTACCACCCTTTCCAAAGATAATCTCCCCAGATCAGACATGATGGCAACAAACCGATCTAACAAACCTAGAAGCAAAAAGGCAAACAAAAAAAGACAAACGAAGGAAGGGAGAATAAAAAGGCAAATCTTTTCGAAAATCATTTTAGAAGTGGGGAAGAGGAAAACAAGAGGCAAATGGCGATTAATTTAATGCAAGAGATGAGTTTTATGTTGGGTACTTGGTATGTCTTGACTTGGCATAGATCTCCCCGGCAACGGCGCTAGAAATTCTTCCTGCTACTTCTTCAGCTTGCGTTGGTTTTTCCCTAGAAGAGGAAAGAGTGATGCAGCATAGTAGAGGTAAGTATTACCCTCAGTTAAGAACCAAGGTATCAATCCAGTAGGAGAAGAATGCACAAATCACCAATACCTGCAGAAATAATCAAACACTTGCACCCAACGTGATAAAGGGGTTGTCAATCCCTTCACGGTCACTTGCAAAGGTGAGATCTGATAGAGAAAGATAAATAAAAGATAAAATATTTTTGGGTTTTTTGGTATATAGATCTGAAAATAAAAGATTGCAAATAGTAGATCGGAAAGTAATATGATGGAAAATAGACCCGGGCCATAGGTTTTGCTAGAGGCTTCTCTCATGAAGGCAAATAATATGGTGGGTGAACAAATTACTATCAAGCAATCGATAGAAAAGCGCAAAGTTATGACGATATCCAAGGCAATGATTATGCATATAGGCATCACGTCCGTGTCAAGTAGACCAACTCGTGTCTGCATCTACTACTATTACTCCACACATCGACCGCTATCCAGCATGCATCTAGAGTATTAAGTTCATAAAGAACGGAGTAACGCCTTAAGTAAGATGACATGATGTAGAGGAATTAACTCAAGCAATATGATGAAAACCCCATCTTTTTATCCTCGATGGCAACAATGCAATACGTGTCTCGCTACCCCTACTTTGTCACTGGGTGAAATCACGCAAGATTGAACCCAAAGCTAAGAACCTCTCCGATTGCAAGAAAAACCAATCTAGTTGGCCAAACCAAACCGACAATTCGAAGAGAAATACAAAGATATTAAACATGCATAAAAGAATTCAGAGAAGAATCAAATAATATTCATATAAGCTGATCATAAATCCACAATTCATCAGATCTCGACAAACACACCGCAAAAGAAGATTACATCGGATAGATCTCCAAGAACATCGAGGAGAACGTGCTATTGAGAACCAAAGAGAGAGAAGAAGCAATCTAGCTACTAGCTATGGACCCGTAGGTCTGAGGTAAACTACTCACACTCCATCGAAGGGCAATAGGGTTGACGTAGAAGCCCTCCGTGATGATTCCCCCTCTGGCAGGATGCCAAAAAAGGACACAAGAGGGGATCTCACGGGAACAGAAGGTTGCGGCGGTGGAAAAGTGTTTTCGTGGATGCCACTGGTGGTTCTGGAATATTTGTGAATATATAGGAGGAAAATCTAGGTCAGGGGACTCCTGAGGGGCCCACAAGGTAGCCCCCCTAGGGCGCGCCCTCCACCCTTGCCGCCGCCTCGTGGCTCTTCTGACTTGGACTCCAAGTCCCTTGGGTGTCTTCTGGTCCAAGAAAAATCATCATGAAGTTTTATTCCGTTTGGTATTCCTTTTCTGTGAGGCTCAAAAACAAGGAAAAACAGAAACTGGAAATGGGCTCTAGGTTAATAGGTTAGTCCCAAAAATAATATAGAATAGCATATTAATGCATATAAAACATCCAAAATAGATAATATATTAGCATGGAACAATCAAAATTATAGATACGTTGGAGACGTAGCAGAGGGCGGGCAAACAACGAGTGGGGCGTCACCCAGATCAAGGTGGCAGGCGCGTCCGAGGCCCCAATCTTTATTGCCTTCCTCACCACCGGCATGGTGTCATCCTTCTTCAGCTTCTTCATAGCAATGCTAGAACACTTCCAGGTACACATGCTCCACTTGCATCCCAACGCGGTCCTCATCCTCGCCATCTTCTCCCACCTATGAGAGGCGTTAGTCGGGGTGATGCCGTCTCTGGAGCTCTTTCGCCAATTCTTCTCCATGCTCCTGATCCCCGAGAACTAGAGGGGGCCACCTGTTGCCCACAAGGCAACAGGGCGCGACCCCCCCCCCCAGGCGCACCTAGTTGCCTTATGGGGCCCACGTGGCTCCGCTGACCTTAATCTCAAGTGTATAAATTCCCTTTCCTCGAGAAAAAATAGAAGAAGTTTTATCGCGTTTTACGATACGGAGCCGCTGCCACATCTTGTTCTTCATCTCGAGGCTAGATCTAGAGTCTGTTTGGGGCTCCGGAGAGGGGGATTCGTTGCCATCATCATCACCAACCCTTCTTCATCACCAATTTCATGATGCTCACCGCCGGGAGTGACTAATTCCTTCATAGGCTTGCTGGAAACTGATGGGGTTGGATGAGATTTATCATGTAATCGAGTCAATTTGTTAGGGCTTGATACCTAGTATCCACTATGTTCTGAGATTGATGCTGCTATGACTTTGCCATGCTTAATCCTTGTCACTAGGGCCCAAGTGCCATGACTTCATATCTGAACCCTCTATGTTTTCATGAATATATTTGAGTTCTTAATCCTATTTGCTAGTCATAGGAACTTGTTGTTGTTCTGATCCGTAGACCCCATAGTGACAATTGTTGGGATACTCTCCGGGGATGACTGTAATTCGAGGAGTTCATGTATTCACCATGAGTTAATTTTCTGTTTCAGTTCTCTATTAAAAGGATGCCTTAATATTCCTTAGTTTCCTTATGGACCCCGCTGCCACACGAGGGTAGGACAAAAGATGTCATGCAAGTTCTTATTATAAGCACACCTGACTATATACGGAATACATGCCTACATTACATTGATGAATTGGAGCTGTTGTGTATCGTTCTAGGTTGTGACTGTTATATGATGAATGTCATCCAACACAAATATCCATCATGGACGTAATGCCTACGCTTTTCATATATTGATCTTTGCTAAATTACTTTCGTTGCTCTTGCTGTTACAATCACTACAAAAACTGCTACTATTAATGTCACCATTGCTATTGCTACTGTTACTACTGCTATCAAACTATCATACTACTGTGCTACTGATCACCTTGCTGCAGATATTTAGTTCTCCGCATGTGGTTGAATTGACAACTCAACTGCTAATACTTACAAATATTCTTTGGCTCCCCTTGTGTCGAATCAATAAATTTGGGTGAAATACTACCCTCGAAAACTATTACGACCCCCTATTCTTGTGGGTTATCAGAGCTCAAGGGAAGCTGGGGAGCAGTACGACAATGAAATGGAGGCGTGAGTGGAGCCAATTTACCCTCTTCCGTTTTATAGGTCAGTAAAAGGCCAAGGGTTACCCCCATGCCGCGGTAAAATCGCCAATTCTCGATGCATCATGCAGTATATGCGTGCAACAATCAAGGCACTTGATGACCCACAAGTATAGGGGTCAATCATAGTCCTTTCGATAAGTAAGAGTGTCGAACCCAACGAGGAGCAGAAGGAAATGACAAGTGGTTTTCAGCAAGGTAATTTATGCAAGCACTGAAATTGTCGGTAACATTTACTTTGATAGCAAGATAATTTGTAACGGACAAGTAATGGTAACAGTAAATAAAGTGCAGCAAGGTAGCCCAATACTTTTTGAAGCAAAGGACAGGCCAAAACGGTCTCTTATAATAAGCAAAGCGTTCTTGAGGGCACACGGGAATTTCAACTAGTCACTTTCATCATGTTGGTTTGATTCGCGTTTGCTACTTTGATAATTTGATATGTGGGTGGACCATTGCTTGGGTGTTGTTCTTACTTGATCAAGCCTCCCACTTATGATTAACCACCTCGCAAGCATTCGCAACTACAAGAAAAGTATTAAGATAAAATCTAACCATAACATTAAACATATGGGTCCAAATCGGCCCCTTACGAAGTAGCGCATAAACTAGGGTTTAAGATTCTATCACTCTAGCAACCCATCATCTAATAACTACTCCACAATGCATTCCCTTAGTCCCAAAGATGGTGAAGTGCCATGTAGTCGACGTTCACATGACACCACTAAGGGAATCACAACATACATATCATCAAAATATCGAACACATATCAAATTCACATGATTACCTGCAACTTGACTTATCCCATGACCTCAAGAACTAAAGTAATTACTCACAAATGATATTCATGCTCAAGATCAGAGGGGTATTAAATAGCATGATGGATCTGAACATATAATCTACCACCAACTAAACCATATAGTAATAAACTACAAGATGTAATCAATACTACTAGACACCCACAGGTACCAATCTGAGGTTCCGGTACAAAGATTGAACACAAGAGATGAACTAGGGTTTGTGGTGTGGTTGAAGTTGTTGACAGAGATTGGCCTCCCAAAGATGAGAGGGTTGTTGGTGATGACGATGGCTTCGATTTCCCCCTCCGGGAGGGAAGTTCCCACTAAGGGAAGTGCTCCTGCCCAAGTTCCGCCTTGAGACGGAGGCGCTCTGTCCCGAAAGTCCTCTCCTTATTTTTTTCTAGGTGAAAAACTTTATGTACCAGAAGATGGGCCTCGGAGGTGGGCTGGGGTGGCCACAACCCACCAGAGCGCGCCTGGGGGGACTGGCACGCCCTGGTGTCTTGTGGGCACCAGGTGGCCCCCCTCCGGTAGTTATTTTCGCCAATAATTATTAAATATTCCAAAATAATTCTCCGTGAAATTTCAGCTCATTTGGAGATGTGTAGAATAGGTATCTCTGACGTAGCTTTTTCAGGTCCAGAATTCCAGCTGCCGGCATTCTCCCTCTTTGTGTAAACCTTGCATATTATGAGAGAAAAGGCATTAGAATTACTCCATAAAGCATTATTATGCATAAAAATATTATAAATAACAGTAAGAAAACACGATGCAAAATGGACGTATCAACTTCCCCAAGCTTAGACCCCGCTTGTCCTTAAGCGAAAGCTGATATCAAAAATCATGTCCACATGTTTAGAGAGAGAGGTGTCGATAAAAACAAAATACGGACATGGTAACATCATGCTTATTATTATAATAGCAACAAACTTTATCATATAACTTCTCATGAACACATAACAATTCATCACAACATCGAAGTAAAAAAGCATAAACTTTATTGAAAACCAACAAACTATGTTCTCAGTCAAACTACAATTCATCATATTTTCAGGAAGGGTCTCGTATCGGAGCCTTTTGGCAAGTCCACGTACTCAACCATCATTTAATCTTTTATGTTTGCTAACACTCACAGCATAAACATGAACAAAAAGTTTCAACCGGACACATAGAAAGATAGGGGCTAGTTTCGCCTCCCAACTTATTCACCTCAAGGGTGATGTCAACAATAATAACTCATGATCACTCACATTCAACTGGATATATGTGCCTAGATCTTTCCACACCACATGATGCTTGCAAAAAGAAAAAATAAAAAGGAATAGAGAAGAATACTTTCACTCTTGCATGAAATGTAAATACTTAAAGTAAAAGATAGGCCCTTCGCAGAGGGAAGTAGAGGTTGTCATGCACTTTTTGGTTTGTATGCACAATCTCTTAATGCAAAAGAACATCACATTATATTGCCCCTTATGATAGCAACCTTTATTATGCAGTCTGTCGCTTTTATTACTTTGCCATCACAAGTTCGTACAACGCTTAATTTCTCTTACAATAAATGATCAAACACATTTAGAAGCAATTTTATTGCCTTATTGCATCGATGACTTACTTGAAGGACCTTACTCAAACCATAGGTAGGTATGGTGGACTCTCAAAACATGAGTTTGGGTTTAATGCTTTTGGATGCACAAGCAATATCTCTACTTAGTGCGGAAAATTTGGCTAGCAAAGATATTGAGCAAGCACCACATGTTGAAGGATCCCTATGACAATATAACTTCTATGTGAATATGAACCAACATAAATCATTACGTTATCTTCCTTATCCAACGTCAACAGTTTTGGCATATAATATTTAATGGGGGCTCACAATCATAAAAGATGTACAAGATAGTGTATTTGTATGTGAATCTTCTCTTATTAATTCTTTCATGAATTGCATCATTGACCAATGCTATGTTTGTCAACTTTCAACAAATTTTACAACTTGTACTTTTCCTTATGTGATGTCATTACTTACCATAAGATTAGCACATGATCTTTTTCATTATTTCCTTTTATTTTAATTGAAACATAAAAGTAAAGTAGCAAAAACTCAAACTAAACTTTATTATATAACTCTCACTCGATTACATAAATAGATAGATCACGAAACTAGCACTCAAAAATAGATCATTCTAGGGCATCTCCCCCAAGCTTGGCAAAAGCCAAGGGGAGTGCCCATACCCGTGTGCTCAAGTCTCCTTTGGCGGGGAAGATGATGATGGTGGTGTTGATGATGATGTAGTAATGTTCTCCTTCTCCAGCTTGCGTCGGAGGCTAAAATTATCCTCCCTTAAATCATCGTTCTCTAGCTCAAGCTTTAATATCCTCTTGCATAATGTTGCCTTGCTCTGATACAGAAAACGAGAAGGGACAGATTGGGTCTTAGTTGTGTTTGCTTTGTTGGGGAGACTTGGCTTCTTGAACTCCGTGTGCAAATCTCCAGGTTGAAGTGGTGGGGCTTCATCTTCGTTTGAGGATGCATCCTCCGTCTCCTCCAGATCGGTATCCTCCTCCTCATCTGTGAACCACACATAAGGAAAGGTATCCTTAAAGACATTTGGATCAAGAGTACGATGGGTAACATAGCCCTCTCCATCCGAGTATTGAGACGACATATTTTTGAAATCTGTTAGAAAACAACACGAAACAAGAACAGAGGATTTCTCTGCGATGCGGTGGTCAAATCAATTGGGTATATATAAAGATGTTTTATCTTGGGAAACAAGCATATGGAAGGAAAACGGAGTTGGGAAGGTGCCCGAGGGCCCCACAACCCACCAGGGCGTGCCAAAGAGGGCAAGCACGCCCTGGTGTATCGTGGTCACCTCGATTGCCTTCCCGGTTATTTCTTATTTTCCTATTTTTTCTAATATTCCAAAATTGACACAAAATATTTTTGCGGATTTTTCAGAGTCCGTTTACTTACCGTATCACATACCTCTACTTTTTTAGGGTTCTGGAGTGTTCTGGAAGGTTTCTTTTACGTGTTCCTCCGGTCATGGTTTGAATAATATTGGTTCAACATTAATAGGCGTACCTGAGATATAGTGCTTAATTCTTTGTCCATTGACCACCTTCGGGTTAGTACCTTCGGCATTATTAATCATGATAGCTCCAGAGCTATAAACTTCTTCAATAATATATGGTCCTTCCCATTTGGAAAGAAGTTTTCCTGCAAAAAAACTAAAACGAGAATTGTATAATAGAACATGTTCACCAACTTTGAATTCCCGCTTTTGGATTATTTATTCATGCCATCTTTTAAATTTTTATTTAGATAACTTGGAATTTTCATAAGCTTGGGTTCTCCATTCATCTAGTGAGCTAATATCAAATAACCTCTTTTCACCGGTAAGTTTGAAATCAGAATTGAGTTCTTTAATTTCCCAATATGCTTTATGTTCAAACTCACGAGGCAAACGACAAACTTTTCCATAAACCATTTTATATGGAGACATACCCATAGGATTTTTATAAGCTGTTCTGTAAGCCCAAAGTGCATCATCTAATTTCTTAGACCAATTCTCTCGGGACCTATTGACAGTTTTTTTGTAATATTAACTTTATTTCTCTATTGCTAAGTTGAACTTGACCACTAGATTAAGGATGATAGGGTGATGCAATTCTATGGTTAACATCATATTTAGCAAGCATTTTACGGAAAGCACCATGAATAAAGCGTGAACCACCATCAGTCATTAAATATCTAGGGACTCCAAACCTTGGGAAAACAACTTATTTAAGCATTTTAATGGAGGTATTATGATCATCACTACTAGTTGGAATAGCTTCTACCCACTTAGTAACATAATCAACAGCAACCAAAATATGTGTATACCCATTAGAGGAAGGAAAAGGTCCCATATAATCAAAACCCCAAACATAAAATGGTTCAACAACAAGTGAATAATTCATAGGCATTTCCCGACGCTTACCAATATTACCTATTCTTTGGCATTCATCACAAGACAAGACAAACTTACGGGCATCCTTGAAAAGAGCAGGCCAATAAAAAACCAGATTGTAGTACCTTATGCGCAATTCTATCTCATGCATGATGTCCTCCATAGGCTTCGGAGTGACATTTCCATAGGATTTGTTCCTGTTCACGCTCGGGTACACAGCGTCTAATAATACCATCTACTCCTTCTTTATAAATATGTGGGTCATCCCAAAAGTAATGTCTTAAATCATAGAAGATTTTTTTTCTTTTATTGATATGTGAAACTAGGTGGTATAAATTTAGCAACAATATAATTAGCATAGTCAGCATACCAAGGAGTATTATGAGAAGCATTTATTGCAGCTAGTTATTCCCCAGGAAAACTATCATCAATAGGTAGTGGGTCATCAATAATATTTTCTAACCTAGACAAGTTATCAGCTACGGGGTTCTCAGCTCCTTCCTATCAGTAATATGTAAATCAAATTCTTGTAACAAGAGAACCCACCTAATGAGTCTAGGTTTAGCATCTTTCTTTTCCATAAGATATTTTATAGCAGCATGATCAGTGTGAACAATTACTTTGGAATCAATAATGTAAGATTTGAATTTATCACAAGCAAAACAACTGCTAAAAATTCTTTTTCAGTAGTAGCATAATTTCTTTGGGGACTGTCTAGAGTTTCGCTAGCATAATGGATAACATTTAATTTCTTATCAACTCTTTGTCCTAGAACAGCACCAACAACATAATCACTAGCATCACACATAATTTCAAAAGGCAAGTTCCAATCATGTGGTTGAACAATACGTGCAGTAGTTAAGGCTGAAGTAAATACGCCCTAGAGGCAATAATAAAGTTGTTACTTTATATTTCCTTATATCATGATAAATGTTTATTATTCATGCTAGAATTGTATTAACCCGAAACTTGATACATGTGTGGATACATAGACAAAACACTGTGTCCCTAGTAAGCCTCTACTGGACTAGCTCGCTAATCAAAGATGGTTAAGTTTCCTAACTATAGACATGTGTTGTCATTTGATGAACGGGGTCACATCATTAGGAGAATGATGTGATGGAAAAGACCCATCCGTTAGCATAGCATATTGATCGTTCAGTTTTATTTCTATTGCTTTCTTCATGTCAAATACATATTCCTTCGACTACGAGATTATGCAACTCCCGGATACCGGAGGAATGCCTTGTGTGCTATCAAACGTCACTACGTAACTGGGTGATTATAAAGATGCTCTACAGGTATCTCCGAAGGTGTTTGTTGGGTTGCATAGATCGAGATTAGGATTTGTCACTCCGAGTATCGGAGAGGTATCTCTGGGCCCTCTCGATAATGTACATCATAAGAAGCCTTGCAAGCAAAGTGACTAATGAGTTAGTTGCAGGATGATGTATTACGGAACAAGTAAAGAGACTTGCCGGTCACGAGATTGTACTATGTATGTAGATACCGATGATCGAATCTCGGGCAAGTAACATACCGATGGACAAAGGGAATAACATATGATGTCATAACGGTTCGACCGATAAAGATCTTCGTAGAATATGTAGGAGCCAATATGAGCATCCAGGTTCCGCTATTAGTTATTGACCGGAGAAGTGTCTCGGTCATGTCTGCATAGTTCTCGTACCCGTAGGGTCCGCACGCTTAACGTTCGATGATGATATAGTATTATATGAGTTATGTGATTTGGTGACCGAATGTTGTTCGGAGTCCCGGATGAGATCACGGACATGACGAGGAGTCTCGAAATGGTTGAGAGGTAAATACTGATATATATATATAGGACGGTGGTATTCGGACAACGGAAGTGTTCCGGAGGGTATCGGGTACTTATCGTGTCACCGAAAGGTGTTTCTAGTACCCCCGGCAATCCTATGGGCCATATGGGCCTTGTGAAGGAACACACCAGCACATAAGGGGCTGGTGCGCCCTATAAGGCCATAGGAGGAGGAGAAGGAAAGAGGGGAAGGGAAAGGAAAGTGTGGATTAGGATTCCCACTTCCTTCCCTCACCCCCCTCTTTCCTTCCCCTTCATGCATACATGGAAAGGCGGCGCAGGGCAAGGCAGGACCCCTAGGGGCGACGGCCAACCCTAGGGCGCGCCCTGGCTACCTCCCCTCCCCCTCCCACCTATACATATGTGGGGGGCGCCCCTAGCACAACACAACAACAATCGTTAGCCGTGTGCGGCGCCCCCCTCCACAGTTTACGCCTCCGGTCATATCTTCGCAGTGCTTAGGCGAAGCCCTGTGCTGATCACATCACCATCACCGTCACCACGCCGTCGTGCTGACGGAACTCATGTACTTCCTCAACACCTTGCTGGATCAAGAAGGCGAGGGACGTCATCGCGTTGAACGTGTGCAGAAGTCGGAGGTGTCGTACGTTCGGTACTCGATCGGTGGAGCTCGAAGAAAGTTCGACTACATCAACCACATTGTGAAACACTTCCGCTTTCAGTCTACGAGGGCACGTGGACACACTCTCCCCCTCGTTGCTATGCATCTTCAAGATAGATCTTGCGTGAGCGTAGGATTTTTTTTGAAATTGCATGCTACGTTTCCCAACAGTGGTATTATAACCAAGTCTATGCGTAGATGATATGCACGAGTAGAACATAAAGAGTTGTGGGTGGTGATCATCATACTTCTTACCACCAATGTCTTATTTTGATTCAGCGGTATTGTTGGCTGAAGCGGCCCGGACCAACCTTACATGACCACGTTCATGAGACCGGTTCCACCGACAGACATGCAACTAGTTTTGCATAAAGGTGGCTGGCGGGTGTCTGTTTCTCCTACTTTAGTTGAATCGAATTTGACTATGGCCGGACCTTGTTGAAGGTTAAAACAGGAAACTTGATAAATCACCGTTGTTGTTTTTATGCGTAGGTAAGAACGGTTCTTGCTAGAAGCCACGTAAAACTTGCAACAACAAAGTAGAGGATGTCTAACTTGTTTTTGCGGGGCATGTTGTGATGTGATATGGTCAAGACATGTTATGATATACATTATTGTATGAGATGATCATGTTTTGTAAAAGTTATCGGCAACCGACAGGAGCCTTATGGTTGTCTCTTTATTGTATGAAATGCAAACGCCATGTACTTGCTTTACTTTATCAGTATGTGTTAGCGATAGTTGTAGAAGCAATAGTTGGCGAGACGACCATGACGCAACGATGGAGATCAAGGTGTCGAGTCGGTGACGATGGAGATTATGCCGATGCTTTGGAGATGGAGATCAAAAGCACGAGATGATGATGGCCATATCATGTCACATATTTTGATTGCATTTGATGTTTATCTTTTATGCATCTTATTTTACTTAGTACGGCGGTAGCATTATAAGATGATCCCTTCACTAAATTCAAGGTATAAGTGTTCTCCATGAGTATGCACCGTTGCGACAGTTCATCGTGTTGAGACACCACGTGATGATCGGTTGTGATAGACTCTATGTTCACATACAACGGGTGCAAGACAGTTTTGCACATGCGGAATACTTGGGTTAAACTTGATGAGCCTAGCATGCACAGACATGGCCTCGGAACACTGGAGACCGAAAGGTCAAACGTGAATCATATAGTAGATATGATCAACATAGATGTTCACCATTGATGACTACCCCATCTCACGTGATGATCAGACATGGGTTAGTTGATTTTGATCACGTATCACTTAGATGACTTGAGGGAAGTCTATTTAAGTGGGAGTTCTTAAGTAATTTGATTAATTGAACTTAGTTTATCATGAACTTAGTCCTGATAGTATTTGCAAATCTATGTTGTATATCAATAGCTCACGATATAGCTCCCTTATTTTTTATGTTCCTAGAGAAAAATAAGTTGAAAGATGATAGTAGCAATGATGCCGACTGGATCCGTGATCTGAGGATTATCCTCATTGCTGCACGGAAGAATTATGTCCTTGATGCAGCGCTAGGTGAGAGACCTATTGCAGGAGCAGATGCAAACGTGTTGAACGTATGGCAAGCTCGGTATGATGATTACTTAATAGTTTTGTGCACCATTGTTTACGGCTTAGAACCAGGACTTCAAAAACATTTTGAAAGCCACGGAGCATATGAGATGTTCCAAGAGCTGAAATTAGTATCTCAGGCTCATGCCCGTGTTGAGAGGTATGATACCTCTGACAAGTACTTTTCCTAAAAGATGGAGGAGAATAGCTCAACCAGTGAGCATGTGCTCAGAATGTCTGGGTACTACAATCACTTGAATCAAGTGGGAGTTAATCTTCCAGATAAGATAGTGATTGACAAAGTTCTCTAGTCACTATCACCAAGCTACTAGAACTTCGTGATAAACTATAATATACAAGGGATGACGAAAATGATTCCCGAGCTCTTAACGATGGTGAAATCGGCGAAGGTAGAAATCAAGAAAGACCATCAAGTGTTGATGGTTAACAAGACCACTAGTTTCAAGAAAAATGGCAAGGGAAAGAAAGGGAACTTCAAGAAGAATGGCAAGTAAGTTGCCACTCCCGTGAAGAAGCCCAAAGTTGAACGTAAGCACGAAACTGAGTGCTTCTACTGCAAAGGGAATGGTCACTAGAAGCGGAACTGCCCCAAATACTTGACGTATAAGAAGGATGGCAAAGTGAACAAAGGTATATTTGATATACATGTTATTGATGTGTATTTTACTAGTGTTCTTAGTAACCCCTAGGTATTTGATACCGGTTCAGTTGCTAAGATTAGTAACTCAAAATAGGAGTTGCAGAGACTAGTTAAAAGCGAGGTGACGATGTGTGTTGGAAATGATTCCAAGGTTGATATGATCACCATCGCACACTCTCTCTACCTTCGGTATTAGTGTTGAACCTAAATAGGTGTTATTTGGTGTTTGCGTTGAGCATGAATATGATTAGATCATGTTTATTGCAGTACATTTATTCATTTAAGTCGGAGAATAATTGTTGTTCTATTTACATGAATAAAACCTTCTATGGTCATACACCCAATGTGAATGGTTTATTGAATCTTCATCGTAGTGATACACATATTCATAATATTGATGCCAAAAGATGCAAAGTTGATAATGATAGTGCAACATACTTGTGGCACTGCCGTTTAGGTCATATTGGTATAAAGCATGAAGAAACTTCATGCAGATGGACTTTTGGAATCACTTGATTATGCATCATTTGATACTTGTGAACCATGCCTCATGGGCAAGATGACTAAAACTCCATTCTCCGGAACAATGGAGCGAGCTAATGACTTATTGGAAATCATACATACTGATGTATGCGGTGCGATGAGTGTTGAAGCACGCGGCAGTTATCATTATTTTCTGACCTTCGCGGATGATTTGAGCAGATATGGGTATATCTACTTAATGAAACACAAGTCTGAAACATTTGAAAAGTTCAAAGAATTTCAGAGTGAAGTGGAGAATTATTGTAATAAGAAAATAAAGTTTCTATGATCTGATCGCGAGGCGAATATTTGAGTTACGAGTTTGGCCTTCATTTAAAACAATGTGGAATAGTTTCACAACTCACGCCACCTGGAACACCACAGCGTAATGGTGTGTCCGAACGTTGTAACCGTACTTTATTAGATATGGTGCGATCTATGATGTCTCTTACCAATTTACCACTATCAAGACGGCTACTTTCACGTTAAATAGGGCACTGTCTAAATCTGTTGAGACGACACTGTGTGAACTGTGGTTTGGCAAGAAACCTAAGCTATCGTTTCTTAGAAGTTTGGGTTTGCGACACTTATGTCAAAAGGCTTCAGCCTGCTAAGCTCGAACCCAAATCGGAGAAGTGCGTCTTCATAGGATACCCTAAGGAAACAATTGGGTACACCTTCTACCACAGATTCGAAGGCAAGATCTTTGTTGCCAAGAATGGAACCTTTCTAGAGAAGGAGTTTCTCTCAAAAGAAGTGAGTGGGAGGAAAGTAGAACTTGATGAGGTAATTGTACCTTCTCTCAATTTGGAAAGTAGCACATCAGATAAATCCGTTCCCGTGATGCCTACACCAACTAGAGAGGAAGCTAATGATGATGATCATGAAACTTCAGATCAAGTTACTACTGGACCTCGTAGGTCGAACAGAGCACATTCCGCACCAGAGTGGTACGGTAATCATGTTCTGAAAGTCATGTTACTAGACCATGGCGAACCTACGAACTATGAAGAAGCTATGATGAGCCTAGATTCCGATAAATGGCTTGAGGCCATGAAATCTGAGATAGGATCCATGTATGAGAACAAAGTGTGGACTTTGGTGGACTTGCCCGATGATTGGCAAGCCATTGAGAATAAATGGATCTTCAAGAGGAAGACGGACACTAATGGTAGTATTACTATCTACAAAGCTCGACTTGTCGCAAAAGGTTTTCGACAAGTCCAAGGAGTTGACTACGATGAGACTTTCTCACCCGTAGCGATGCTTAAGTCTGTCCGGATCATGTTAGCAATTGCCGCATTTTATGATTATTAAATATGGCAAATGGACGTCAAAACTGCATTCCTTAATGGATTTCTTAAAGAAGAGTTGTATATGATGCAACCAGAAGGTTTTGTCGATCCTAAAGGTGCTAACAAAGTGTGCAAGCTCCAGCGATCCATCTATGGACTGGTGCAAGCATGTCGGAGTTGGAATATACACTTTGATGAGGTGATCAAAGCATATGGTTTTATACAGACTTTCGGAGAAGCCTGTTTTTACAAGAATGTGAGTGGGAGCTCGATAGCATTTCTGATATTATATGTGGATGACATATTGTTGATTGGAAATTATGTAGAATTTTCTGGAAAGCACCAAGGAGTGTTTGAAAGGAGTTTTTTTTAAGAAAGACGTCGGTGAAGCTGCTTATATATTGGGCATCAAGATCTATAGAGATAGATCAAGACGCTTGATAAGACTTTCGATGAGTACATACCTTGATAAGATTTTGAAGGAGTTCAAAATGGATCAGTCAAAGAAGGAGTTCTTGCCTGAGTTGTAAGGTATGAAGTTGAGTAAGACTCAAAACCCGACCACAACAGAAGATAGAGAGAGAATGAAAGTCATTCCCTATGCCTCAGCCATAGGTTCTATAAAGTATGCCATGTTGTATACCAGACCTATTGTGTACCTTGCCATGAGTTTGGCAAGGGGGTACAATAGTGATCCAGGAGTAGATCACTGGACAGCGGTCAAAATTATCCTTAGGTACCTAAAGAGGACTAAGGAAATGTTTCTCGGTTATGGAGGTGACAAAGAGTTCGTCATAAAGGGTTACGTCGATGCAAGCTTTGACACTGATCCGGATGACTCTGAGTCTCAATCTGGATACATATTGAAAGTGGGAGAAATTAGCTATGGTAGCTTCATGCAGAGCATTGTAGACATAGCAATTTTCAAAATACATACGGATTTGAATGTGGCAACCCCGTTGACTAAACCTCTCTCACAAGCAAAACATGATCACACCTTAGTACTCTTTGGGTGTTAATCACATAGCGATGTGAAGTAGATTATTTACTCTAGTAAACTCTTTGGGTATTGGTCACATGGCGATGTGAACTATGGGTGTTAATCACATAAAGATGTGAACTATTGGTGTTAAATCACATGGCGATGTGAACTGGATTATTGACTCTAGTGCAAGTTGGAGACTGAAGGAAATATGCCCTAGAGGCAATAATAAAGTTGTTATTTTATACTTCCTTATATCATGATAAATGTTTATTATTCATGCTAGAATTGTATTAACCGGAAACTTGATACATGTGTGGATACATAGACAAAACACCGTGTCCCTAGTAAGCCTCTACTAGACTAGCTCGTTATTCAAAGATGGTTCAGTTTCCTAACCATAGACATGTGCTGTCATTTGATGAACGGAATCACAAAATTAGGAGAATGATTTGATGGACAAGACCCATTCGTTAGCATAGCATATTGATCGTTCAGTTTTATTGATATTGCTTTCTTCATGTCAAATACATATTCCTTCGACTATGAGATTATGCAACTCCCGGATACCGGAGGAATGCCTTGTGTGCTGTCAAACATCACAATGTAACTGGGTGATTATAAAGATGCTCTACAGGTATCTCCGAAGGTGTTTGTTGGGTTGGCATAGATCGAGATTAGGATTTGTCACTCCGAATATCGGAGAGGTATCTCTGGGCCCTCTCGGTAATGCACATCATAAGAAGCCTTGCAAGCAAAGGACTAATGAGTTAGTTGCAGGATGATGTATTACGGAACGAGTGAAGAGACTTGCCGGTAACGAGATTGAACTAGGTATGTAGATGCCGACGATCGAATCTCGGGCAAGTAACATACCGATGGACAAAAGGGAATAACGTATGTTGTCATATTAGTTCGACCGATAAAGATCTTCGTAGAATATGTAGGAGCCAATATGAGCATCCAGGTTCCGCTATTGGTTATTAACCAGAGAAGTGTCTCAGTCATGTCTACATAGTTATCGAACCCGTAGGCTCCGCACGCTTAACGTTCGATGCTGATATAGTATTATACGAGTTATATGATTTGGTGACCGAATGTTGTTCGGAGTCCCGGATGAGATCACGGACATGATGATGAGTCTCAAAATGGTCGAGAGGTAAATATTGATATATAGGACGATGGTATTCAGACACCGGAAGTGTTCCGAAGGGTATCGGGTACTTATCGGGTCACCGGAAGGTGTTTTGGGTACCCCCGGCAATCCTATGGGCCATATGGGCCTTGTGAAGGAACACACCAGCCCATAAGGGGCTGGTGCGCCCTATAAGTCCATAGGAGGAGGAGAAGGAAAGGGGGGAGGGAAAGGAAAGTGTGGATTAGGATTCCCACTTCCTTCCCTCACACCCCCTCTTTCCTTCCCCTTCATGCATACATGGAAAGGGGGGCGCAGGGCAAGGCAGGACCCCTAGGGGGCGGCGGCCAACCCTAGGGCGCACCCTAGCTGCCTCCCCTCCCCCTCCCACCTATATTTATGTGGGGGGCGCCCCTAGCACAACACAACAACAATCGTTAGCCGTGTGCGGTGCCCCCTCCATAGTTTACGCCTCCGGTCATATCTTCGTAGTGCTTAGGCGAAGCCCTATGCGGATCACATCACCATCACCGTCACCACACCATCGTGCTGATGGAACTCATCTACTTCCTCGACACCTTGCTGGATCATGAAGGCGAGGGACGTCATCGTGCTGAACGTGTGCAGAACTGGGAGGTGTCGTATGTTCGGTACTCGATCGGTGGAGCTCAAAGAAAGTTCGTCTACATCAACCACGTTGTGAAATGCTTCCTCTTTCGGTCTACGAGGGTACATGGACACGCTCTCCCCCTCATTGCTATGCATCTCCTAGATAGATCTTGCATGTGCGTAGGAATTTTTTTGAAATTGCATGCTACGTTTTCCAATAAAGGCTTTCTTAAGTGTTTCAAAGGCTTCTACACAATCATCATCAAAAACAAATGGAACATCCTTTTGTAAAAGATTAGTAAGAGGCCTATTAATTTTAGAGAAGTCTTTAATAAACCTCCTACGGAAACCAGCAAGACCAAGGAAACTACGAATACCTTTGATATCTTTAGGACATGGCATTTTCTCAATTGCATCAACTTTAGCTTTATCCACCTCAATACCTCGTTCAAAAATTTTATGCCCCAAGACAATGCCTTCATTAACCATAAAGTGGCACTTCTCCCAATTCAAGACAAGATTAGTTTGCTCATATCTTTGCAAAACTCGATCAAGGTTGCTTAAGCAATAATCAAAAGAAGTTCCGTAAACAGAAAAATCATCCATGAAAACCTCAACAATCTTTTCACAAAAATCAGAGAATATAGCAGTCATACATCTTTGAAAAGTAGAAGGTGCATTGCATAAACAAAAAGACATACATCTATAAGCATAGGTTCCAAAGGACAAGTAAAAGTGGTTTTCTCTTGATCAAGTTGTGAAACGGGTATTTGAGAGAAACCAGAGTATCCATCAAGAAAACAACAGTTTGTGTGCTTAGATAATCTTTTCTAACATTTGATCAATAAAAGGCAGAGGGTAATGCTCTTTTCTAGTATTTTTATTTAATTTTCTAAAATCTATTACCATTCTATAGCCAGTGATAATTCTTTGTGGGATAAGTTCATTTTTATCATTAGGAACAATGGTAATACCTCCTTTCTTAGGGACACAATTAACGAACAGGACTTACCCATCTACTATCAGCTATGGGATAAATTATATGTGCTTCTAGAAGCTTTAGTATTTCAGTTCTTACCACTTCCTTCATCTTAGGATTCAATCATCATTGGTGATCAACAACGGGTTTAGCATCAGGTTCCATATTAATCTTGTGCTGACATAGAGTGGACTAATGCCTTTAAGATCATCAAGAGTATATCCAATAGCGGCACGGTGCTTCTTCAGAATTTTTCATAATCTTTCTTCTTCATGTTCTGAAAGGTTAGCACTAATAATAACATGATATATCTTTTTCTCATCAAGATAAGCATATTTCAAAGTATCTGGCAATTGCTTTAATTCAAACACAGGATCACCTTTAGGTGGAGGAGGACCTCCTAGAGTTTTAATAGGCAAATTGTGTTTAAGGAGAGGTTGTTGTTCAATGAATATTTTATCTATTTCATTTCTTTCACTTAGGTGCATATCATTTTCATGGTATAGCAAATATTGTTCTAGTGGATCAGTAGGAGGCATGCAATAGACGCAAGACCAATTATTTCATCCTTATTAGGCAATTCTTTATTATGAGGTTGTCTACGAAACTTGGAGAAATTAGACTCATGAGACACATCACCAAAGCTAACACTGACAGTTTCTTTCTCACAATCTATCTTAGCATTGACAGTGTTCAAGAAGGGTCTACCAAAAATTATGGGACAAAAATCATCTTGTGGGGAACCAAGGACTAGAAAATTAGTAGGGTATTTTATTTTCCCACACAAGACTTCAACATCTCTAACAATCCCAAGTGGTGTTATGGTGTCTCTATTAGCAAGTTTAAAATAGTAACATCTATGTCTTCTATTTCAGTGGGTGCTATGTCATTCATAATTTCTTGGTATAAGGTAAAAGGAATAGCACTCACGCTAGTACCTAAGTCACATAAACCATGATAGCAATGATCTCCTATTTTAACTGAGACAACATGCATGCCAACAACAGGTCTATGTTTATCCTTTTCATCGGGTTTGTCAATTCTAGCAGCTTCATTATAGAAATAAATAACATGCCCATCAATATTTTCTACCAAGAGATCTTTAACCATAGCAACACTACGTTCTACTTTGATTTGTTCAGAGGGTTTAGGTGCTTTAATATTACTTTTGCGAACCACGGTTGATACCTTAGCATGTTCCTTTATCCTAACAGCGAATGGTGATTTTTCAATGTAAGCAGTAGGCACAACTGGATCAACATTGTAAATGATAGTTTCATCTTTAGCTATTACCGGTTCTTTGATTTCTTCTTTAATAGGGGGATGATATTTAAACCACTTCTCCTTAGTGAGATCAACATGATTAGCAAATGATTCACAAAAAGAGGCTACTATCTCAGAGTCAAGTCCATATTTAGTGCTAAACTTGTGAAAAGCATCGGTATTCACAAAAGATTTAACATAATCAAACTCAAGCTTAATACCCGACTCATTACCTTCATCGAGTTCCCAATCTTCATAGTTGCGTTTAATTCTTTCTAAAAGATCTCACTTGAATTCAATAGTCTTCATAATAAAAGAACCAGTACAAGAAGTATCGAGCATGGATTGATCATTATGAGAAAGCCGAGCATAAAAATTCTGAATGATAATTTCTCTTGAGAGCTCATGATTGGGGCGTGAATATAACATTGACTTAAGACTCCCCCAAGCTAGAGTGGTACTTTCTCCTTCACGAGGCCAAAAATTATATATATAATTCCGATCACGGTGAACTAGATGCATAGGTTATTTTTTTGGTGAAATTCCAATTTCAATCGATTCCAGTTCCAAGATACAATGTCACCGCATAGCCTATACCATGTCAATGCTTTTCCCTTCAAAGATAAAGGTAAAAACTTCTTGACTTCATCTCCGGGTAAACCTACAAGCTTAAACAATCCATGAATTTCATCCACATGTATAAGATGCATATCGGGATGCACAGTTCCGTCTCCTTCATAAGGATTAGCTAGCAGTTGTTCTATCATACCTGAAGGAATTTCATAACCAATATTTTTAGTAGGTGCGGTAGGTTGAGGGGTAACTCTTTGTGTTTCTGGTCGAGGTGAAGATACCCCGAACAAACCCCTCAGAGGATTATCTTCCATAGTAACAAGTGACAATAAATTTCAGCACGTGATATAAATTTTTCCTTACCATTTCCACTTACCAAGACCGCTTCACTCCCCGGCAACGGCGCCAGAAAAGAGTCTTGATGACCCACAAGTATAGGGGGTCAATCATAGTCCTTTCGATAAGTAAGAGTGTCAAACCCAACGAGGAGCATAAGGAAATGATAGTGGTTTTCAGCAAGGTAATTTCTGCAAGCACTGAAATTGTCGGTAACGGGTACTTTGATAGCAAGATATTTGTAACAGACAAGTAATGGTAATGGTAAATAAAGTGCAGTAAGGTAGCCCTATCCTTTTTGTAGCAAAGGACTGGCCAAAACGGTCTCTTATAATAAGCAAAGCGTTCTTGAGGGCACACGGGAATTTCATCTAGTCACTTTGATCATTTTGGTTTGATTCACGTTCTCTACTTTGATAATTTGATATGTGGGTGGACCAGTGCTTGGGTAATGTTCTTACTTGAACAAGCCTCCCACTGTCAGTGCAACAAACCCTGGGTCTGTTGCCCAGACTATGCACAGGCACGGGAACAGGATTGAGGCACCAACCCAAGCCCTAGTACAGGAGACCAAGATCATCAAAGGACCAACATGCAGATCAAGAGGACCAAGATCCAGCCAGAAGAGCAAGACACCACTAGGAGAGAAGCCTCCCTTGCCGGGCAGGTGAGCTCGACAAGGGCGAGGCCACCCCCGGAAGAAGACATCTAAGGCATCCCGGCAGGGCCTGCGGGGGCTCGCGGAGGCCAAACCACCTCACGCAACCACTCTGCCACGACCCACGTCGCCTATCAGTGCGGTGTTAAGCCGCAAAGTGACTGAGTGGCAGCCATTTGCCACATGGCAGCCTCTCTCTACAGAGAATACCTACAGATGACACTTGTCCTGCGATGTGTCAAGCAAGCAGGCGCGAAGTTGGCAAGAGAGCCCGGTAAGGCTTGGCGGGCAACCAACAACATGACAATAGGCAGTGCATTTAATGCACCCTGTCAGCCTGCAGAGTTAGGTATGATAGCACTGTTTGCTATCTTATCAGTGCATAATGACTACTTTGCCATTGTGGTGACCCCTTAATCTATAAATGGAGGCCCATGGCAACCGGAGAAAGGGTTGGAAAGTTGAACTACACAAACCCGTACGCGCGTAGCCACTGTCGCCTGAGGCAACCCCTGCGGGCAGTGTGCTATGCCTCACCACCAATTTTTCCACCATCAATCCACCAAAGCAGGAGTAGGGTTTTACGCCTCACGGCGGCCCGAACCTGGGTAAAATTGCCTGTGTGATCTCTGTCGTGCTGCCCCACGCTGGTCTGCTCTTTGTGCAACGCGACGTCCCCCTGCCGAACCAGCAAGGGGCCCTCCAGTCCCATAGGTGGCTGTGGTTTCCCACGACATCTTTGGCGCACCAGGTAGGGGGTCACTTGCGTGAACCTGAAGGCGTGTGCAGCGCGTCATCATCATCACCATCTTCATCATCGACGGCGCCGTCGGCCATGGTGCCCAAGAAGAAGTCCGGTGCTTCAGCTCACCCATCCACCTCGAAGGCTCTGCCGCCCGCGGCCTCTAATGCCGCGGGGGACACAGAGACACGCGAGGACGCGGACTTCGCTGGGGACGTGGTCGGAGCAGGAGGCACCGTCACCACTTCCTCCGTGGCCGAGGCAGGAGCGGGAGACATCATAGGGGAATAGCATCAGCAACACCCCGACGGCCACACTCCACAAGGTACAGGTGAGGGGGTTACTCCGTTCACGCCCCCTCCTCACGCCGACGGGCACAGCCGCAGCAATGATGCCCGGCCCGAGGCAAATCGCCGCCCTCCGACCACCCCCGCCACGGGAGCAACCGTGGCGCGCGTGCCTCCCTCGGGACGGGTCGACCAAGTTGTTGCGCCCGACGGAGCCGCTGGCCCTCAAGCGCCTTCGCCGCACCACCCTGCCATCCAGGAGGCTGCCCCGCAGCTGTGGGGGTGTGGTGATGCCGTCGCTGGCACCATCAGGAGCCGAGCATCGGTGGGATCTACTTCATCATCACATATGCCAAGCACAACCACGGAGGCCATGGCGCGGGCTCAGCTGCTGCTGAGGTTTCCGCTAGCGGCCGAGCAGATGGACGAATGGCGTGCCACCATCCAAAGTCTGCTCGGTTTCACCGAAGTTGGGGGCTCACAATGGGCTGGCCCACCATGGCCTCCCGAGGCGACGACGACGGCTCATGCTGCTGACTGTATGCAAGGGGACATCCCCATAGTGCAGTCCCCTCCACGACAGCCAGCGCGAGTGATACGTCTCCAACGTATCTATAATTTTTGATTGCTCCATGCTATATTATCTTCTGTTTTGGACATTATTGGGCTTTATTATACACTTTTATTATTTTTGGGACTAACCTATTAACCGGAGGCCCAGCCCAGAATTGCTGTTTTTTGCCTATTTCAGAGTTTCGCAGAAAAAAATATCAAATGGAGTCCAAACGGAATGAAACCTTCGGGGACGTGATTTTCGGAACGAACGTGATCCAGAGGACTTGGACCCTACGTCAAGAAATCTACCAGGAAGCCACGAGGTAGGGGTGGGCGCGCCCTCCACCCTCGTGGGCCCCATGTTGCTCCACCGACATACTCCTTCCTCCTATATATACCTACGTACCCCCAAACTACCAGATACGGAGCCAAAAACCTAATTCCGCCGCCGCAACCTTCTGTATCCGTGAGATCCCATCTTGGGGCCTGTTCCGGAGCTCCGCCGGAGGGGGCATCGATCACGGAGGGCTTCTACATCAACACCATAGCCTCTCCGATGATGTGTGAGTAGTTTACCTCAGACCTTCGGGTCCATAGTTATTAGCTAGATGGCTTATTCTCTCTTTTTGGATCTCAATACAATGTTCTCCCCCTCTCTCGTGGAGATCTATTCGATGTAATCTTCTTTTGCGGTGTGTTTGTTGAGACCGATGAATTGTGGGTTTATGATCAAGTTTATCTATGAACAATATTTGAATCTTCTCTGAATTCTTTTATGTATGATTGGTTATCTTTGCAAGTCTCTTTGAATTATCAGTTTGGTTTGGCCTACTAGATTGATCTTTCTTGCAATGGGAGAAGTGCTTAGCTTTGGGTTCAATCTTGCGGTGTCCTTTCCCAGTGACAGTAGGAGCAGCAAGGCATGTATTATATTTTTGCCACCGAGGATAACAAGATGGGGTTTATATCATATTGCATGAGTTTATCCCTCTACATCATGTCATCTTGCTTAAAGCGTTACTCTGTTCTTATGAACTTAATACTCTAGATGCATGCTGGATAGCGGTCGATGTGTGGAGTAATAGTAGTAGATGCAGGCAGGAGTCGGTCTACTTGTCTCGGACGTGATGCCTATATACATGATCATACCTAGATATTCTCATAACTATGCTCAATTCCGTCAATTGCTCAATAGTAATTTGTTCACCCACCGTAATACTTATGCTCTCGAGAGAAGCCACTAGTGAAACCTATGGCCCCCGGGTCTATTTTCCGTCATATTTAATCTCCCGACAACAAGCTATTTCTGGCACCATTTTTATTTTGCTTTCTTTACTTTGCATCTTTATCATAAAAATACCAAAAATATTTCTTATCATATCTATCAGATCTCACTCTCGTAAGTGACCGTGAAGGGATTGACAACCCCTTTATTGCGTTGGTTGCGAGGATTTATTTGTTTGTGTAGGTGCGAGGGACTCGTGCGTGGCCTCCTACTGGATTGATACCTTGGTTCTCAAAAACTCAGGGAAATACTTACGCTACTTTGCTTCATCACCCTTTCCTCTTCAAGGGAAAACCAACGCAGTGCTCAAGAGGTAGCAAGAAGGATTTCTGGCGCCGTTGCCGGGGAGGTCTAGGCAAAAGTCAACATACCAAGTACCCATCACCAACCCTTACCTCCCGCATTACATTATTTGTCATTTGCCTCTCGTTTTCCTCTCCCCCACTTCACCCTTGCCGTTTTATTCGCCCTCTTTTTTCCGTTCGCCTCTTTTTCGCTTGCTTCTTGTTTGCTCGTGTGTTGGATTGCTTGCTTGTCACGATGGCTCAAGATAATACCAAATTATGTGACTTTACCAATACCAACAATAATGATTTCCTTAGCACTCCGATTGCTCCTCTTACCGATACTGAATCTTATGAAATCAATGCTGCCTTGTTGAATCTTGTTATGAAAGATCAATTCGCCGACCTTCCTAGTGAAGATGCCGCTACTCATCTAAATAGCTTTGTTGATTTGTGTGATATGCAAAAGAAGAAAGATGTTGACAATGATATTGTTAAAATTGAAGCTATTTCCTTTTTCACTTAGAGATCGTGCTAAAGCTTGGTTTTCGTCTTTGCCTAAAAATATTATTGATTCTTGGAACAAGTGCAAGGATGCTTTTATCTCTAAGTATTTTCCTCCTGCTAAGATTATCTCTCTTACAAACGATATTACGAATTTTAAGCAACTTGATCATGAACATGTTGCACAAGCTTGGGAGAGGATGAAATTAATGATACATAATTGCCCCACTCATGGTTTGAATTTGTGGATGATTATACAAAAAAATTATGTCGGATTGAATTTTGCTTCTAGAAATCTTTTAGATTCGGCCGCAGGAGGCACTTTTATGGAAATCACTTTAGGAGAAGCTACTAAACTCCTAGATAATATTATGGTTAATTATTCTCAATGGCACACTGAAAGATCTACTAATAAAAAAGTGCATGCGATAGAAGAAATTAATGTTTTGAGGGGAAAGATGGATGAACTTATGAAATTATTGGCTACTAAGAGTGTTTCTTCTGATCCTAATGATATGCCTTTGCCTACTTTGATTGTGAATAATAATGAATCTATGGATGTGAATTTTGTTGGTAGGAATAATTTTGGTAACAACGCGTATAGAGGAAACTTTAATCCTAGGCCTTATCCTAGTAATTCCTCTAATAATTATGGTAATTCCTACAACAATTCTTATGGAAACTTTAATAATATGCCCTCTGAATTTGAGACTAGTGTTAAGGAATTTATGAATTCGCAAAAGAATTTCAATGCTTTTCTTGAAGAAAAATTGCTTAAAGTTGATGAATTGGCTAGGAACATTGATAGAATTTCTCTTGATGTTGATTCTTTGAAACTTAGATCTATTCCACCTAAGCATGATATGAATGAGTCTCTCAAAGCCATGAGAATTTCCATTGATGGGTGCAAAGAAAGAACCGCTAGGATGCGTGCTAAGAAAGATTGCTTTATAAAAGCGTATTCTTCTAATTTTTATGAAAACAAAGATGAAGATCTAAAAGTTATTGATGTGTCCCCTATTAAATCTTTGTTTTGCAATATGAATCTTAACAATGATGGGACTGAATATGATCCACCTTTACCTAGAAGGCGTTCCATAAATTCGGAGTTTTTAGATCTTGATGCTAAAATTGATAAAAGTGGGATTGAAGAGATCAAAACATTAGATATTAATGAACCCACTATTTTGGATTTCAAGGAATTTAATTATGATAATTGCTCTTTGATAGATTGTATTTCCTTGTTGCAATCCGTACTAAATTCTCCTCATGCTTATAGTCAAAATAAAGCTTTTACCAAACATATCGTTGATGCTTTGATGCAATCTTATGAAGAAAAACTTGAGTTGGAAGTTTCTATCCCTAGAAAACTCTATGATGAGTGGGAACCTACTATTAAAATTAAGATTAAAGATTATGAATGCTATGCTTTGTGTGATTTGGGTGCTAGTGTTTCCACGATTCCAAAAACTTTGTGTGATTTGCTAGGTTTCCGTGATTTTGATGATTGCTCTTTAAACTTGCACCTTGCGGATTCCACTATTAAGAAACCTATGGGAAGAATTAATGATGTTCTTATTGTTGCAAATAGGAACTATGTGCCCGTAGATTTTATCGTTCTTGACATAGATTGCAATCCTTCATGTCCTATTATTCTTGGTAGACCTTTCCTTAGAACGATTGGTGCAATTATTGATATGAAGGAAGGGAATATTAGATTCCAATTTCCATTAAAGAAAGGCATGGAACACTTCCCTAGGAAGAAAATAAACTTACCATATGAATCTATCATGAGAGCCACTTATGGATTGCCCACCAAAGATGGCAATACCTAGATCTATCCTTGCTATTATGCCTCGCTAGGGGCGTTAAACCATAGCGCTTGTTGGGAGGCAACCCAATTTTATTTTTAGTTTTTTGCCTTTTGCTTCTGTTTAGGAATAAATATTTGATATAGCCTCTGGTTAGATGTTCTTTTTATGTTTTAATTAGTGTTTGTGCCAAGTTTAACCTATAGGATCTTCTTGGATGATAGTTATTTGATCTTGCTGTAAATTCCAGAAACTTTCTGTTCATGAAAATAATTTTTAAAATCACCAGAATGTGATAAAATATTGATTCCAATTTCTGCGGATCAATAAACAAATTTTCTAGGTCTTCCTATTTTGGCTGAATTTTTGGAGTTCCATAAGTTTGCGTTAGTTACAGATTACTACAGACTGTTCTGTTTTTGACAGATTCTGTTTTTCGTGTGTTGTTTGCTTGTTTTGATGAATCTATGGCTAGTAAAATAGTTTATAAACCATAGAGAAGTTGGAATACATTAGGTTTAACACCAATATAAATAAATAATGAGTTCATTACAGTACCTTGAAGTGGTCTTTTGTTTTCTTTCGCTAACGGAGCTTACGAGATTTTCTGTTATGTTTTGTGTTGTGAAGTTTTCAAGTTTTGGGTGAAAGATTTGATGGATTATGGAACAAGGAGTGGCAAGAGCCTAAGCTTGGGGATGCCCATGGCACCCCAAGATAATCTAAGGACACCTAAAAGCCAAAGCTTGGGGATGCCCTGGAAGGCATCCCCTCTTTCGTCTACTTCCATCGGTAACTTTACTTGGAGCTATATTTTTATTCACCACATGATATGTGTTTTGCTTGGAGCGTCTTGTATTATTTGAGTCTTTGCTTTTTAGTTTACCACAATAATCTTTGCTGTACACACCTTTTGAGAGAGACACACTTGATTCGGAAATTATTAGAATACTCTATGTGCTTCACTTATATCTTTTGAGTTATATAGTTTTTGCTCTAGTGCTTCACTTATATCTTTTAGAGCACGGTGGTGGTTTTGTTTTATAGAAACTATTATTCTCTCATAATTCACTTAGATTATTTTGAGAGTCTTAAACAGCATGGTAATTTGCTTAAATAATCCTAATATGCTAGGTATTCAAGAATAGTGAAACCTTTCTTATGAGTGTGTTGAATACTAAGAGAAGTTTGATGCTTGATGATTGTTTTGAGATATGGAGGTAGTAATATTAGAGTCATGCTAGTTGGGTAGTTGTGAATTTGAGAAATACTTGTGTTAAAGTCTGTGATTCCCGTAGCATGCACGTATGGTGAACCGTTATGTGATGAAGTCGGAGCATGATTTATTGATTGATTGTCTTCCTTATGAGTGGCGGTCGGGGACGAGCGATGGTCTTTTCCTACCAATCTATCCCCCTAGGAGCATGCGCGTAATACTTTGCTTTGATAAATTGTAGATTTTTGCAATAAGTATATGAGTTATTTATGACTAATGTTGAGTCCATGGATTATACGCACTTTTCCTCCTTCCACCATTGCTAGCCTCTCTAATACCACGCACTTTTCGCCGGTATCATACACCCACCATATACCTTCCTCAAAACAGCCACCATACCTACCTATCATGGCATTTCCATAGCCATTCCGAGATATATTGCCATGCAATTACCTCCGTTCCGTTTATTATGACACGCTCCATCATTGTCATATTGCTTCGCATGATCATGTAGTTGACATCGTATTTGTGGCAAAGCCACCGTTCATAATTATTTCATACATGTCACTCTTGATTCATTGCATATCCTGGTACACCACCGGAGGCATTCACATAGAGTCATATTTTGTTCTAAGTATTGAGTTGTAATTGTTGATTTGTAAGTAAATAAAAGTGTGATGATCATCATTTTTAGAGCATTGTCCCAAGTGAGGAAAGGATGATGGAGACTATGATTCCCCCACAGGTCGGGATGAGACTCCGGACTAAATAAAAAAAGGGAAAAGAAAAAAAAGGCCATAAAAAAATGCCCAAATAAAAAAATGAGAGAAAAAGAGAGAAGGGACAATGCTACTATCCTTTTACCACGCTTGTGCTTCAAAGTAGCACCATGGTCTTCATGATAGAGAGTCTCCTATGATATCACTTTCATATACTAGTGGGAATTTTTCATTATAGAACTTGGCCTGTATATTCCAATGATGGGCTTCCTCAAAATGCCCTAGGTCTTCGTGAGCAAGCGAGTTGGATGCACACCCACTTAGTTTCTTTTGTTGAGCTTTCATATACTTATAGCTCTAGTGCATCTGTTGCATGGCAATCCCTACTCACTCACATTGATATCTATTGATGGGCATCTCCATAGCCCATTGATACGCCTATTTGATGTGAGACTATCTTCTCCTTTCTGTCTTCTCCACAACCACCATTCTATTCCACATATAGTGCTATGTCCATGGCTCACGCTCATGTATTGCGTGAAGATTGAAAAAGTTTGAGAACGTTAAAAGTATGAAACAATTGCTTGGCTTGTCATCGGGGTTGTGCATGATTTAAATATTTTGTGTGGTGAAGATAGAGCATGACTAAACTATATGATTTTGTAGGGATGAACTTTCTTTGGCCATGTTATTTTGAGAGGACATAATTGCCTAGTTAGTATGCTTGAAGTATTATTATTTTTATGTCAATATGAACTTTTATCTTGAATCTTTCGGATATGAATATTCATACCACAATTAAGAAAAATTACATTGAAATTATGCCAAGTAGCATTCCACATCAAAAATTCTGTTTTTATCATTTACCTACTCGAGGACGAGCAGGAATTAAGCTTGGGGATGCTTGATACGTCTCCAACGTAACTATAATTTTTTATTGCTCCATGCTATATTATCTTCTGTTTTGGACATTATTGGGCTTTATTATACACTTTTATATTATTTTTGGGACTAACCTACTAACCGGAGGCCCAGCCCAGAATTGTTGTTTTTGCCTATTTCAGAGTTTCGCGGAAAAAGAATATCAAACGGAGTCTGTCGTGGAATTGTCACGGCAGATGTCCTAGTATGAGGACTTAGTCGTGAGGCCAACGCATCTTTGTAGTAGCTTGAGAGGGGTTGAGCGGAATCGAGAGACGCAACACAAGACAAGGATTTAGACAGCTTCGGGCCCCGGGAAACATCATCTGGTAATAACCCTACATGCTGTTTGTGGCTAGGTCTCATTATGATCATGAGAGAGTCGCCGGTAAGCCGGCTCTTTGTGTCTAGCCCTAGAGATTGTTTCTTGTTGCTTGTCCCTCTTTGAGGTGCCCTGCCCCTCCTTATATAAGTTAGAGGGGCAGGTTACATGCGGAGTCCTAGTAGGACTAGGACTAGTCTATCTTTTCTTACAAGTTGAATACAAGTCCGGGTCTTGCTTCCTCGTAAAGGAAATATTCGTCATCCCTTTCTCCTTAAGCTAGCCCACCAGAGTATAAGCCAGCCTGCTGGGCCTTTGGTCTTGTCGTCCGTCTGATCCGCCCGCCGGGTCTCCAGTGAGTCACAATGTCCAGGCGGGTTACCTGTGAATCGCCATGTTCGGGCGGATCACCAGTGAGTCGCCAAGCTCTAGCCAGGTCTCTGGTGAGTCGCCAAGTCTGGCAGGGTCATACCGCGGGGTATATCCCCGACATTAGCCCCCAGTTTAATTTGGATTTATCCATGTTAAACTGATCCTGCAAAATAACTCAAGAACAAATTTGACAGGTTGTGCTCCGGGTTAAATATTCTTGTAAGCCGGCACCTGATCATCCTTAAGTCCTTGACATTTTCTCCTAGAATATCCGGGTCAATAGGCCAGCTTCATAATCCATTTGCTGACATTGGCTCTTATAAAGAAATATTATACAAAATAATCCATTTGAGTCGGTTTCCAAAACTCCGGCTTAATAAACATCTTAGACTCAAGATTCACCTGGTGATCTGCCAGTTTAAAGATGTAGAGACTGGCTAGTTATAATTGCCAAAATTACCGGCTTGTAAATATTGATAACACCGGGTCATAACTGTTGCCGACGCCGGGTCATTATTATTGGTGACACCGGGTCATGATTGTTGCAAACACCGGGTCAATCTGGTCTGCTCCAAACTGAGAATTTGAAGATTTTTTCTCCCTTATATGCATATCACCTGTAGCCCCCAAGTCTTAAGAGGAGAACATAGTGATAACTTAAGATTTGCTTCAATATAAGTGTTGCAACCTTGAAGAAAGCCGGGTTATTCATCTCAATCATTAGTCATAAACTGAATATTCCACATATGTAGCCCCCAAGTGTCGGGTTGGCATGCTTGCAGCAACCTGGGACTTGTAATTGCCTTATGCTCATAAAAACATCAACCAATGTAGCCCCCAAGGGCCGGGTCATTATATAATAATGAGCAGGGACTTTGTAAATATGGTCATGTAAACTTGACTAGCAACGTGTAACCCCCAAAGGCCGGGTCAGTAAGATATTACCGAGCTGGGATTTTGTATATGATTCATTGATAATAACAGCATATGATGTAATCTCCACCATGGGGCTTGAACCCACGTCCACAAGGTTAAGAGCTTTGTACTCTACCAACTGAGTAGTGGATCTTTCAATATAATGGATTAAGGCTTGTGTACCTTGAATTTTCGACAGGAGAAATTGGTAGCCCCCAAGGGCCGGCTCATTACAATGTGATGAGTCGGTTCTTCAATAAGTTGAGCAAAAAATTTCTTTACATTAGCCGCCAAGTGCCATGGTTCATGCTGGCAGTGACATGGGACTTGCATATTTGATGTGATCTCAATTTAAATAATGTAGCCCCCAAGTGCCGGGTCGTAAGCCTGCAGCGACTCGGGACTATTCTTTCCATTGTAGAATAAATCATATCCATTGATAAAATAATAGCCATTGCGCCAAAGCGACATTGAATACCTCATCTGTTGATAAGTCAATCCGGAGGTTAAATACCCGGTGGCTCTTGGCCAATGGCGATTTAATACGCCTCCATTGTAAGCCGGAATTTATACAACCCGGCGGCTTACAGCCTTTGAGAAAATCAAGAATTGATAACCCTTTTGAGACACCAATTTCAATCTTTGATGATGGGCTTGAACTTAATCATTTATGTAAGTCATAGCTCTGTAAATCATGCAGAGTTTAAACAACATATGCCCTGGCGACTTAACGTCAAAAACCAGGGCGTGTAACCACCCAAATGTAGTCTTATCCTGCACATAATTAGATCACAAGATCCCTTGGCGGTTTACCACGGGGCGGGTCATAATATCTCACATATAACCACTGTGATATTGAATTTATACTGCCGGTTTACATGACCTGTGCAGTAAGGGTGATAACCCAATCCTTAGAAGCCAAACCTTCCAAGTATTAATATTGTCATATGCTGGCGACTTGTTCGTCGAAAGCCAGGGTGGGTTAATAAAAACCACATATATATATATATATATATATATATATATATATATATATATATATATATATATATATATGCTTCAGATATGAGCAAAAAGCTTCAAATAAAATCCAAAAGTTGTTTGCAAAAAAAGAGACTTCAAAAATTTTGAGGCTTCTGATTCGAATACGATCAGAAAACCGTCCCACATGGGTTAAGCTAAGATTCGAATCCGATCATATAGCCCCCAGTGGCTTTGGCGTTGCCGATCAAGAGGGTACCGACAGCTATGTCCTCTTTGGTTCGAATACGACCTATGTTTGAACAGGAAGCCCCCAAATGACCTTGAGAGTTGTTTAACGACGCTGATTCGGATACGATCCACGTCGGTTCCCAAAGGGGGTTGAGCTATGATTCAAATATGACCAAGAAACTCCCCAGTGAGCTTGGCAGTGTGCCGATCAAAAGGTTATCGATAGCTATGTTCTCATTGGTTCGAATACGACCTATGTTTGAACAGGAAGCCCCCTAGTGATCATGAGAATATTTAACGACTCTGATTCGAATACGATCAGGGTCACACCAAAAGGGTTAAGCTAAATTCAAATACGATCAGCTCCCAATGGTCATTAAAGCAGGGTACCTATGTTTGGGTTGTGCTTTGTAAAGACTCTTTTTGGTCCCTTTAATTTTTCCTAGAACTCGAATTTTGCAAGAGATAAATTCTTTTTGAACCAGAAAAAACAGATATTGAGAGTTTCAAAGCTTTGTGATAGACAAATTTACCTTGAACCGGATTTTGAACCGGATTTGAGAGCTTCAAAACTTTGTGGCAAATAAATTTCCCTTGAACCGGATATTAAGAGCTTCAGTGCTTTGTGGGAGATGTCTAGTCTCTTGAGCCGGATCTAAACCGGAATCCTTCTTTTTAAGCCGGAAATTTTCTGACGGCCTTCAAACTTTTTCACCAATATGGCGGTAGCCTCCGGGACTGAATTATTTCTCCCTCCAATGACCCGGAATTCTTGAATGCATTGAAACCGACCAATGCTGCCGAGTCATATCATTGTAGCCCCCGAGTCTCTAGACGGCTCGAGGAGTTGGCTTTGAGATTCTCCATATTGACTATAGCATAAGGTGTATGTCATTGGTGTTGATAGCGCGATGTGAATCCACAAAAGGTTGAGGTGACTATGGCGTTGTAAGCCGGCGCGGACAGCGAGTCGGCCATGGCATTGTAAGCTGGCGCAGACACGTGAACCGGCCGCGAGGGCGGACGGGCGAGTCGTCCGTGGCGTTGTAAGGCGGTGCGGACGAGCGAGTCAGCTGGCGCGTTTGATGTAAACCGGACCGCGGTACGCGTGCCCATGAAGCCATGCAGCACCGCCGAATGTGCATCCGCGACATAACACCACCCTTTTTCTTTTAATAGCCGTCCTGCCTAAAAAATATCACAGACCGGAGTAATTGTTCTCTGATGAAAAACAATTATATTTAATAAAATAAAATCGGATGGAGATCACCTGGTTTTTTATTGGCTGTGCAACTGGCGAGCAGCACCATGCTTGTTTGTCTGCACGCATCAACTGCTACTATATAGTCTGATGCTTCACGTGGGGTGACCCTCCTCTTCTCCTTTCTTTTTCTTTGTCTTCATGTGATGAAGAAATAGCAGTAGCTTTTGATCTCCTCGTATAAGTAGTACTAGTAGCAATACATTTTGTAACACCAATTCTTTGCAGTATGCCTTTAGGTGCACCACCGCAGGAGCCTTTTGGCCAGTCAACATACGCGCAGGGACGCATCCAAAAAGAATCAGGCGCGGCGAGCCGACTGTTAGGCAGGGCAAGCTATCAGAGGCCAGCGCAGTGGGGACAGCGGGTCGACCCTGCAGCGGCTCAGTGCTCGACGGTGAGGGTGGCTCAAAACAAACCACGCTATAGCGGAGGCCTCGACAGCGAAGGAAAATGCCGGTGAGAGATCACAGCGGTGGTTTGAACCTTGAAGTATGTCTGTAATGGAGCCTGGAAACGACGGCTCAAAGTAGAACGACAGCGGAGAAGCGGAGGGCTGGTCCGGCGACTCAACACGGAACGGCAGCGGAGGAGTGGAGGGCCAGCTTAATGACTCAACAGAAGCCGCGACGGTTTATGGAGGCATATTCCAGCGGCAACCACGGCGGCTCGGACAAGAGGCGTGGCCGCAGAGGCGCGTGGTGGTGCGGCCGGCTTCGACGGAGACAGACACGAGGCCGGGCGGCTTGAGGCGCCGCGGTGCAAGTCAGGGCGGAGGCGGCAACTCATGGGTCTGGCAACTTGGTGCAAGGCCGGCGAGGCGCACCTCCACAGAGGACGCAGCAGACGAGCCGGCGGGCAGCCGGTCAACGCGCGGTCGTGCCGGAGGAGACTTCAGTGCGGAGGGTTGTAGATACAAAGGCGCTGCTGCGCAGCAGTCAACGGGATCAGCAGCAATGAGTTTGTACCAGTGGCTGGCTGGGCAGTCCGAGGGTGAAACCGACAGGGCGGCGTTGGCGGCGACGCGGCCGGCTTGACAGGAACCAAACTAGTGGAGGCGACTCTCAGCGAAATTTGCTCCGCCATCGACTCGGGCGGGAGGCAACTCTGCAGAGGTGGTTCAGGAGCGGCGAGACTCAAAGTGCGGCAGGGTCGCGAAGCGGCCACCATGGTAACTTGAGCGGGCAGGGAGGTAGAGGCAGCAAGTGACTCGGATGGCGTGGCTGAGGCAGTGCTGGCTCAAAATGGGCGGCTCATCGCGGAGATGAACGAGGGCAGCGGCCCGCGCGACAATGAAGGCAAGGTGATTTGGCGTGGCCGCTAGGGCGGACTCAGGTGGGCCACACTACGGCGGCGACCGAAACCGACTGCAGAGGCGGAAGCTGCGGAGGCCAGGACGACTCAGAGTCCGGGTCATGGCAGTTTTCCTTTCCCGGATCGGGAGCGTGATTGATTTTGGTCTTTTTGTCTTCTACCTTGTTTTGATTCATCAGACATAAGGCTAATCAATTTCCAAATAGTGTCCAATCCCTCGTCTGATCCGATAACTCGATCGGGAATTTGACCTTGTACGTATCTGCGATTTGCAACCATCAGATCCGATGAATCCTTGCTGAACCAAACGGAGACTCCCCCCTTTGGGATCTAGCAAACTTGACGTTGATGTGAATCTTCCACGCCGGCTCTAGTTGAACCGGAAAATTGCGAACTTCTCGAACCCTAGAAAAGATCCCTCCAAGAACTCAACACCACCATGCGTCTAGCCCCATGGTGGGCGCCAACTGTCGTGGAATTGTCACGGCAGATGTCCTAGTGTGAGGACTTAGTCGTGAGGCCAACGCATCTTTGTAGTAGCTTGAGAGGGGTTGAGCGGAATTGAGAGACGCAACACAAGACAAGGATTTAGACAGCTTCGGGCCCCGGGAAACATCATCCGGTAATAACCCTACATGTTGTTTGTGGCTAGGTCTCATTATGATCATGAGAGAGTCGCCGGTAAGCCGGCTCTTTGTGTCTAGCCCTAGAAATTGTTTCTTGTTGCTTGTCCCTCTTTGAGGTGCCCTGCCCCTCCTTATATAAGTTAGAGGGGCAGGTTACATGCGGAGTCCTAGTAGGACTAGGACTAGTCTATCTTTTCTTACAAGTTGAATACAAGTCCGGGTCTTGCTTCCTCGTAAAGGAAATATTCATCATCCCTTTCTCCTTAAGCCAGCCCACCAGAGTATAAGCCAGCCTGTTGGGCCTTGGGTCTTGTCGTCCGTCTGATCTGCCCGCCGGGTCTCCAGTGAGTCACAATGTCCAGCCGGGTTACCTGTGAATCGCCATGTTCGGGCAGATCACCAGTGAGTCGCCAAGCTCCAGCCAGGTCTCTGGTGAGTTGCCAAGTCTGGCCGGGTCATACCGCGGGGTATATCCCCGACAGAGTCCAAATGGAAAAACCTTCGGGAACGTGATTTTCGGAACGAACGTGATCCAGAGGACTTGGACCCTACGTCAAGAAAGCTACCAGGAAGCCATGAGGTAGGGGGCGCGCCTACCCCCCTGTGCGCGCCCTCCACCCTCGTGGGCCCCATGTTGCTCCACCAACGTACTCCTTCCTCCTATATATACCTACGTACCCCCAAACTACCAGATACGGAGCCAAAAACCTAATTCCACCGCCGCAACCTTCTGTACCCGTGAGATCTCATCTTGGGGCCTGTTCCGGAGCTCTGCCGGAGGGGGTATCAATCACGGAGGGCTTCTACATCAACACCATAGCCTCTCCGATGATGTGTGAGTAGTTTACCTCAGACCTTCGGGTCCATAGTTATTAGCTAGATGGCTTCTTCTCTCTTTTTGGATCTCAATACAATGTTCTCCCCCTCTCTCGTGGAGATCTATTCGATGTAATCTTCTTTTGCGGTGTGTTTGTTGAGACCGATGAATTGTGGGTTTATGATCAAGTTTTTCTATGAACAATATTTGAATCTTCTCTGAATTCTTTTATGTATGATTGGTTATCTTTGCAAGTCTCTTCGAATTATCAGTTTGGTTTGGCCTACTAGATTGATCTTTCTTGCAATGGGAGAAGTGCTTAGCTTTGGGTTCAATCTTGCGGTGTCCTTTCCCAGTGACAGTAGGGGTAGCAAGGCACGCATTGTATTTTTGCCATTGAGGATAACAAGATGGGGTTTATATCATATTGCATGAGTTTATCCCTCTACATCATGTCATCTTGCTTAAAGCGTTACTCTGTTCTTATGAACTTAATACTCTAGATGCATGCTGGATAGCGGTCGATGTGTGGAGTAATGGTAGTAGATGCAGGCAGGAGTCGGTCTACTTGTCTCGGACGTGATGCCTATATACATGATCATACCTAGATATTCTCATAACTATGCTCAATTCCGTCAATTGCTCAATAGTAATTTGTTCACCCACCGTAATACTTATGCTCTCGAGAGAAGCCACTAGTGAAACCTATGGCCCCCGGGTCTATTTTCCATCATATTTAATCTCCCGACAACAAGTTATTTCTGGCGCCGTTTTTATTTTGCTTTCTTTACTTTGCATCTTTATCATAAAAATACCAAAAATATTATCTTATCATATGTATCAGATCTCACACTCGTAAGTGACCGTGAAGGGATTGACAACCTCTTTATTGCGTTGGTTGCGAGGATTTATTTGTTTGTGTAGGTGCGAGGGACTCGTGCGTCGCCTCCTACTGGATTGATACCTTGGTTCTCAAAAACTGAGGGAAATACTTACGCTACTTTGCTGCATCACCCTTTCCTCTTCAAGGGAAAACCAACGCAGTGCTCAAGAGGTAGCAGCGAGCACAACAAAATCAAGACCCTGACGACGTCTCGATGGCCTCCTCTGACCCTCGAGCACGTCCAGGCCGACGGCGAGCCCCGGAGAATAGGTGAGTGGGAGACACGTGCATCGTCGTCGAGCGGCGCCGCGACAACCACTGCCCGGCCAACGGGTACGACGGCCCTAACATCGACGAGCCTGCGCTCGGTATCGGCGGGTGCCTACCTTTCGTGGTTGGGTGCCCTGCCTTTACTCGTGAGCTGCGGCAAGTTCGTTGGCCATCCATTCGCACGTTCATGCCAGAGATACCTGAGAAGTATGATGGGAGGCTGAACCCGGCAGAGTTCCTGAGCATCTACACCATCGCTGTTCAGGCTGCCGGGGGAAGAGATGAAAGGTGTTTGCCAACTACTTCCCTTTGGCTCTCAAGTCCAATGTGAGAACCTGGCCGATGCACCTACCGGAGAACTCCATTTCATCGTGGGCTGACCTGTGCCATGAGTTCATTGGCGCCTTCACCGGCGGCCATCAAGAGCTTGGCAGGCCCAGCGACTTGCAGCTTCTCCAACAAAAGGAAGGAGAAACCCTTCGTAAGTATTTATAGAGATTCAGTAAAGTCCATAGAAACATCCCAAATATCCATCCAGCAGCTGTGATAGTTGCCTTCCAATCCAATGTGCGCAACCGCCGGATTCGTTCCAAGATGAACGTGCGGTTGCCCAAGACTGTGAAGGAGCTGTACACCTTGGTGGATAAGTGTGCTCGGATGGAGGAGGGAAGAAAGTTGCCCGGAGAGGAAGATTGCACCAACATCGATTCTGAGGATGATGATGAACCAACCAGTCAGAAGAAGAGCAAGAAGCGTAGTAACAAGCGGAAGGACAAGGCAGTGATGATTGTTGGAGATTCGAGTATGCCTAGTACCGGCAAGAAGGCCAAACCTGAGGTCCCCGGCAAGGAAGCTGCCTTGTGCGCTGACTGCCAGGAGGCCACGGCTGCCGAGAAGGACGGGAAAGGTGATGGACCGTATTGCAAGATTCATCGGACCAAAGGCCATGACCTTTAAGAGTGTTATCAGGTTGAGTAGCTTGTCAAAAGACAAAGAGCAGAATATGAGAAGCATGACAAGGAAAAGGGTCAGAATGTTGCTGGCGGTAAGGGCCGAGGCGGTGAAGTAAATCGCCTCGACAAACCCTTTGGAAACCAAGGAAAGCCCGCCAGAGGTCGAGAGAAGGAAGCCTGTGATGATGAGAGTGATGGAGGGGATGAGGAGGAAACCATTGAGCAGGAGTTCCAGAAGGCCACTAACGCCCTATGCATTGACGGGGGTGCATCTTTGCACACCTCTCACCGCCAGCTCAAGCGGTGGGCACGAGAAGTCAATGCCGTGGAACCAGCGCCAGAGGCCCGGAAAACCGCTCAAATGGTCACGCACGCCCATCATTTTTGACGAAGAGGGTCATCCCCACCGCACCATAGCGGTAGGGTGTTTGCCATTGTTGGTCTCTCCAACAATTCGCAACCTCAAGGTCACAAAAATATTGGTGGACGGCGGGGCCAGGTTGAACCTGATCTCCCCGATAGTTATCAGCAAGCTTCAAATAGAAGAGGAAGAGCTAGAGATTACCGACACGTTTCAAGGAGTTAATCCCAGCAGGAGTCATCCTAAGGGAAAGATCACGTTGCCGGTAACATTTGGGGGAGAGCTCAACTACTGGACTAAGAAGATTGTGTTTGATGTGGTTGACCTCCCCCTACCGTACAACGGGATCCTTGGTCGCCCAGCCCTGGCCAAATTCATGGCGGCATCCCGCTATGCCTACAACACCTTGAAGATGCCTGGGCCACTGGGAGTCATTGCTATCCCATCAGATGAGAAGGATGCAATCATTTGTGTGGACAAGATGTACCGGGATGCAGTCGCGGCAGAGGCAGCGGCAGCAGTAGTTCCCGCCAAGGAAGGCAAGGGAAAGAAGAGGGATTGTAGGGACTCTGGCAAAGAGTCCGGGAAGCGTGCCCCCACTGAGTGCACGGCACCCTTTGACGGCGTGCCGGAGTGTTCCAACAACAAGAGATCCAAGGTCGCTGCACCCCAAGTGAAGAAGGTCCCGGCAGGGTGGCTGGCGTTGATGGTACTTTCACTATCAGCGTCGCCCTTGATGACAAATAGGAAAGCGCACTTGTTGCCTTCCTGCAGTGAATGTTGATGTGTTTGCCTGGCAACCATCTGATATCCCCGGTGTTCCTAGGGAGGTAATCGAGCATCACCTTGCTGTCTGCCCACACGCCCAACCTGTCAAGCAGAAAGTCTGAAAGCAGGCCTTGAAGAGGTAGCAGTTCATTGCAGAAGAGATCAAGAAACTTGAAGCAGCTGGTTTAGTCAGAGGAGTGCTACATCCCACATGGTTGGCAAATCCAGTGGTAGTCCGGAAGGCTAACGGGAAGTGGAGGCTTTGCATAGATTTTACATATCTCAACAAAGCTTGCCCGAAAGACCCGTTTCCATTGCCGCGTGTCGATCAAATTGTGGATTCCACTTCAGGTTGTGATTTGCTCTCCTTTCTGGATGCACATTCTGGGCATCACCAAATCTTTATGTCCAAGGAAGACAAAGAGAAGACATCGTTCATCACTCCATGTGGTACGTACTGTTTTATCCGTATGTGATACGTCTCCAATGCATCTACTTTTTCTAACGCTTTTCCTCTTGTTTTGGACTCTAATTTGCATGACTTGAATGAAACTAACCCCAGACTGACGCTGTTTTCAGCGGAACTACCATGGTGTTGTTTTTATGCAGAAATAAAAGTTCTCAGAATGGAACAGAAATTTGCGAGGATTTTTTATACAATAAAAGAGAATTTCGGGAGCCAAGAGCCACCGGAGGGGGGCACCTGGGTGGGCACAACCCACCAGGGCGCGCCTGCCCTCCCAGGCGCGCCCAAGTGGGTTGTCCCCACCTGGTGGCCCCGCAGACCCTGAAACTGACGCTATCAAATCCTATTTTTCCAGAAAAAAATCAGGGAGAAAGAATTATCGTGATCCATGAGACGGAGCCACCGTCACCTCCTGTTCTTCATCGGGAGGCTAGATCTGGAGTCCGTTTGGGGCTCCGGAGAGGGGGATCTTCGTTCTTCGTCATCACCAACCCTTCTCCATCACCAATTCCATGATGCTCTCCACTGGGAGTGACTAATTCCTTCGTAGGCTCGCTGGTCGGTGAGGAGTTGGATGAGATTCATCATGTAATCGAGTTAGTTTTGTTAGGGCCTGATCCCTAGTATCCACTATGTTCTGAGATTGATGTTGCTATGACTTTGCCATGCTTAATGCTTGTCACTTTGGGCCTGGGTGCCATGATTTCAGATCTGAACCGTTTATGTTATCACCATTATATCCATGTTCTAGATCTGATCTTGCAAGTTATAGTTACCTACTACGTGTTATGATCCGGCAACCCCGGAGTGACAATGGTCGGGACCACTCCCGATGATGACCGTAGTTTGAGGAGTTCAAGTATTCACCGTGTGTTAATGCTTTGTTCCGGTTCTCTATTAAAAGGAGGCCTTAATATCCCTTAGTTTCCATTATGGACCCCGTTGCCACAGGAGGGTAGGACAAAAGATGTCATGCAAGTTCTTTCCATAAGCACGTATGACTATTTATGGAATACATGCCTACATTATATTTATGAACTGGAGCTAGTGCCGTATCGCCCTAGGTTATGACTGTCACATGATGAATATCATCCAACAAATTATCGATCCAATGCTTACGAATTTATCTTACATTGTTTCTGCTAAGTTACTACTGCTATCATTACTGTTGCACTTGCTACAAAATTACTGCTATCAATGTTACTGTTACCATTGCTGCTGTCACTATTATCAAAACTATCAAATTACTTTGCTACTGATCACTGATACGTCTCCGTCGTATCTACTTTTCCAAACACTTTTGCCCTTGTTTTGGACTCTAACTTGCATGATTTGAATGGAACTAACCCGGACTGACGCTGTTTTCAGCAGAATTGCCATGGTGTTATTTATGTGCAGAAACAAAAGTTCTCGGAATGACCTGAAACTTCACGGAGATTATTTTTGGAAATAATAAAAAATACTGGCGAAAGAATCAAGGCCAGGGGGCCCACACCCTTTCCATGAGGGTGGGGGGCGCGCCACCCCCTGGGCGCGGCCCCTGCCTCGTGGGCCCCCTAGAGCTCCACCGACCTCAACTCCAACTCTATATATTCGTGTTCGGGGAGAAAAAAATCAGGGAGAAAGATTCATCGCGTTTTACGATACGGAGCCGCCGCCAAGCCCTAAACTCTCTCGGGAGGGCTGATCTAGAGTCCGTTCGGGGCTCCGGAGAGGGGAATCGGTCGCCATCGTCATCATCAACCATCCTCCATCACCAATTTCATGATGCTCGCCGCCGTGCGTGAGTAATTCCATCGTAGGCTTGCTGGACGGTGATGGGTTGGATGAGATTTATCACGTAATCGAGTTAGTTTTGTTAGGGTTTGATCCCTAGTATCCACTATGTTCTGAGATTGATGTTGCTATGACTTTGCTATGCTTAATGCTTGTCACTAGCACTACAAAAAAAATACACTTCCGTGATGATACGTGTTTGTCACAGTAGGTCGTGTTTTTTGTCATGCATGTACATCCATGACAAATTTATGACAGAATCAAGATAGTCATACCTGTGCTGTCGTAGAAGTGTTCCATGACATTACCAAAATTATCATCACGGAAGTGACGACTTCCATGACGATAAATCGCGCATCACAGAAGTGCTTTCGTCAAGGGTGACCGACACGTGGCATCCACCGTAACGGAACGCCGTTAATCTATCGGGTCGGGTTTTGGATCCGATAACCCGTTAACAGCCCCGACCAATGGGGATTTTCCACATGTAAAATCATCATTGGCTGGAGGAGACACGTGTCAGGTCCGCGTTGGCACAGGTGTCACTCATCCAATGGGCGAGACGCGCCTATGATATGTTGACACGTGGACCGGCCCATCAAGTTTAAATGGGCCGGCCCAACTGAAGGCCCACAAGATTTTGCGGACCATAATGGGCCGGCCCAGCTAAAGGCCCACGAGATTTTGCGGACCATAATGGGCTGGCCCAGCTAAAGGCCCACAAGATTTTGCGGGCCATAATGGGCCGGCCCAGGTAAAGGCCCACAAGATTTTTGTGTGCCATAATGGGCCGGCCCAGGTAAAGGCCCACAAGATTCTTGCGGATCATAATGGGCCGGCCCAGCTAAAGGCCCACGAGATTTCGCCGACATTAATGGGCCGGCCCAGCTGTAGGCCCACAAGATTTTGAGGACCCTAGTAGGCCGGCCCATTAACTGGCTGCCATGTTTTGGGCCAAATGCCGGCCCATATTTGATCCGGTCCATTAATGGCCTGCCACGCTCCGGGCCTAATAGTGGCCCATATGAGATCCGGCCCGTTAAAAGCCTACCACGTTCTGGGCCAAATTACGGCCCAGATCAGGTCCGGCCCTTTAAGAGGCTTTGGGCTCAATTATGGCCCATATCAGATTCGGCCCGTCAACTGGACACTATGCTTTTGGGCCCACTTGCTAAAGGCCCACTTAGTAATTCGGCCTGATATTAGTTTTGGCCTGTTAAGGGCCCGTTTAACATTTCGGCCCTATATTAATTTCGGCCTGTTAAAAGCCCGTCATATAGTTGGGCCTAACTACGGCCCGGTTTGCATCCGGCCTGCTCGCAGCCGATATCTGATTGGGCCAAACAAGGACCGAGACAATTTTGGCCTGTTAAAAGCCCGTGATTTGATTCGCACAATCATGGGCCGGGGTTCATTTCGGGCTGCTGCCGGCCCGTGAGCTGTTCGGCACGTTTCAGGCCCAACCTACATCGTGATTGCATGACGGCCCGATTATGTACCGTAATTTTACGGTTTGGCCGGTTTACTGCGAAGACAGGATATATATACAGTAAAATAACTGCAGCATCGTGAATAAGAAAAAACCTAGACTATACAATAAAGAAATTACGGCATATTACATCCACTGGGCATCAAAGTTCGCCACTATGATAATAAAGCACAAGCAGACAGCAGATTACATACACTGGGCATCAAAGATCGCCACCAGTGCAAATAAACACGCCGACAAAATAATATACAAAACCGACAGCACTTCAATAGAGTTCAAGAAAGGTTAGCCCTGCTGGGGAGCTGCAGCGCAAGCAGCTGAGCAAGATGATGAGACTGCGCTTGTTCAACACTTATATCTTCCTCACTCTGAAAGATAAACAAGCAGACAGATGACAGGTTTTGCACATAAAAGTATCAGTGCTGACAATTCATCACATTTCTTACTGACGAATAAAGTGACACAGTTTAAAATTGCATTAACACAATATGGTATTGTTCAGGTCAAGACATGGCAGGAAATGACATTGTGAAGGAGTTGGCAGCTTCACGACACCACTGGATTACAGATCAAGAACTCATAAGTATCAATGGTTAGTGTGCTGTCAATTTATACCATTTCAGATTGGCAAATAAAGAGACGGTTTAAATAATAGTAGAATGATATGACATTGTTCATAGTTAAGACATTGCAGAATATGACATTGTGCTGTAGTGGGTAGGTTCACCACACCACTGGATTACGGATGAAGAACAGAAGCATACATGCAGTGCAAAAGAAGATCACTTGCTCTGTATAGTTTAATTTACATGGTATGAAGAAGGAACTTGGTTGTACAACTGAAAACTTAAATTGAGAAAGGACAAACTTTTGTTTATGAACTACATAATAAACTTTAAACAAGCAATTTGATGCAAACACCAAAAATAAACAGCTGTTGCAGTCATGCCTAACCAAATATATACAACAAAGTTTGAAGGCTTGAGATGGACAAACTTACATTATTGGTGAAGACAGGCTCTATAAAGGCCTTGTCCATGCTGATGGGGGGGGCAATTCAAGAAGTTTACCACAGAATCTTCTTCAAAAGCATTGCCTTTATTCTACATTTTGTTAAGAGTAAATATAGATGTGATAATATACGAAAAAATGGAGAATATTTAAGATAAGATGAAGAGTGATGCTACATAACCAAGTAGCTATAAATGTAAGTGCAGCGATACAGGCAAAAGGTACAGCCAAGAGCAATGCACAGCTAAACTTCTTCAGTACCAACCTTATGGTAAGAGTAAATATAGATCTGATGTGTAGAAAATGGAGGGCAAAGGAAAATAAGCTGCAGAGTGATGGTACATGAACAACTACCTGTCATTATAAGTACACTGATAAAGGACAGCATGTACTTACAAGAACAATGCAGAGCTAAAAAAACATTGGCATTGGATATATTCTACACTAATGTAACCATTCATACAGATCAGATAATTTGGAGCGAACAATTGATAAGCAAGCTATCATGCATACTGCTGTCACATAATGAACCAGGTATGTATGCAAGTACAGTGATACAGGACAACAGGTACTAACAAGAGCAAAGCAGCGGGCAGCATATTTGCGATATCCTGTCGTTCTTGTCAAACCGGAATTCTTCTTCGAGCAGATTTCCTGCAAAAAAGATCCGTAAGGCACATGCGGAAAAGTAGAAGTTCAAATTGTCATGTGATTTCATAGACAGTACCTCATCCTGGGAACGAGACCAGTGCATAACAAGGTTTTTCCATTCAATGTCTTCTAAATTTAGCACAGGAGACTTCACCGGAAATTCGTTTATAGACTTGCCATCAAAGTGTGATTTCCTCAGGTAACACCGATACTGCTGCAATGCTTCCTTGAAAAGCACAAGCAAGCTTTGCTCGTCATGACTATCCAGATTGACCCTCGCCTAGTTACAACAATGTAATGTAAATCATTGATGTGTTCAATCAGCAGAAAACAGGAAAATAATAACCATGAATAATAGCACTTACACGTAAGTTGGACAGGAAGATGTGAAAATGGTGTTTGTCTTCACAATAATCTTCCCATGATGGGAATATATGCACGTAGTCCCTAACAACATTGAAAGCATTGTCTTTTAAACTGGGAATAAATGGAATGGGGTTCCAATCTGCAGGAATTGGCCGTCTCTGCAGTTGGGATAGGTCTTCGGCCGGTGGACTTGCTGTACTTTTTGCTGGAGTGGGATTTTTCTGTGGTACAGCTGGTGCTATGGCAAATGAAATCGGTATACCTTTTGCTGGAGTGCAGGTCCTGTGTGGTGGGGCTAGTGGTGTGGCCAGTGAAGTATGGGTACAGTCTGCTGGAGTCGGTCCTACGTTTTGTGTCACTGGTTGTACAGCCAATATAAGTGGGGTGCTGTCTGATTTCTCCGGCACCACCACGTTTTTCAAGGACTTTGCTGGTGCTCCTTCAGGTTCGGCAATCACCCTCTTCCTTTTTGATGTCTGATGCACAAGAACAGCATTTGAGTGGAAAAACATGGTATGATGACAGATGGAATATGTATTGATAATGGATGGGCATGGCATCTCGACATATATGATGAGTAAACTAAGCAGATGGCGGTGCAACAAAGTAGAAGAAATGCAAGACAACATATGCAAGATACCCGCAATCAATAAAACATTGCCAAATTAGAACAGGCACCTTGATGGGTGAACAGGACAGGCCATCTGCCTTTGACTCCTCGAGGTTAGAATAGTCATTAGGATCATATTCTGAACAAGAATCAACAGGTGGGGAGCGTATGAGTTTCATTGCATCCAGAATGGCACTCAATGCCTTGGTGCCAATTTTGTAAGTCATTGCAGTGTTTAGCTTCAAGAGTGGACTGCTGCTAGTGCGACACAAAGCAGCTACACAGATCATAGTGTAGATATAACGGGGAAAACCTTAAGCATCAGAGTAAAATCAGCAAAGTGGAACTTGCTGGAATATATGTGCTAGTATTGCCGGTACGGCTAGAAAGGCTTCGGATACCAGCTCTCTTCAAGTGAAGGTGCGGTACTGTTAATATCAGTGTTACTCTCAAAGGCGACACAGCTCCCCGCATTTCCTTGCTATTCTTATAGGATTCAAGTGGGCAGGTGACTACAAATCCTATTCCTATGTTTACAAGATCCTACGAATCAAAGAGGCTCAAAGTGTCCATCACAACCGACCGTATAGACCTCTACACTGCAAAGTCCCTGCTCATCTTCAGTACAAGGAACATACTGTACCACTATCATACTCCCTCCGTTCCAAAATATAAGTCTTGGTAGAGATTTCCACTATGGATCACATACAGATGTATCCAGATACATTTTAGAGTGTAGATTCACTCATTTTGCTCCATATGTAGTCCATGGTGGAATCTATACAAAGACTTGTATTTAGGAACGGAGAGAGTACATATTAAAGAAGAACGGAAGAGGAACATGGTAAAGAAGAGCAAGCAGATTTTGGATAATAAAATGTTGGTTGCGCAGTGCCCACACATGATGAACCAGAGCGCATTAAGAATGCAACTCCCAGCTGTCTCTCGACCATTTCAGGCGGTTGGATGAAGATCCTACGTCTCCTAACCCATCTTCTTCCTCGTCTCTGATTCTTCCCATACAGAACACCGCACGGGCTGCCGGCCGGACCACCGGCCCCCGCCGCCTGTGTTCCTCCGCCACCCCCACCCCCACCCCCGCCCCAACCCCCACCCGCGTCGAGTTTTCTTCGTTCGGCGAGGCCCCACAACCACCCGAGCCCCTTCGTTCGCACCGGCGAACTCCGGCGAGCTCTGAAAAATCGACTGACCCAATTTTGAAATTTAGTCTACTGTGATTTAACTAGTGTGGAATATAAAAGGGGAAAACCATAAGCATTGGGAGTATAGTGTTGAGCGTGCCATGGCGGATCTGAAGGTGCAAACCGGACAAAGGCAACTTCGCAACCAAGACAAGAAATCAGAGTAAAGCAGTGGCGATCTATTTTCTTGCTGCGATAAATAAGTTGAGCAGATACGAAAGAGTACCGCCTCTGGTGCGGCACCGTGTACGCATCTGCTGAGAATTTGATGGTGCTGCAGTAGCGATGGCTGTCGGCGGCGTGGAAGCAGATCTAGGAGGGTAGATGGTGGCGGCGGGGCGCGGTGGACGAGACGGTCGTAGGAGCGGCGCCGGCAAGGTGGACGACGGCGGGGATAAGCGAGAGGACGGGATGCAAGGATCCCGGTCCGAAGCCGTGGATGAGAGAGGTCGATCTCTTGTAATGGACGGCGGCGGCAGGGTATCAGCTCCGGCATGGTGGAGGAGGACGGCGGTGGATAGGGTGGCGGACGGCCGCGGACGGAGGAGGGTGGGGTGGAGAGGGTGTTTTGGCGCCCACGGAGTACGAATGGGGAAAAGGGAGATAGAGAGGAAGGGGGGAACCATGTATTCAGGGCGCGCTTGTCTCAAATGCGAGGAAATTTACAAACTTAGCCCCCGTTTCAAATTTCTACTACATCACAGCAACATTAGTCGGTTGGGGATAGGACGGTAATCTCGCATACACCGAATATTTGCCGACGAGAGTTTGTTTTTGGCGCCCACCGTGTATGAATATGAATCGGGGAGGGAGTCGATTTCGGCCGAGGACACACTGTGTTTTGGCGCCCACCGTGTATGAATCCGGGTGAGAGGCGGTTACGTCACGTTTGGGTGAAATTACAAACCTACCCCTATCGAAACCTATAGAAATCCAGCAGATAGGCTTTGCGTGGCAGGGATAGGCAGTAGTGATTTCCATCTCGCAGATTTTGCTTTCGGGCGGTTACTGCGACTTTCCTCGCTTCGTTCAAATTTTGCAGAGTGCACGTTTACCGTGCCAACTCAATTCGAATCCCGTTTGTATTCTATTTTTTTTGGGCGGGATCCATTTTCAATTGGAATTACATTTTATATACATCATTTTTTTTATATACTTTCAAAAGCACAACAAAGAATGCTGCTCCTTTATATGTATAATATGATTTACAAATACAACGATCTCGAAATCTTAAGGTTGAATTCAAAAAAAATTAACCAAATTATGTTCTACTAAAATGTATGGATCAGTAATATCTACATATTAAATAACATAGATGTGCGTGAATTCATATGAGTATGCATGTTTGATAGATCAATTTTGGTTCGAGTATGGATTACATATATCATCATCTCGAATTCAAATATTTGAATCCCTTTTTTGTTCACTCCTTTCACGCCCATCTCTCTCGCATGCATGCTCCTTCAGGTAGCTATCACTCTCTTTTCTCCAGCTCACCCGCACGCTCACTTCATGTTTCTCCTATCCTCGCAAACATGGTCTCTCGACGTCTCCCTTGAGAAGTGTCACACTCTCCCTATCATTATACATTACACGGTTTTCATTATCTCTCACGTCTCTACTGTTCTCTGGTATCACTCGGTACCTAAGCTTTCTTTTTCACCGCCACACACACAGTCTCCACTCGTCTTTCACTTTGTCTTTCTCTCTATGGGATTCTCTCACACACCCTATATGTCTCTACATATGACTCATACCAATAAAATTACTCTCTCTCTCTCTGTCTCTCTCTCCTATAGACACAACATTTGTTGCGGTCTCCTTTTCGTCTCCATCCCAGACTGACATTATTCATTTGTTTACCGATCAGACAACCCCAACTACCGTCTCCTCTCTCTCTCTCTCTCACAGACACACACACACAACTCCTGCTTCCACTCCCCTTCCCGACTACCGTCTCTCTCTCACACACACAAAACTCTCGCTTTCGCACCCCGACTCGTATTTCTCTCACAAACATTTATCGACTAGCTAGCCTCTAGATAGGTTTATACACCCGCACACTCGTGCTTCCACCATCGCATACATGTCTCTCTCCCGCTCCTTGTATCTATGTAGATTTTTCTTCCCTTCTTGAGACACGCCCACGCCCTCTCGATCGTGCACACACACACTATCGCCTCATTTTAAGCCGATACCTATCGCACACACACTCCTTGTGTCTTTGTCACACATGCACTCCGTCCTCCTCCACTCTCCCTCTCTCTCACACACACATGGGCTTTTTGCAACAGCTAGCAAGATGCCCATGCGTTGCACAGAACATCAAGATGCATTTGTATGAGTAGTTTATCTTGTGGGGGAAAGGATGAACGAGGGAAGGCCTTATTTGCAAATGTGGAGAGGGGTGTGGGTATCTTTTTGCAAAATTGCCATAGTTTCCTTCCTATCCATCAGATATAGATCGGACGGCCTATATTGCAGGATGGTAGGCACACGATCATCACCGACAATGCTTTTTATAAAAGTAGGGATAAAAATAGAGTTGGTGATGATAGTGGGTCTGCCATCCTGCAATGTAGGTCGTCTGATTTATATCTGACGGATAGGAAGGAAAATATGGCAATTTACCCGCACTCTTCACCACATTTGCAGATAAGGCCTTCCCTCGTTCATCCTTTTCTCCCACAAGATCTTGATGTTCCGTGCAACGCACGGGCATCTTGCTAGTAAGAGTAGAAATTAGACATATACCACTTCTCGAATCTTGAAACCAACAACATTCCTCCCTTATCTCATCAAAACCGCCAAAGGAATATATTTTGAGTGAAACATAACATATTTTCAGTGATATACATATTTCAAAACTAGACTTTTTTTCTATCAAATCGGTGAGTATGTATTAATCTACTTTGATCGTGTGGCAACGCATTGGCACATTGCTAGTAGTTATTATAATTTTTTGGACACCAAACAAACGGTGGAGTACATATACGAAGAGAAGAGGCACACGCACACAGTCGGCCTCTCGCTGTCTCGCACACATGAGTGTTACGTAAAGGCGACGTTAACAAATAAACCCTAAAACCCTAGGTGCACGATTGCTGCATTCGTGGGTACCGGGTACGTGGTGGAGCACCTTTGTAGGATTAGTCAGCTCGCGTGATAATTTGATCTGTAGGAGTTGATGGTCGGGACCACAGGTGAACGACTTGGAGCGCGGTGGCTCGCCAGTTGCCACAGATCGAGTAGCCACGTTTAAAATATCGTTTTTAGCGGGGTTAAGAGTTCTGATTTTCAATGGCGCGTTATAAGTAGTAAGTAGTTTTTAGAACGATTGGTATGGAGCAAAAATGGAATTCATAGTACTACGTACCTCCTTGGTGTATGGTTGTATGTTTTTTTGCGATGGAGGTTGTATGGGTTTATGTTGCGAGATGTTGAACCTGGTAGTTCTAGGGCAAATACTATGGTTTAGATTTAGATGCTGGTTTTCAGTAATAAAATCGGAAGGGGAAACCCTTCTTTGATTAAAAAAACTACTACCTCCATTCTGGTTTACTAGTCCCCATCGTACTTTGGGTCAAAGTTTGTCCACGAATTTTACTTGTAAAATGTGAATGGAAAACGAGATTTTGTTATACCCAAACAAAAAAGGACTGGAGGGAGTGATTGCTCTGACACGGACGCGACCTCTCATAGCGCAGGCATTGAACCGGCGCGCCGGCCAAGAGGGCTGCACTCGCTGCACGCTCGGCTGAGCATGCCTCCTCGCCGCGTGCAACCAGCTTAAGACTGCCCCGCCTGCCTTCATTGAATCCGCGCGTGTGCCGGCAACACGTCCTTCCGTGAGCCGGCAGGCATTTTAGAACACAAAAAATGACTAAAATATAATTAATTTATGCATGGTCTTGACTTGTTGTGCTCGCACTGGTAGCAGGAACTAGTAGAGGATTTACTTTATTTATAACTCTCCTCACATTTTTTTGGCTTTGAAGTGAATCATGGTTGTGGACATTATGTATGAATGTGCAGATATCTATGAACATGAGTTTGATGTGGAAGTTGAACTTGGAATGTCGGGCTTGCGCGTGAACTATACCATGTCCAATGCTTCGTCTGTTATTGTTTGGAAAGTAATTGTTGTTATTACATGACCCAAAAAAACATTTTGTGCCACATCAGTAGATGCACGGACATCACAACAGGCATGCTGACTGGATAAACATTTGAACCTAGCTATTATGAAGGAAATTTTGTATTGACAACAGTTTTAGATAGCAGGAGACGCCTAGCCTGCTCTGCCTCTACTAGCTTATTTCTGGCTTCTTCCATCTCTTCTTTGGCTTGGGTGAAGAGAGCATCTGATTGCTCTTTTCGCTTCTTCAGGAACTCAGCTACATTCTCAAGGGCTGCTGCACGCTTTCTTTCAGCATTTACTAATGCCACGAGGACACGAACAACTGACGACTCCACCTGGCTTGTGTGTAATCCAGCATCATCTGGGAATTTGCACCTTGTGTCTAATCCAGCATCATTATGGAACTGGCACCTTGTGTGTAATCCAGCCTCATTTTGGAAACATGATCTCGAGGTTGACCATACTTCCCTCCTCGCAGGAACTGCATCCTGACATGAAGTTACTTCTTTTTTAGATCAATACTCAGAGCAACCTATATCCATTTAGTAGAAGCCAGATAAACAGAACTCGGAGAAGTGAATTCAAAAGGAAAAAAATTAAAAACAGACTACAAGGTGAGAACACCCACTTCCTACATCAAGCTAAAAACGAAAGCATTAGGACGATTAAGACTCTTCTTATTACACATCAAAGAACACCACGCTTAAGAGAAACAGAAACTACAACATATACACATCGAAGAACACGAGGCTACACGAAAGTAATTGAAAGGGTGTTACTTACCAAAGCTCGTTTTACAGGTTCGGTGCAGCTCCTCTTTAACTTGCCACGCTCCTTGAAGATGTCCCGAATATCCCGTGTTTGGTCTTCATTGCTCCTCTGCATGTTCGCACTCGTGGTTTTAAAATCTCAACATGGCAAGAAAAATATACTACTAGTAATACTCGCGCATCTTGTGGGCAACATTAAAGCACTCGTCTGCCATGTTAGAGCATCTCCAACAGAATCGCAACGCGCGGCGCTTTAAAAAAGCGTTTACAGTGCTGAGATCGAGAAGTAGATACTAGAGAGTAGAGGATAGTTCTCAGCATAGATAGATAAAAAAAGATAATTCAACTACTCCTCGTCGTCCGACTCCTCGATGATGTCCTCCTCCGATGTCTGACTGTAGGCGTGAAGATACCGATCGTCGTCGGATTCCCAGGGCGACGCTGCTCCTAGCCTCATGTTGAATTGAGCGTCCGCTTTTCGCCTACGCTTGTCCTCGCGATAGGCGGCTCGCTCCGCCCTCCTCTTATCCCTCTCCGCCCTCCTTTGCGCGTAGAACTCGCGCTCTTTGATGATGTCCTGCGGGAAGTGTTGGCGCCACAGCGCCATGGCTTCCTCGTCCATCTCGGCGATGCCGAGACGGCGCTCCCGCCTCTGGTTCGCGACGATCCTCGTCGGTGCTAAGCCGCGGCAGAGGCGCGAGCTCCTGCGCCCGCTCCCGCGTCGGCACGTTGGGGAAGTTCAATGTTCTATGAGGCCACCGGAGGCGCCACACCACCGCGTCTTACGTGCGGGCGGCCTCGTTGGCGGTGTCGAAATTGCCGCGGCCGAGGCGCATCCCGCGGAACCGGATCTCGGCGGAGAAGCCGCCGGAGGGGCGCGCGCGGACGCCGCGGTATCCCAAGTTTCCCAGCGACGCGGCGGCATGGTGGCGCGGCGCCGGCGAGGCGAAAAAGAGCGGGGAAAGAGCGGTGGCGAGGCACAGAGCGGGGAGAGAGCGGTGGCAAGGCACAGAGCGGTGGGAGGGCGTTGGATTTTATAAAGTGCGCCGGACGCCGCGCGCCAAAACTAGCGCACGCCCGGCCGCTTTTTCCCGCGCGCGCGATCCTTTCCCGACGTCTCTGCTATCTCTACTCTCTTCTCTACTGTTATATTTATTTTATATTTAATATTTAATATTTATCTCTACTTCCTTTACTGTCTACTTTTTTTCTCTATACTTTTTTTTCTGGCAATATAGGCCGTCTGATTTATATCTAACAGATAGGAAGGAAACAAATGGGAATTTTGCAAAAAGATACCCATACCCCTCTCCAGATTTGCAAATAAGGCCTTCCCTCGTTCATCCTTTTCTCCCACAAGATAAACTACTCATACAAATGCATCTTGATGCGTGCAACGCATGGGCATCTTGCTAGTTCTAAAAACCTTTCCATCATTTGCCACACTACTGGTTGCAGATGAAAAACCTACCCAAGCACAGCGCGATACAGGAGCGACGCACAATTACAAGCTGATATTCTGTTGGACAATGGAGGCTATAACCAATTACTTTTACGGGAACAATAGCACCCAGGAAATTTGAAGGGTAGGTATGAACAAAATTGGAACTGCACATGTACTGCTAAGTGATTCAATACACACATTACCAATCGAGGAGGAGAACGATGGTCGCGACGGCCTCTGTGAGTCATGGTCGGCAACGGGAGTCAGTTCATTGTCCACGACGGTGGTACTTCTGCGCTTGGCGTCGGCTTCCGGGAAGCAGATCCGAGACCGTGGAAGACGATGCCGGGAAGAGGCTCCGTGTACGACGACGACGGTGGACCGGCTCTAGTACGGCGTACGAGGTCGTCGATGAGGTAGATGCGCTGCGGTGGACGTGTGCGCCGATGTAAAGGGGAGGAGCACGAAGGCTGCGATGCCGTGGAGAAGTCTATTTTGCGGTGGGGATAGAAAATGGGGAGTATTCAGGTGTACTACTCTGGGTGCCGGGGTGGGTTGGCTGGGTAGGGTGAACCTGAAGTTACGAAAACAGCCCCCTACCAAGCGTCATCCGTAGGCCTGTTCCGAAGGCTATGATGGTAACTTCCCACTGCTCGAATCAGGGTCGCGGGAGATTTTCCCGCCGATCTCAAAATTTTCTGACACTGGACTCCCCGTGTGGCGTGTTGAGTGATTCGTCTAAGCAACTAGCGAGTAGTAGTAGTAAACTCTGCATATTAGGTTTGACCGAAGTCAAACTTCCTAAAGTTTGACCAAGTTTATAGAAAAATATAAACATTTACCATAACAAATATGTATGATGTGAAAGTACACTCAATAATGAATCTAATGGTATTTATTTGTTATTGTATATGTTAATATTTTTTGTTATAAGCTTTCTAAGAGTTTACAAAACTTGACTTTGACCAATGCTAATACGCGGACTTAAATAAAAACGGAGGGAGTACACATTTGTTTTCTTAGTTTGTAGTGAACTAATCATTTGTTGAAATTGTGAAATAAATATATTAGGCTATTGACTTTGAATGTAATGGTCTATACAATTCAATAGTTACAATCATTGTCGAATCCCAAGATGTATACATGGTCTATAGTACTTCACAACATGCTCAAATACACATACACACACACACACACAAAGTAAACTAGAAGACCATTCTCTCATGTATACACAACGTATCGGCATCTGTTTATGTCTCACTCATGCATGATCATTTGCACATTCACACCTCTCTATGTCTGTATCACACGCACACCGTCTCCACATTGCCCTTCCGCCACAACACACATATGGACACATACACACGTTCTCTCTCAGTCACACACACAAAATCAGTATTAAAAAAAACTAGGGCGCACCTAAAATGTCCAAATCCAAATAAACACGAACTGGAGCTAAATTCAAATATATGGAAATATTGCAGCGTCAAGAACTTTCACAGGAAAAAAAAGTTGAGTAATATTCGAGGATTGCTTTCACACACACAAAAAGGTTCGGTGGATGTCCTTCGAGCGCGACACGGTGACGCACCGTTTGATCGACCGCGCGGCCGCGGTTCACGCGCTTGCACAGGATTCTGTATCGTGGCTGTGGTACTAACTAATAAAAGCGTTGCCTAAGTCTAATGTTTACGTGTACTAGTACGGTTTTCTTTCAAGTTTGACCAACCTTATATATAAAAACTAAAGTAAGCTCCCACGCGCGCACTCATCAATATGCCGCCGTCGTTGCGCATGCCGGCGCCCGCCTGCTCCGGCCAACAATTTCTCGCCCATCACCGCCGTGTCGCCGCCATCCCTGTGCCATGAAGCCGAAGGCTCGCCCGCTCACGTCGTCTGCAGTCCCTCCTCGCGATGCCGCCGTGCTGCCAAGCACGCGAGCAGCTGGTGGAGCCGCATCTATGCATGCAGCGTACAAAGAGGAGGACGAGTGCATGCTCCAGCACGCCAGCGAGGAGGAACTAGCGTGTCATTGTCGTCTCCGCCCGCGTGGAGGAGGCGCGCACGGTGGCTGTCGCGGCGGAAGCCGGTCGCGCGCGCGTCGAGCCCGCAAACCAGGTGCGGACGCGGAATCTACCTTTGAGACCTTGAATGCCACGTGGATCCTGCAATCTGAAGGAGCAATTTGGGTCAGTCGACTCATGTGATCCGTTTGATGCAACATGGATGGCTAGAAGGGCTTCTTCCACCTCTTCTGCTATCTTCTTCCTTCACTCCGTCGAACTTCTTTCACAAATCGACTGACCCAAATTATACTACTAGTATGAACGTATTAAGTACAGTAGGAACATGAAGATACGAGCAGTAGTACCAACTGCAAGAAGAACAGTAGTAAGACATAGTACTAGTACTACTGTACGTACTAAAGAGTTCAAATAACGAGAAAGAACATAAACATAGTTCTGCTGGGGCCTCAGCACAACACACCCTTGAAAATAAACTAAGCAACTAGTCCGCTTGACACTGCAGTAGAACCAGCATGAGCGACGGCACTGCCACCTACTCGGAGTCCGAGTCCACGTCCTCGACTTCGTCCTCGTCCCTCTTCCTCTTCCTCTTCGCCGGTGCTTCTTTGCTTGAACCGAACACTGGGCTCTGCTTCTTCATCCAACCCTTGTAGATATTTAAACAAAGGTAGGCATCCATTGCTGCGTACAGGATGTGATCTTCATCTAATGTCTTCGACTCCCATGCATGATGAAACTCGTGATGAGGTTTCTTCAGTTTAGCGTACGAAGGATCAATCATGGCTGCTACCATGGTCAGCATTGAAGGTTGAGAGGAGGACACCAGGCTTGCCTTCTGGAGATCGAAGGGCTAGCCTACAACAAGACCTATCCGACGCAGGACATCCATGTCGTTCTTAAAGCCTACAGTAACGAATTTCACTCTTTGTCCTTGAGGAAGTTCTTAAAATCCTGGCACTCAACGTCGGCATGGCATATGTGGTAGACCAAGCAAACGTTATGTACGCAAACCTGGATCACGGCGGGCTTCTTCCTCTCTTCGTCCTTTAGATCCTTCTCTCGTCCCAGGACTGTGGTGTACTCAACATCTAGCCCAGCGACCCACTCATCCGTTGAACTGTTGAACATGCGTAGGAAGCGAGCGAGCCATGCTTTCACCGTCTCGGATCCACGTGTGTAGATGACGATGAACTGGTCGCCGGTGATGGCTCTAACCTGGTACTCAGCGGCGACCATGGAGATTTGGGAGGCCATGGATTTTGGAGGAGGGTTAGGAGAAGTTGAACTGTTGTACCCCGCAAAAAAAACTGGGAGCGAACTAATGTGAAAGGACGGGACGACTGGGAGCGAACTGTTGTAAGGTAGAAGACGGGGACGAGTAGGGCATGCGAACGGCGTGGAGTTGCTGGCTTGCCCGGTGGATAAACGGCTGCAAGCCCCCAAAGAGTTCTCAAGAACTATGCAGGACCCACTAGATGTCATGTCTACTAGACCCATATCGTAGGCCTGACGGTATAGCTTCTGCCTGTTCGCACGCCATGCCGGCGCGTGGATGTAACTTCACTTAATTCCGTCAAACGTCGCGCCTCCCACGACCTTCGCCTCCCTCGCGCGGTCGCGCCCTTTGAGACTTCGACCGGCTATAAATGAGCAATTTTTTTGCCTTTTTTTAGACAAGCAATTTTTTTGCCTACTCCGCATGCATGATACTCCCTCTGGTCCTTTTTACTCCCGTCAACCGTTTGCAAAGTGTTTGACCAAATTTATACTTTTTTAACACCACCTTATATTAATTAACCAGCCACACCAGTACACTCATTCGATACAATATTCACCACACAGGGTCGTACGTTATTTACAAGAATACCATCTAATCTATTGTCAAAGCTATACTTAGCGATTAAGTATGCCACCTTATTGGCCGAACGGCTAATCTTTGACAATTGAAGATTGTTGATCAACTTCGAGATGCTCAACGCTTTCATCTTCAGGTCACGCATAGCAGACCTGTCATAGTCCCCCGATGCAAGAGACGCTACCACAAAAGCGCAATCAGTCTCTAAAATTACAGGATTATGAAGAGAAATACCTATGTAGAGACCGGCAATGCAAGCCCTAAGCTCCGCTTCCTCCACGCTTTGACAGGCATCAATGAAATCCCACGACCAAATTTATACTAAAAATATCAATATCTACAATACTGATTATAATGAGTATAAGAGAGAGATGATTATAGTAACATAGGTAGATACCGTAACATAATAAATGTGATGCTACTGTGTGTCATGCATGGCAATAAATGAGACCACCTATGATACTAATCTATGATACTATGCACTATAGAGGTAGTAACATAGATTAGTAACATATGCATGTTACTAGTCTAAGTTACTCCCCACTATGACCAGCCTTAGAGTACCACTACCTCCCTTCTAGTTTAAAGGGCTCGATTCAAAAATTTCACCTACTCTTAGCAAGATAGTAGAGGCGGTGGAATAGTTTTTGAAGTCTGCAAAAGTACTCAACTAGTGCTGTCGTTCTTCACAAAAAAATGTGTTTACCAATGCATGCATGAACACTAGTTACTCTAACCCCCTCTCTTCTTTAATTCTTTGCCACATCAGCATGTTTGCTATTCCCGTGTGCATGATACCAGCTAAGATACCACCATTATGGCCAGCCTTAATCATCGCATGCAATAATTTAGTGCACCTTGAAATATGAACATGTGTGGGGCGTGTATGTTTTTAATGACTTGAGACTATACCTAGCCCGGCATGCAAGATGACTTATTATGCACCGTTCCCCATACCTGCAGGAAGCCCGTTCGTCTCCAAATCTTTTCCTCTCCATGTGTGGAAACAATATGCCTGCCAAACTCTCCTTCTCCCTCCGGCGGTCCCACCACTCCACCCCGTGTGAAAAAATCTGCATGCATGACTCTCCTCCCCCCACGCTCGTCCAATCCGTTGTGACCAGCAATATTTCCACCCCTTCGCTCCCCCGTAATTTACTCCAACAAATATGCCCACGTAGCTGTTACTTAACTGCAGGTGCATTGGGTCACTGACATATGGGCCCAACAGGGGTCTGGCCCACATGTCAGTGACGCAACTGGACCTGCAGTTAAGTCAGTGCAGCTCAGTCCATATCTTACATAGGTGTGCCATTGCTCGCTATAAATACTGCGCATCCCACGACATCGCTATATCCTCCCCCTCACGTTCACATTCATCGCTATCTCCTCCCCCTCCCTCTCACGTCGACCACCATGGCATCGCCCCTCCCAAGCCCTAGGAGCCCCTCGCTGCACCGCGTGGACGGTCACGCGTCGCCGTTCCGTTCCTCGCCGCCACTAGTCGAGGAGGACGCGTCGGTGTTCCGCTCCTCGCCGCTACGCGACGCGTCGCCGTTCCATTCCTCGCCGTCACTAGTCGAGGAGGACGCGTCGGTGTTCCGCTCCTCGTCGCGACGCGACGCGTCGCCGTTCTGTTCCTCGCCGCCACTAGTCGAGGAGGACGCGTCGGCGTTCCGCTCCTCGCCGCGACGCGTCGGCGTTCCCAATCTCGCCAGCATGCGCGCCGGAGGACGCTTCGGCTCCCCGCTACGAGGAGAATGCCGTGCCGCCCGCCGAGCCCCCCAGCCTTGAGGAGCTTTGGAAAGAAATGGATGTCGCCTTGTGGGAGGCTTTGCCTCCAGCAGAGCGCGCCAAAATAGAGGCGGAGAAGAAGGCCAAGGAAGAGAAGCGCACCACGGAACAAGCTGCCTGGGAGGCCTATGTCGCGTCCGAGAGAGTCAGGCAATTGGCTCTTTGGCAGAAGGCTCGTGCGAGGGCCGTGAGGGTGGCGGAGGACGCCCGTGCCGACGCCCTGAGTGCAGTCGGGCCCAAGCGCCTCATCTACGCTTGGCGGTACGTGGACCAGGTGCACGCTTCCAGCGAGGAGGAGTACCTGTTGGCGCCGGATCACCACACCGGTGAGATCGCGCTCGCCCGCCGGCAAGCCGCCAATCAGCACCTCGCGAGTTGCAAGGCTGAGGAAGAGGCATTCTGTCGGCGCGCTGGGAAACAGCCGCGCACCAGGGCACTCGTGGCGCGCCGCAAGCGCTCTTGCGAGCGTCGTGGCTTTTAGGAGGAGTATAATTTTTGTTTCGTAAGGCGGTCTCATTAGTTTTGGGACGCAAATGATAAATCCTGAACGTTCAGGAATTTTTAGCGTCCTTAATTAAGTATGTAAAAGGGAAAGTTTGGAAACCTTGTGTATTCGTACGCATTTTGCAAGTATGTGCATATAGCACAAACTTTACTATATACTATCGCACTACACGTCTCTCTCGATATATGCTTGCAGACTGTGCTACTCCCTCCGTCCAGGTCAATAAGTCATCTTTGGTTGTGCATCGTGACCAAGAAGGAGGGAAGACTTATACACCTAGACAGAGGGAGTACTACTATTACTTATGTACGTGCAAATGCACGTTTTAACATTACGATGCGGTTTTTGTAAAAGTAGAAAAACAGCACTAGTCAAGCTTGTGAAACGATTCAATGCAAAACAAATGCAAAAATGCTTGTTTGATTGTTTACTTTTAGCTTCCTTCTCTGTGGTTATTTCTCTGTCGTACTTTGTACGGAGTATCTCACTGGTTGGAAAGGCATGCAAATTCCCAAACCGCTTCCTACACCCTGTATCGAATTTTTTTCCTAACAAGTTGTGCCGTGCAATTGGAATTCCAACTTGAGTACTACTACTAGTAGGAGTACCAGGGGCCAGTTCTTTTAGGCTTCTAGATTAGTAATCCCATAAGAGCAAGTACAATAGAGCTGAGTCAGCGGGCTATAAGAAATAAACTAGTATATTTCTGCTTAGTTGGAGGAAAGAGAAGAGGAGAGAGAAGGTAAGCGGGCTCTTCGTGAAGAGCCAGCTCTAGCACGTGCTCCTAGGCACTTTGTGAGAATGAGAAGTGGGCCACATAATAAAAAAAGTAGTACACTCTTTTGATCTATTAGGGCGTGTACAATGGTATACAGTCAGCTGTCTGTAACATATGACACGTAGGAACATAAACTACGTGGAAGAAAGAGAATAGGAAAAACCAGGGAGTCCGTCTGCAGAAATAATGACGGTCTGTTGCCGTGCAAATCGCTACTTACCGATGATCTTTTTCCCGTTGTATGGAGCGCGTCGCATGTCGTGGGATCGTGGGCCTCGTGGCCGGTAGCAAACTAGCAGAATACAAGTCGTGGGCCTCGTGACTGGATAACAAACTAACAAAAACAATGGGATTTAAGTTGGATAACGTAATTTTGTAGCCGCTGGGTGTTTCTTTCTTGTTCCAGCCGCTAGTGTTATAGATAGACAAAAGACACCCTGTTGTAGAAGATGTCTGTAGTTTTGTCTATAAGTGACGTGGAGTAATATTATAGACAGCGGTTGTCTGAACTGTTGTACATGCCCTTATTGTACATGTTGGCTATAAGATGGGCTGTAGATGACATGACACTGGCTTATAGCCAGCAGCTGGCTATACTATTAACCATGCTCTAACTACTACCTCCGTCCTGGTTTATTGGTCCCCATTGTAATCTGTGTCAAATTTTGATCATAAATTTAACTAATGAAATGTTAGTGCATGTCACATGCACTACTCCATCCGTCTAGGTGAGTAAGTCATCTTAGGCTGTGCACCGTGACCAAGGAGGAGGAGAAAACGAGAAACGTTAATGTTTATTTGCTAATTAATAGTATTGCATGCAATGAACTAACCACTGCATGTCTTGTTTGATATCTCAAGTCATTAAAAGCACGCACACTCTTTATCTCTTATTGGTTGATATGTCAAGAAACAAGAAACGAGGTAGAAGTTAATGCACCGCGCCTAAGTGTTTTGGGATTATTTGGTTTTTGTAAGATGACTTACACACCTAGACGGAGGGATTACAATGGTGAGGAATAAACCAGTTAAATCTTTGGTCAAAATTTAGCACAAATTACAATGGTGAGGAATAAACCAGGACGGAGTAGTAGTTTAGAAGCCCAAATAAATGAGTGAGGCGCCTTATTGTTACTCTCCACTGTGACTAGTCTTGTGGGAAAAGCTGGGGAAGCCGCCAAAAGAACTGGCCCTAGGAGTAGTAGCTAGGGATCGAGTGTGCGAGATGAACCGGAGAAAGTAAATGCAGAGAGATGAAATGCAAAAAAGACGGAGGGATGTGATGGTTGCTTGTCCGTTTATTTTACCAGGCCACTTATTACTGGGAGTGGTTGGGTTTTGTGATATGACGGCTTTACTGCCGCGCCATGAGCGGGGTGAGAGGTGAGACTCCCGTGCAGCGCCGCCCTCTACACTTGTACTACATCGGTCGTGGTTTATTAGTCCCCCATTGAATTTGACTGAAGATTTAACTGACAAAATGTTAGTGCATGTCAACAAAAACTATATCGTTGGATTCGTATTTGAACATAGTTTTGAATGATATAATTTTAGGTGACATGCATCAGCATTTATCGTACTATATATAATGTTAGTTCAATTTTTGGTCGTACTAATCTATAGTAGTAAGGTGCCCGTGCGTTGCACCGAAGAGTGAAATGCATTGATCGGGGAGTTGTTTATTTTGACAAAGGATGTGGGGGTCATCTCATGTGTAAATTGATCGGGGAGTTGTTTATTTTGACAAAGGATGTGGGGGTCATCTCATGTGTAACGGGTATCGATAGGTTTCTTCGGATATTATTTCATCTCTAGAGCTCACAAACATCCGGGTGAAATAGATAAAAAGGTATCTTTTGCAAACAAAAGCGTTCAACTGTTCAACCTGCATCCAAAACTTGTGAAGAAATAACACTTATTGTGCTTTGCAAGAAATGATCTTTAAGAATTAGTTTTTGAGTATCGATTGTTATACATGTTGGCTACAGATGACATGGCACTTTCTTATAGTCAACAGTTGGCTATACTATTAAGTAATATTAACCATGCCCTTATACACCTAGACGGAGGGATTAAATCAAGATGACTTGCAAGCGGGCAGAGGAGATGTAAGAAATGGTTCATTGTAAGTCTTTCACCAGTACTGTAGTAAAAATTCATACATGGAAGATTCTAGACTAAACCATAAACGGATACACTTTTATTCATGCGCGATACTCCAATACAGCAAGATCCTGCATGGAAGTCTCCACATGCTTAGACAGCGGATTACATTGAGCGAAGACTAATGATCAACATTTAACTTGATAATGCGTACTTCCAGGTGAACCTCCTTGGAGTCCCCGTGCACCGCGTCGGCGGGTAAAGGAGGCCATGGGTTTTCCAAGTCCACATTGGCGGGATAGTCCCAGCTCCCAGAGTCCAAGTCCGTTCGATGAGGCCGATGTCGCCGCCCACGCGACCCGGAGGGGTAGTAACACTGACCACGCACCCGTACATCGGCCTCGTGTCAGTGTCAGCGTCAGCGGCGTCGCCCCTGACGCACATTACAGAGACAGGGTGGCGGCCTGCGCGGGCCTCGTCGGTGCCCATGATCAAGAGGAAGACGCTGCCGTCCTCCTCCGAGACTAGCAGGCGGCGGTGATCCTCCAGCGACTCCGGCATGGTGAACGGGTAGCACGTCTCGTACTTGACGTTCTCCGCCAAGAGCCAGCAGTGACCGCTGCACGCATCCGTGAGGTGATGCACCATGTCCGCCGGCGAGCCACAAAACGGCATCGGGCACTCATAGCAGTGGACGAAGGGCTCCTTGGAGGCATCGACCAGGCCGTCCATGAAACGGGAGTGGTTGTAGGGGACGTTGCGCCAGTTGAATATATGAGCAAGTTACTACGAGATTTAAACCGAATAAGCACAAAATAAATCATGACGGCTATAATAGAGATGAAACTAATCATGTGGACTAGCATAGTAGTAGGATACAGAGTAGAAACATGAATTCTACCACGATTTTGAATAGGAAGGATAGAAACACATACGGTGCAACGGGAGCAGCACCGTTGGCGTTGAGGTTGTCGCCCATGTCCAAACACCACGTAGACACGGTCTTTGAGCACGGTTCGTAGTCATTCCACGCTCGGGCATTGAAGTTTGTAACTATTTTAGATTAGAATATACTACTCCTCTGGTGCTAGTAGTAGAGCAGAGTCCTACTCTACTACTCTACTCAAGCAAGTTAGGGCATAGCACTGTAGGGAGTACCAGTACTGTGATCACTCAAGCAAGTTGTCTGGCATCGACATGACCCTACGCTGCTGGTATGTGTCTCGTAAGTCAAGCGGCGTGATGTAGTCATCATCACCTGTCCACTTCCCGCAGCACATATTCGCTTCTCCATCTTTGTCCGCACATAATCTCGTCCAATCTTCCATCCCCGCTAACAATGGCAGAACCGAGCAGCGTCCGCCGAAAGAGTGGCTGGAATTCTCTCCCCACAGAGGTAATCAAGCTCATTGTTTCGCGTGTGGACAATCTCAGTACCATGCCGCTCGCCGCGTGCTCGTCGGGGCTGTACTGTTTACTCAAAGCCCTCAGGCCAGAGCTTTTTAAGCCAGCTCCTTGCTTGCTGATGCCGCCTGATCTTCAGAAACGGCGTGTCACGCAGCATAATGATCGTAGGGTGGCGAGCATCAACCCCCTTGACTGTGATCCGATCCCCGTTAGCCTCAACTACATTAACGGTATGTACTGGGTCGGCATGAACACGTCTTGGATGGTGCTCGTCGACGGTCGCGGCAGCTGGATGCTCGTGGAGGTCTACACCCGGCGATTGATCCCCCTTCCTTCGATTAACACTGCACTGCTTTGGCACCGCGGCCCAGAATACTCGGAATCTTACAGTAGCCAACATGATACCAAGTTTGATTTGCTCAAGGTTGTAATCTGCCAAGTGCCCACAAGATCTGCGAATTATAAAGACTTCAGGCTAATTGTGTTCTTCAACCGCGGTCTCGCCTATCTGACAGGTCACTGCAGTAAGTGGATAAATCTGCACGTCCATCGCAGGATCATACATCCTCCATGGTTCTCTGATGCCATTGAACACAATGGCTTCATTTACGCTGTCGACTCCTTCTATGGCTGGACGTATTGCTGGCCTACTCCAGTCATCGCTACAAACGGCTGTTACAGCAGTATGTTACTTTCCTATGATATCATGATGCCTTGCTTATATTACTGTCAACATTTGCTGAAAAAATATTCATGCTCATAACATGCTGTTCTTAAGATTGACTAAATCAAGAGCCCTTTTTTATTTGACTCCAACTTGATATGATGTTGTAGGCCGCCTGGTGTCCCTACCCTTCCTAATCCCATAACCTTTCAAAGAAAAGCGGCATGGCAGTTGCAGGTGGTTCCTGGCTCGATCAGATGACAACGAAAGTGAAAGATCGTGGATGTCGCCTAGAGGGGGGGTGAATAGGCGCTTTAAAATAATTACGGTTTAGGCTTGAACAAATGCGGAATAAGCCTAGCGGTTAATTTGACAAGCACAAAACCTACAACAACTAGGCTCACCTATGTGCACCGACAACTTATGCTAAGCAAGATAAACAACTAAGTGATAGCAAGATATATGACAAGAAACAATATGGCTATCACAAAGTAAAGTGCATAAGTAAAGGGTTCGGTTAAGAGATAACCGAGGCATGCGGATACGACGATGTATCCCGAAGTTCACACCCTTGCGGATGCTAATCTCCGTTTGGAGCGGTGTGGAGGCACAATGCTCCCCAAGAAGCCACTAGGGCCACCGTAATCTCCTCACGCCCTCGCACAATGCAAGATGCCGTGATTCCACTAAGGGACCCTTGAGGGAGGTCACCGAACCCGTAGAAATGGCAACCCTTGGGGGCGGTCACCGAACCCGTACACTTTGGCAACCCTTGGGGGCGGTCACCGGAACCCGTCAAAATGCTCGGGCGATCTCCACAACCTAATTGGAGACCCCGACGCTTGCCCGGAGCTTTACACCACAATGATTGAGCTCCGAACACCACCAACCGTCTAGGGCGCCCAAGCACCCAAGAGGAACAAGCTCAAGGGCACCAAGCACCCAAGAGTAATAAGCTTCTCAACTTGTAACTTCCACGTATCACCGTGGAGAACTCAAACCGATGCACCAAATGCAATGGCAAGGGCACACGGAGTGCCCAAGTCCTTCTCTCTCAAATCCCACCGAAGCAACTAATGCTAGGGAGGAAAATGAGAGGAAGAACAAGAAGGAGAACACCAAGAACTCCAAGATCTAGATCCAAGGGGTTCCCCTCACAAAGAGGAGAAAGTGATTGGTGGAAATGTGGATCTAGATCTCCTCTCTCTTTTCCCTCAAAAACTAGCAAGAATCCATGGAGGGATTGAGAGTTAGCAAGCTCGAAGAAGGTCAACAATGGGGGAAGAACACGAGCTCAATGGATAAGGTTCAATGGGGAAGAAGACCCCCTTTTATAGAAGGGGACAAATCCAACCGTTATGTGCTCAGCCCGCACACGAGCGGTACTACCGCTCCACGAGCGGTACTACCGCTCCACGAGCGGTACTACCGCTCTGGCGGAAGAAGCAGGGAAAAGGAGCAACCAAACATGAACCTTGGGGCGGTAGTACCGCTTATAAGCGGTACTACCGCGCACCCCAGCGGTACTACCACTGGAGGAGCAGAACACGGGACCAAAAAAACAGTAGCGGTACTACCGCCCGACCGGAGCGGTACTACCGCTTATAGGCGGTACTACCGCCCATCAGGGCGGTACTACCGCTTATAGGTGGAACTGTCGTGCCTTACTGCCGTGCAACTACTGCAAAACTCGACACGAAAAATGCAAGACCCAAAATCGAGGCGGTACCAGCGCGGAACCGTAGCCGTACTACCGCTTATGGCCATAGGCGGTACTACCGCTTTGGACAGCGGTACTACCGCTTGGGGTGATAAGCGGTACTGCCGCTCTGGCCGCGGTACTACCACTAGGAAACCAAAACTGCCATAACTTCTGCATATGAGCTCCGAATTGAGCAAACTCAAGCTTGTTGGATTGAGAAAGACGAGTAGCATCAAAACAGCGACTGGTTATAGTAAGAAGAGGCAGGGGAGGTATGCCAAAAAATAGAGGAGTGAAACCTCCAACCGAGAAGAACCGGCATAACCTCCAACATCAAAAACATCATAGAAGATGCGAGTGAACTCCGTTTTCGATGAACTCGAGCTTGTCATCAAGATGACCATAAGCTCCAAAACTCACAAAGAGAAGAACCAAACAAGAACCAACAAAGATGATGCAAGGATGCAATGGTTTGAGCTCTCTATGAACGATACGATCAAGCTACTCATCGAGAGCCCCCCTTGATAGTACGGCAATCGATCCTATAACCCGGTCTCCCAACTACCATCATGAGACCGGTAAAATAGAAAACCTATCAAGAGCAAACCTTTGCCTTGCACATGGTCCACTTGAGCTAGATGATGACGATCTTGACTCCCTCAAGTTGGACCACCTTTCTTGGTTGTGTTGGCTCGATGAAGACTAGTTGATTGCTCCCCCATACTCCACTATGGGTGAGCCACTCTTCCGCACATCTTCACCAGTCCATTGTCACCATAATGGATGGCAAGCTTCAAGAATTTGATCTCGTCATGATGCTTCACTTGAACTTGCACACCGCAACCTAACCCCACAAAGAACTCTCACGAAGATCATGGGTTAGTACACAAAGCGTAATCGACAATTCTTACCACACCATGGGATCGCTTGATCCCTCTCGGTACATCTTGTGCGCTTTGTGTGTTGATCAACTTGATTCACTCTTGACTTAGTCTTGATCAACCTTGACTCTTTCCAACTCTCTTCATTTGGATGATGTCTTGAAGGTAAACATGAATGATCACACAATCTTCTTCTTCAAGACATGCTTGCAGTAAGTTCTACTCTCACATGACCAATCTTTGGATAATTCCTTAATAACACCTTGGTCACCACATAAACTCCTTGAAACCAACACATGGACTTCAAGAAATGCCTATGGACAAATCCTTCAAATATAACTCAAGGCAACCATTAGTCCATAGAGATTGTCATCAATTACCAAAACCAAACATGGGGGCACCGCATGTTCTTTCAGAAAGATTGATGATCGTCCGCACGTACCGGACGTGTCCCTACCCTTCCTAATCCCAGAACCTTTCAAAGAAAAGCGGCATGGCAGTTGCAGGTGGTTCCTGGCTCGATCAGACGACGGCGAAAGATTGATGATCGTTCGCATGTACCGGGCCTGTTGTTTCACGGAATACAATCACAGTCACTGCAAGGTCTTTGAGAAGGATCCCAGCTTCTCTGGGCCTTCAGGAATTTTTGACTGGAGGCTGGTAAGTAGCCTTGGTACACGCTCTCTGTTTGTCGGACTGAATTATCCGATTAACCAGGAGATAACCGACGGCAAGGATCATGATGGCAGCGCGGTTTCGTTCATCAGGCAAAACTGTGTGTACACAGCGTACCATGCGTCTCTGCATGCACCATACCCTGATATGTGCCGCCACGCTCTGCAGCCCAAAGTAGGAGAGAGGGTCGCAAGTATCAGACTTCGACCTGCTGGCTGGAGTTTCCCCCCTCAGGCACCCATCTGGTTCAAGCCGTCAGCCAATCTCCACAGCTTAATAAATAGTAACGTCTAACTGAGCCAGTTAGTTAGATGCGTGCACTTGGTGTAGTAGGATCTTTATTTTGTTTGATGCATACACTTGTTCTTTTTTGGTAGCCCTTTTGTAATGATGGCTGATGTTTGGTTTGGAAGAGAGAGCTGCGTCTTCACTCTTCTGGCCTGCTTACTGCTTCTGTTGCACCCCCAGCCCTGGTTGCTGTTGCTGCTGTTTTCAATGTACAATCAGTAGTATATTTCGTCTGTTGGTTGAATAAATGTCTTGTTAGAACGACAAACACAATGTTTTGGAAGTCGTTGCACGGTTCGATCCTTTAGTGCCCCGTACCGTACGTAGCGCATACTATTTTTCGTACGGAACACATTTTCCACTTGTTGATAACATGCAGCCCACTGATGAAGGCCCAATAGAGAAGCCCATAATTAACTGGAAGGGAGGCTCTCACATGAATCCGGCCCAGGTACATGCTCATGGTCCCCTAAACATAAATAAGTAAATAAATAAAGCTAAATGCTCATGCACCAGTTCTTTGGGAAAATAGGTAGCCCAGTATTTCTTTTTGAAGAATACCCAAGCTAGGCCTATTTGTTTTCTACGAATTACTGGGCTGCAAATCTTTCAAGATGAGGAGGGATGCATTCCGGCCTGGCTTAAGAGTATGGTCAATGTCTGTTAAAAGTAATATCAAAAGGGGTTGAAAATTCCAAAAAATTTATAGCAAATGGGATATAAGTTTCTTTTTTTGTTTTCGTTCTTCACTGATATCTTATACGTATTTCATTGGATTTAACATGACATAGTACTAATTTATTTTTAAATTTGTTTTAGTATGGCTATTAATTTTTGGATTAAGAATATTTCGTTCCCCAGCAAAAATTTGCGAATTTTCAAAATTTCCCACATATTTAGTTAATTTTTTGACCCTGGTACTGACCAGAAAATGGCCAGCAATTCTAAAAATGGAAAACGGGTTGTAATAAATTCCATATGAATTAGAAAATGAGTAAAAATTATAAAAATAATAGCAAATGGGCTGTACACGCCATAGATTTCGAGGCTGACTTGTTTACGCAAGGCTTTGTCAGTGAACACACGATTCTAGCAGCAGTGACTGTTGGATGTCCATCCAACGGCCGACGTGCTTCTTCAATCTCTGATCTTCCTGCTCCAGCCGCCTAAACTAGCGCCGGCGGGACTGCTTGCTCCCTCCTCTTGTGGCCCGCTGTGATGCCGCGCAGGCTTCCCCGGCCCACCCTACTCCCTTCGCTGGCCTGGCCGCACGCAATCAACTGCCTCCTTATTACGCAAAAAAATGATTCCTCCCACTGACATCTGGGGCGCACCGGTTGGGAGGCTGACCTATGGGCCTACTAAGTTGACGCGTACGCAGGGCTTGTCAACTTAGTCAACAAACGATTGTAGCAGCAGTAACCGTTGGATTTGAATCGAACGGTCCTACTGCTTCTTCAATCGCTGCTCTTCTTGCACCAGCCGCCCAAACCAGCGCCGAGGAGACCGCCTGCTCCTGCCTCCAGTGGCCGGCTGTGCTGCCGTTGAGGCCTCATCGCCCCCTACTACTCCCACCGCTAGCCAGGCCCTGCGGCGACGGCAGCTTCACACCGCAGCCGAACCAGTGAACCCTCGTACTCCTCTCCGCGTGGGCATCCACTGCCGCGTCTTCCCCGGCTCCGCGTCGTCCACTTCCTAGGCCTCGCCGTCGTCCACCGCCTTGGTGCTCTCGGCGCGGCGTGGTCAACGTGGTCAACGACATTCCATCGGAAGAGTATTGTACGTGGAGAGGCTGACAGCTGGGTCCACGGCCACAGCCCAGTTTTTTTGTGATTTGCCAAGTAAGTCGCTTTGTCAGGCCTGTTGGGCTGCAAATCTTTCAAGACGAGGAGAGCTTTCATTCGGCTGGCCGAGAAAATGGCCCATCAGTAATGAGAAATGGGCTGTACATTTTTAAAACACATCAAACCGGCAATTAGTTTCAAATATCTTTTTTTTCATTTTGAGATTTTAAATTACATTAATTTTTATGCGTGAAGAATTTGTTGGATTTTATATTGATATACATTTATTTTTAAAATCAGTTTGAATGTGAGTCGAAATTTCGGGATTAAAAACAGTTCGGACTGCACCGAAATATGCAAAATTTCGTATAATTTTTTAACCGTGGCCACAATATGGCATGTAATGCTAACAAAAAGAATATGGGCTCCAAAATAAACTTAATAATTAGCAAATGGACTGTAAATTATTAGAAATAATGGTAGATGGGTTGTATGCTATTTTCCACAGATTTGAGGCTTTCCTAAAAAAAGGTTGACGCACAAGCACTGACTGCTGGATGTCCATCCAACGGCCGTCGTGCTTCTTCAATCTCTGCTCTTCCTGCTCCAGCCGCTCAAACAAGCGCCGGCGGGACTGCCTGCTCCCTCCTCCCCGCGGCCGGCTCTGCTGCCGCGCAGGCCTCACCGCCCCACCGTACTCCCATCGCTGGCCTAGCCATCCCTATACTCACCCACACCTGCTGTTATTCTCCGGCGACGGCAGACGAACCAGTAAACCCTCGTACAGTCGTACTCCCCTCCGCGTGGGAAACAACTGCCGAGTCTTCCCTGCCTCCGTGTCGTTCCCTTCCTAGGCCTCGCCGTCGTCCACCGCCCTGGTGCTCTCGACGCGGCATGGTCAACGTGGTCAACGACCGACATGCATCTGAAGTGGACTGTACGTGGAGAGGCCGACAGCTGGGTCCACGGCCGCACGCAAGGAAATGCCTCCTTATTACGCGCAAAATAATGATTCCTCCACCTGACATCAGGGACCCACCGAAATGGCCTTTGTATTTCGCGAAAAAAACGTTACCGCCGCTGACAGCTCGAACCCACCAGCTATATCTTCGCACGCAAGGAAGTGCCTCCTTATTACGCACAAAAAAATGAATACTCCCCCTGTTAGTTGGGACCCAGTATAGTGGCAGGCTGACTTGTGGGCCTACTAAGTTGATGGGGACGGAGGGCTTTGTCAACTTAGTCAATATGCACGATTCTAGCTCCAGTGACCGTACGATGTCCATCCAACGGCCGTAGTGCTTCTTCAACCTCTAGTCTTCTTTCTCCAGCCGCCCAAAGCAGCGCCGGTCGTGCCGCATGCTCCTGCCTCCCGTGGCCGGCTGTGCTGCCGCGGAGGCCTCACCGCCCCCTACTATTCCCACCGCTGGCCAGGCCCTGCGGCGACGGCAGCCTCACACCGTAGCCGAACCTGTGAACCCTCGTACTCCTCTCCGCGCGGGCTTCCACTGCCGCGTCTTCCCCGGCTCCCCGTCGTCCCCTTCCTAGGCCTCGCCGTCGTCCACCGCCCTGGTGCTCTCGGCGCGGCGTGGTCAACGTGGTCAAGGAACGACTTCCATCGAACATGGACTGTACGTGGAGAGGCTGACAGCTGGGTCCACGGCCGCAGCAAGGAAGTGCCTCCTTATTATGCGGAAAATAATTATTCCTCCACCTGACAGCTGGGACCCACCGGACGGGCCACTGTATTTCGCGAAAAAACGTTTCCCCCTGACTGCTGGGACCCACCAGCTACATCTTCGCACGCAAGGAAGTGTGTCCGGGCAAAAAAACAATTCACCCCCCTGACTGCTGGGACCCACCAGCTACATCTCCGCAGGCAAGGAAGTGCCTGACAGTCGGGACCCACCTGGTCGAAGCGTACGTAGCATTGTCATTCTGGTCGCGAACGTGTACGTACATACTGGTCGATGTAGAGGCGCGCACGTGTCGTAGTAGAGGCGCGCACGTAGCATGTACACGTACGTACAGCGGCCAGTGTGCAAGAAAGAAAATACGGCCACGTATGTACATACGGGCAAGGTCTCGAACGCCTACTCGCGCATATGTACGGCCAGGGCTCGTGTACATGGCTGGGTCGGAACGGAGAAACAGCATCGTCATCGTGTTCATGGGGAGCCAACCGGCTGGGTCGGAATGGAATGCGTCGTCGTGTTCATCGGGAGGGCTTGGACGGAACAGCCGATGGAAACGAGGCCTGGTGTACCGCAGAACGGAGGAAACGGCCTTGTGTTCGACCGACCACGTTTGAACGGGATCCTGTTCATCGGGAGGGGTCTGGCGTACTGCAAAACGGAGGAAACGGACCTCCTACGGTCGAAACGGGGGTCCTGTTGATCGGGAGGGGTGTGGCGAACCGCAAAACGGAGGAAACGGACTTGTGTTGGAGCGCTACGGTCGAAACGGGGGTCCTGTTCATCGGGAGGGGTGTGGCGTACCGCAAAACGGGACTCCATGGGACACTGTTCATCTCCACCGTCGACCCCTCCCGCCTCCACGGGCTACTGTTCATCCACCGTCGACCTCCTCCAGCCTCCACCTGTGACTGTTCATCCACGGGCTCCTGTTCATCCAGCCTCCACCACGCACTACTCCACCGGCTACTGTTCAACCAGCCCTCTCCACGGGCTCCTGTTCAACCACCCCTCCACGGGCTACTGTTCATCCAGCCCTCCACCGTCTACTATTCATTCTGCCCTCCACGGGGTGGTCCTGTTCATCCTGCCCTCCACGGGGTCCTGTTCATCCAGCCCCAACCGGCTCGATCGATCGGGGTCCTGTTCATCCAGAGGCAACACCACGGGGTCCTGTTCATCCACCCCCACCGGGAACTGTTCATCCAAACCCCCCCCCAGCAACGCTCACTATTCATCCAGAGGCAGCATCGATCGGCTTCAGTTAGCAGCAGTAGCGAAGGAATCGCTCGATCGGGTTCAGTTAACAGCCATCGATCGATCACTCGGGTTCAGTAACGTGTAGCCTGCAGTGCAATCGCTCGGGTTCAGTTAGAGCCCAACGCCTCGCTCGGGTTCAGTTAGAGCCAACGCCTCGCACACACGCGCGTACGTGTACGAGAGAAACGTGCATCGCTCGGCCCCCGACCTCCCACCTTAACCGGGAACTCCCTGAAATTTTCCTCGCCCTCGCTTCTACCACGGTTTTTTCCGTCATGGACGGCCCAAAGAATGTCATGCAACTGCGTCTCCGGCCCGCCCAGGACGAAAAGCCCATTTTCTGTCATGATTTTTTGTCATAGAAGTAGGAGCCCACCACATCTATGATGATACCGGGTTTTGTCACAATTATCATCATAGAAGTGTCATATGTATGACAGAAAAAAAATTCGTTCAGCCCAAAATGTCACGGATGTGTCTTTTTTTTGTAGTGTAGGGCCCGAGTGCCATGATTTCAGATCTGAACCTATTATGTTTTCATGAATATATGTGAGTTCTTGGTCCTATCTTGCAAGTCCATAGTCACCTACTATGTGTTATGATCCGGCAACCCCGAAGTGACAATAATCGGGACCACTCCCGGTGATGACCGTGAGGAGTTCATGTATTCACTATGTGTTAACGCTTTGGCCCGGTACTCTATTAAAAGGAGCCCTTAATATCCCTTAGTTTCCATTAGGACCCTGCTGTCACGGGAGGGTAGGACAAAAGATGTCATGCAAGTTCTTTTCCATAAGCACGTATGACTATATTCGGAATACATGCCTACATTACATTGATGAATTGGAGCTAGTTATGTGTCACCCTATGTTATGATTGTTACATGATGAACCGCATCCGGCATAATTCTCCATCACCGATCCAATGCCTACGAGCTTTTCACATATTGTTCTCCGCTTATTTACTTTTTCGTTGCTATTGTTACAATCACTACAAAACCCAGAAATATTACTTTTGCTATCGTTACCCTTACTTCCATACTACTTTGCTACTAAATACTTTGCTGCAGATATTAAGTTATCCAGGTGTGGTTGAATTGACAACTCAACTGCTAATACTTGAGAATATTCTTTGGCTCCCCTCGTGTCGAATCAATAAATTTGGGTTGAATACTCTACCCTCAAAAACTGTTGCGATCCCCTATACTTGTGGGTTATCAAGACTATTTTTTGGCGCCGTTGCCGGGGAGCATAGCTCTATTCTTTGAGTCACTTGGGATTTATATCTGCTGGTCACTATGAAGAACTTGAAAGACGCGAAAAAAATGTATCCCTCAACTGCGAGGGGAGGTAAGGAACTGCCATCTAGCTCTGCACTTGATTCACCTTCTGTTTTGAGTAAGCTTGCGACACCTAAACCTGCTTCTGCTATTAATTCTGATATGTCACATGTTATTGATGATGCCACTTCTGCTATGCATGATACTTATGATGAAACTACTTCTATGCTTGATACTACTGTGCCACTTGGTGAATTTCTTGATGAACAACTTGCTAGGGCTAGAAAGAATGAAATTATTAAAACTGATAATATTGATGAAAGTGATGATGAAGACTCTCCTAATAAATATGAATTGCCTATTGTGCTTGAGGGCTACGTTATGGATGAAGAAACTGCTAGAGACTTTCTTGCTTGCAATGATAGGAGTGATCTTAAGAAATTATTAGCTAAGCTGAAACAAAAAAAACTCTGAATGCTAGAATGAAATATGATCCTGCTTATGCTACTTCACCTATCTTTGTTACTGATAAGGATTATGAATTCTCTATCGACCCTGATATAATTACTTTGGTTGAATTTGATCCTTTCTATGGCTATGAATCTGAAACTTTTGTGGCACATCTTACTAAATTAAATGATATAGCCACCCTATTCACTAATGATGAGAGAACTCGCTACTTTTATATCCTTAAAATATTCCCGTTCTCATTAAAGGGTGATGCTAAGATATGGTTTAACTCTCTTGATCCTGGTTGTGTGCGTAGTCCCCAGGATATGATTTATTACTTCTCTGCTAAATATTTTCCTGCTCATAAGAAACAAGCTGCTTTAAGGGAAATATATAATTTTGTGCAAATTGAAGAAGAGAGTCTCCCACAAGCTTGGGGAGGCTTCTCCAATTACTTAATGCTTTTCCTGATCATCCTCTCCAGAAAAATGAAATGCTTGATATCTTTTATAATGGACTAACTGATGCTTCCAGAGACCACCTGGATAGTTGTGGTGGTTCTATTTTCAGGGAAAGAACACCAGATGAAGCTGAAATTCTATTTAATAATATGTTGACCAATGAAAATAATTGGACACTTCCTGAGCCAACTCCTGAGCCTATTCCTAAACCAACTCCGAAGAAGAGGGGTGTTCTATTTCTCAGTCCTGAAGATATGCAAGAGGCAAAGAAATCTATGAAAGAAAAAGGTATTAAAGCCGAAGATGTTAAGAATTTACCTCCTATGGAAGAAATACATGGTCTTAATTTACCGCATGTTGAAGAAATACATGATTTTAATCCATCACCTATTGAAGAAACACATGGTCTTGATAACCCGACACAGGTAGTAAAGGTAAATTCTCTCTATAGATATGATAAAGCTGAAATCCCTCCTACTAAGTTTGCTAGCCAATGTTTGGATGAGTTTAATAACTTTATGGTTAAGCAAGAAGACTTCAATGCTTATTTTAGTAGACAATTAAAACAAAATGTTTATATGATTGAACACTTGGGTGATTATATGTCTAGAGTTAAAGGTGAACTTAAACTCATTAGTAAACATGCTTCTATGGTTACCACTCAAGTAGAACAAGTACTTAAAGCTCAGAATGATTTGCTCAATGAATTGAATAATAAGAATAATGACTACGCTGTTAGAGTGGCTACTAGAACTGGTAAAATGACTCAAGAACCTTTGTATCCTGAAGGCCATCCTAAGAGAATTGAGCAGGATTCTCAAAGAACTAATATTGATGCACCTAGTCCTTCTAAAAAGAAGAAAAAGAAAAATGATAGGACTTTGCATGCTTCTAGTGAACCTGTTGTAGACACACCTAAGAATCCCAATGATATTTCTATTTCTGATGCTGAAACACAATCTGGTAATAAACATGAACGTAGTGATAATGTTAATGATGATGTTCATGTTGATGCTCAACCTAGTAATGATAATAATGTAGAAATTGAACCTGCTGTTGATCTTGATAACCCACAATCAAAGAATCAACGTTATGATAAGAGAGACTTTGTTGCTAGGATACACAGTAAAGAAAGAGAACCATGGGTTCAGAAACCCATGCCTTTTCCTCCCAAACCATCCAAGAAAAAGGATGATGAGGATTTTGAGCGCTTTGCTGAATTGATTAGACCTATCTTTTTGCTTATGCGTTTGACTGATATGCTCAAAATGAATCCTTATGCTAAGTATATGAAAGAAATTGTTACTAATAAGGGAAAGATACCGGAAGCTGAAATTTCCACCATGCTTGCTAATTACACTTTCAAGGGTGGAATACCTAAGAAACTAGGAGATCCAGGAGTACCAACTATACCATGCTCCATTAAAAGAAATTATGTTAGAACTGCTTTATGTGATCTTGGAGCCGGTGTTAGTGTTATGCCTCTCTCTTTATATCGTAGACTTGATTTGAATAAGTTGACACCTACTGAAATATCTTTGCAAATGGCTGATAAATCAACTGCTATACCTGTCGGTATTTGTGAGGATGTGCCTGTTGTGGTTGCAAACGTTACTATTTTAACGGACTTTGTTATTCTTGATATTCCCGAGGACGATAGTATGTCTATTATTCTTGGAAGACCTTTTTTGAATACTGCAGGGGCTGTTATTGATTGCAACAAAGGCAATGTCACCTTTCATGTTAATGGTAATGAGCATAGGTACACTTCCCGAGGAAACAACCTCAAGTCCACAGTATCAATTCTATTGGAAAAATTCCATCGATTATTTTTGGAGGTTTTGAATTTCCCCTACCTACTGTCAAAAAGAGATATGATATTCTTATTATTGGGGGCGTGCATATCCCCGTTGAGGTAACATAGTGTTATTCGAAATTTCTCCGGTTTCATGCGATTCGGAATGAGTTTGTTAACAAGACCTGATCAACCTTGTTAGTAGATTCCTTTTGATGAGCATGAGATGGATGAAGTTAGAAAGCACAACCTTCTGTACCCTCCTTTTACTTTCTGTTATTTAGTTGAAATAAAATAAAAATAGTATTTTCTGTCAGTTTTCTGAATTATCCGTGCAATATAAAAATACCTCAAAAATAAAAGTTCTCCAAATGCCGCGAAATTGAAATATGATTTTTCTAGAATATTTGAGAATATCTGGCACTGAGAACACAGCAGGGGGAGCAAGCACCTGGGCACAAGGGTCCAGGGCGCGCCCACCCCCTGGGCGCGCCCCCTGCCTCGTGGGCCCACGGTGGCTCCCCTCCACTTATTCCTGCATCCACACACTCCTTCCTCCCAAAAAAATCACCATCCAGCTCAAGCATGAGTTCTAGCTCATTTGCTGCAATTTTCGATCTCCTTGCTCAAAGCACCTCTCACAAAACTGCTTTGGGGGATTGTTCCTTGGTATGTCACTCCTCCATTGGTCCAATTAGTTTTTGTTCTAGTGCTTTATTCATTGCAAATTTGTGCTGCCTAGGTGACCATGTTCTTGAGCTTGCATGTCAAATTTATATGGTTCCAAGTAGTTCTAATGCATGATATAGGCTCTAGGCACTTGTAGGAGTAGTTGCTATCAATTTTGTTGAGTTTGGTTCACTTTTATTTGAAGTTACTAAAAATTTCAGAAAATTTCAGAAAATGATGAAGAGATTTTTGAGGGGCTCATCGAGCCGAAGCTCGAAGGAAAAGCAAAGTGAAGAAGCAGAGAGGCCCAAATATAATCTGCCTCGCACCGCGGAAGTTCGGCCGTGTGAATGGCCTTGTGATGATTTCTTGAGAGCAGCCAGGATTTATGATGATTTTTACGAATTGGCTGAGAATGCAGGCCTCACAGACTTCCTCCGCGACCAACGCGAACAGTATCTCTTACTCACCAATACCTTTGTGCAAAATTTTCATTTCCATTCTAGGAGGTCACCACCTACGGTGGATTTTCATTTATATGATGAGTATAAGGAGATGACCCTTCAAGAATTTTGTGTGGTGTGCAAGTTACCTTTTCCGGGTTTCATAGAGGAACCACATAGTAACGATGTGGAGAACGAGGAAGGTTTCCGATGCACAAATCACTAGCATACATTTTCCTGTTCTATGTTACTTTGCTATATTTGCTAGTAGGTGCTTAATTGGTCACGGAAACTGTGGAAACCTGAGTGTCCCCGATATTATTATTTTCTGCCATGCCTTGTTTCGTGATGATACATTTAGTATGGGCGATATTGTTGCAAAGCGGTTAAATCTTAACCGTACTAAGGGCCCCATCTTGGGAGGCATCTTCGCCTCATGACTCGCTGCATACTATAACATACCTATTAGGCACTATGAGAAAGAAGAAAAATTGTTGTCTACTGTTTATCTGGATTATAAGAGTATGGTAGCGCATGATTTTATTGTTAAGAATAGGGAAAGGGCGCTTAAATATAAATTGTTGTTTGATAAAAGTCACCCTAAGACTATTACCTTGCCTGCTCCTTCCTTGTTTGATTTATCTGTAGGTCAGTATCTCGTTCCGCTGGCTACCATCCAAGCGTACCGGAACCCTACATCAGCCACAGAGCCAGAGCCGGAACCACAATTTGATCCTCCACGACAGTCTAATTACCAGTGGGATCCGGAGATGATTGCCAACCAGTGGCAATTAGAGGCTTCTTCTTCGCAGTACGACCCCAACTATAACTTTGGATATCCGCCAAGCCATCCGTGGCAATAGAACAACTTAGGCCAAAAGCCTAAGCTTGGGGGAGTACGTATTTCTCACCGACATTACATTCATGTTTACACACTCATTGCTAGTTGTCAGTGCTCATACTCTTTCACTGTAATATCCATGCTAGTTTATTTTCCTTTTTATGCTTTCTTCTTGTGTGTTTGAAAAATCTTAAGAAAAAAAACAAAAAAATTAGTAATAGCTTTTAGCTAGTTACTTTTCTTGTTGTAGTAGTAATAATTAAAAAGAAAACCCAAAAAATATTTCATGTTCTTCTTTTGCTTGTTGGGAGCTTTCCCGTGTAAATAGTTTTTATTTCTTTTCTTTTCTTTGGGGGTTGATAGGAGAGGACCATAATGAAATTGTTGAAGTGGCTCTTATATGCATTATTGTTGATTTAACCAAGAGCCCATATTGCCTTGTCTTCTCCTATTTATTGAATGCTTGCAGATTCCAGCTTAGTCCAATGCACGTGCACTATTATTATTATTCACATCGTTCGGTCGTGCAAGTGAAAGGCAATTATGACGATCTATGATGGACTGATTGAAATGAGAGAAGCTGGTATGAACTCGACCTCTCTTGTTTTTGTAAATATGATTAGTTCATCGTTCCTGATTTAGCCTATTATGAATAAACATGTTTGCAATGACAATTAGAGATTATAGTTACTTATGCCATGCTTAATTAGCTAGGAGCTTATAATGGTTTACCTTGCGTGCCAACATGCTATTAAAATGGTTGTGATGTGGTATGATGGGGTGGTATCCTCCTTTGAATGATTCAAGTGACTTGACTTGGCACATATTCACACATGTAGTTGAAACAAATCAACATAGCCTTCATGATATTTATGTTCATGGTGGATTATATCCTACTCATGCTTGCACTCAATGTTCATTAATTTTAACGCATGTTCATGACTGTTGTCGCTCTCTAGTTGGTCGCTTCCCAGTCTTTTGCTAGCCTTCATTTGTACTAAGCGGGAATACTGCTTGTGCATCCAATCCCTTAAACCCCAAAGTTATTCCATAAGAGTCCACTATGCCTTCCTATATGCGGTATCTACTTGCCGTTCCAAGTAAATTTGTATGTGCCAAACTCTAAACCTTCAAATGAAATTCTGTTTTGTATGCTCGAATAGCTCAGGTATTAACTAGGGTTGTCCGTATCTTCCATGTTAGGCGGGTTATTCTCAAGAGGAGTGGACTCCGCTCCTCACTCATGAGAAAATGGCTGGTCACCGGGATGCCCAGTCCCATGCTTTATGCAAATCAAATCAAAATAATTGCAAACAAAACTCCCCCGGGACTGTTGTTAGTTGGAGGCACTCGTTGTTTCGAGCAAACCATGGATTGATGCTTGTTGGTGGAGGGGGAGTATAAACTTTACCATTCTATTTGGGAACCGCATATAATGTGTGTAGCAGAAGATATCGCCATCTCTTGGTTGTTATGTTGACAATGAAAGTATGCCGCTCAAAATATTATTTATCTCTGCTTTAAAATCGAGCTCTAGCACCTCTACAAATCCCTGCTTCCCTCTGCGAAGGGCCTATCTATTTACTTTTATGTTGAGTCATCACCCTCTTATTAAAAAGCACCAGTTGTAGAGCACCGCTGTCATTTGCATCCATTACTATTAATTTATATTGGGTATGACTATGACTGGATCTCTTTTACCATGAATTACAATGTCTAGTCAGTCCTTGATCTTTAAAGGTGCTCTGCATTTATGTTTTGCGGTCTCAGAAAGGGCTAGCGAGATACCATCTTGTTATATCATATTATGATTGTTTTGAGAAAGTGTTGTCATCCGAGATTTATTATTATTGCTCGCTAGTTGATTATGCCATTGACATGAGTAAACATGAGACCTAAGTGTTATTGTGAATATGTTTGTCATAATCTTTGCTGAAAACTTGAATGCTGGCTTTACATATTTACAACAACAAGAGCAAACAGAGTTTGTAAAAGTTTTTCTTTATCACTTTTAGTTTATCAACTGAATTGCTTGAGGACAAGCAAAGGTTTAAGCTTGGGGGAGTTGATACGTCTCTGTCGTATCTACTTTTCCAAACACTTTTGCCCTTGTTTTGGACTCTAACTTGCATGATTTGAATGGAACTAACCCGGAGTGACGCTGTTTTCAGCAGAATTGCCACGGTGTTATTTATGTGCAGAAACAAAAGTTCTCGGAATGACCTGAAACTTCCCGGAGATTATTTTTGGAAATAATAAAAAATATTGGCGAAAGAATCAAGGCCAGGGGGCCCACACCCTTTCCATGAGGGTGGGGGCGCGCCTGCCCCCCTGGGCGCGCCCCCTGCCTCGTGGGCCCCCTGGAGCTCCACCGACCTGAACTCCAACTCTATATATTCGTGTTCAGGGAGAAAAAAATCAGAGAGAAAGATTCATCACGTTTTACGATACGGAGCCGCCGCCAAGCCCTAAACTCTCTCGGGAGGGCTGATCTGTAGTCCGTTCGGGGCTCCGGAGAGGGGAATCCGTCGCCATCGTCATCATCAACCATCCTCCATCACCAATTTCATGATGCTCACCGCCGTGCGTGAGTAATTCCATCGTAGGCTTGCTGGACGGTGATGGGTTGGATGAGATTTATCATGTAATCGAGTTAGTTTTGTTAGGGTTTGATCCCTAGTATCCACTATGTTCTGAAATTGATGTTGCTATGCTTAATGTTTGTCACTAGGGCCCGAGTGCCATGATTTCAGATATGAACCTATTATGTTTTCATGAATATATGTGAGTTCTTGGTCCTATCTTGCAAGTCTATAGTCACCTACTATGTGTTATGATCCGGCAACCCCGAAGTGACAATAATCGGGACCACTCTCGGTGATGACTGTAGTTTGAGGAGTTCATGTATTCACTATGTGTTAATGCTTTGGTTCGGTACTCTATTAAAAGGAGGCCTTAATATCCCTTAGTTTCCATTAGGACCCTGCTGCCACGGGAGGGTAGGACAAAAGATGTCATGCAAGTTCTTTTCCATAAGCACGTATGACTATTTTGGAACACATGCCTACATTACATTGATGAATTGGAGCTAGTTCTGTGTCACCCTATGTTATGTTTGTTACATGATGAACCGCATCCGGCATAATTCTCCATCACCGATCCAATGCCTACGAGCTTTTCACATATTGTTCTCCGCTTATTTACTTTTCCGTTGCTATTGTTACAATCACTACAAAACCCAAAAATATTACTTTTGCTATCGTTACCGTTACTTCCATACTACTTTGCTACTAAATACTTTGCTGCAGATATTAAGTTATCTAGGTGTGGTTGAATTGACAACTCAGCTGCTAATACTTGAGAATATTCTTTGGCTCCCCTTGTGTCGAATCAATAAATTTGGGTTGAATACTCTACCCTCGAAAACTGTTGCGATCCCCTATACTTGTGGGTTATCAATCACGTTGCTGCAGATAATTCATCTCCAGGTGTGGTTGAATTGACAACTCAGCTGATAATACTTACAAATATTCTTTGGCTCCCCTTGTGTCGAATCTATAAATTTGGGTTGAATACTCTACCTTCGAAAACTGTTGCAATCCCCTATACTTGTGGGTTATCAGTATGCCATTCGGATTAAAGAGTGACGGGTCCACTTTTGCAAGGGCAGTCCAGATTGGTTTCGAGCCACAGCTACACCGAAACATTGAAGCTTATATGGATGATATTGTGGTCAAGACCAAGGATAGAGCTACCCTTATTCAAGATCTGGAGGAAACATTTGCTAATCTGCGCAAGATCAACTTGAAGCTCAACCCGGAGAAGTGTGTGTTTGGCGTTACCTCCGGCAAGCTGCTTGGGTTCTTTGTGTCCCATCGCGGGATCGAAGCCAACCCCGACAAGATTAAGTCTATCGAGCAGATCCAGGCGCCAAGGGCAGTTAAGGATGTGAGGCGTCTAACAGGATGCGTTGCCGCGCTAAGCAGATTCATCTCCAAGTCTACCGAGCGCGCCCTGCCGTTCTTCAAAATTTTGAAGAAGGCAGGGCCCATGAAGTGGACCCCGGAAGCAGATGCAGCTTTGCAAGAGTTGAAGGCCTACTTGTCCTCTGTGCCTACCCTGGTTGCTCCCAAACCACAGGAGCTGTTGCTGCTGTACTTAGCGGCAACCAACCAAGTGGTTAGTGCAGCCTTGGTAGTGTAGCCGGAAGTGGATGAGGCAGAGTGTGAGCAAGGACCGGCAGAGTCAGAGAAGGATCAGGACAGTAATAAACACAGTAGCGAGAGCAACCCCAAGGACACGGCAAGGAAGAAAGTGGTGCAGCGCCCAGTGTACTTTGTCAGCTCCTTGTTACAGGCGGCTAGATCGAGGTATCCTGGCGTGCAAAAGTTGATCTTTGGTCTCATCATGGCCTCAAGGAAACTGCGCCACTACTTCCAAGCTCATGAGATCACAATTGTCACTTTTTTCCCGTTGCAAAGGATACTCCGAAACCCTGAGGCTATCAGCAGAATAGTGGAGTGGGCTTTAGAGTTATCCAGTTTTGGTTTGAAGTTTGAGAGCACATCAACAATACAGAGCAGGGCTTTGGCAGAGTTTATTGCAGAATGGACGCCAACCCCTGATGAGGAAGTGCCAGAGAAAGTTATCCCCGGCAAGGAATCACCCCAAGAATGGATTTTGTATTTGGATGGTGCCTTTTCCCTGCAAGGTGCAGGGGCTGGCGTGCTTCTTGTCGCCCCCTCCGGGGAGCACTTGAAGTACGTCGTCCAGATGCATTTGGACCGGGAAGAGGCAACCAACAATACAGCAGAGTATGAAGGGCTCCTTGCCAGGCTCAGGATTGCGGCAGAATTGGGAATTAAGAAGTTGATCGTTTGAGGAGATTCACAGCTTGTGGTGAGACAAGTCAACAAGGATTACAAAAGTCCACTGATGGAGGCGTACGTCGAGGAAGTGAGGAGATTGGAGGAACGCTTTGACAGATTGCAAACAGAGCACGTACGCCATGCGGAAAACAGCATAGCTGATCATCTGTCAAAGTGTGTTGCGCAGAAGCTTCATGTGGAACCAGGGACTTTTGTTCTCCATCTTACTCAGCCCTCCGTATCCCCAGCAACAATGCCCCAGAAAAGGGGAAAATTGGACTCCGGTAAGCCTCTCCCGGTAGAGCCGTCCGCTCCTGGCAGAGACCCTGCCGGAAACAACTCCTCGCCACCTGCCGGACCGCACCCTCTAGCTGGGCCCATGGACCCTGCGAATGAGGCATGTGCTCCCGCAGTAGAGGAGGTGCTGCTAGTCCTCGTTGCCGAGCCTTAGGCTCCAACTTGGGCAAGGCACATTGTCCACTTCCTCCAAACCGGAGAGCTTCCCGGCGACCAAGATGAAGCTGAAAGAGTAGCCCAGAGGGCCAGTATGTATCAGTTTGTCGATGACACTCTGTACAGAACAAGGCCCAACAATGTGAAATTGAAGTGCGTCTGCCGGGAAGAAGGAAAGGAACTGCTGGCTGATATACACAAAGGCATGTGCGGCTCCCACATTGGATCAAGGGCATTAGTTGGGAAAGCATTCCGGCAAGGATTCTATTGGCCCACTGCCCTCCAAGATGCGGTTGAGCTAGTTACCAAGTGTGAAGCCTACCAGTTCCATTCCAAGAAAACCCACCTGCCTGCCCAAGCTCTTCAGACAATCCCTTTATCATGGCCATTCTCGGTCTGGGGGCTCGATATCCTCGGCCCCTCCCCCTGAGCAATCGGGGTCCTTGAATTCTTGTTCATTGCTATCGGCAAGTTTACAAAGTGGCCGGAAGTGACTGCCGTGAGGAAGGTGACTGCTCAGTCAGCTATCAAGTCCTTGAAAGAATTGGTGTGCCGTTTTGGAGTTCCGGCAAGGATCATTACTGACAACGACACCTAGTTCACGAGCCGCACCTTCATGCAATATGTTCATGCCCTCGGATGCAAGATCTCATTTGCCTCTATGGCACACCCCCGGAGCAATGGACAAGCTGAGAGGGCGAACGCTGAAGTGCTCCGGGGACTCAAGACAAGAACCTTTGATACGCTGCAGAAGCACGGCAGGCAGTGGCTCAATGAGTTGCCCGTAGTTCTCTAGTCCCTCAGAACGCCACCAAACCGAGCTACCAAGAAGACTGCCTTCTCCCTTGTCTACAGGGCAGAAGCAGTTATCCCCACGGAACTCATTTACGGGGTCGCCTCGAGTGCTTGCCTATGATGAAGTAGCGCAAGCTCAGCACTGGCGTGACGACGCTGTGCTACTCGAGGAGAACCGTCTTCGGGCTGCTACGCGTGCTGCACGCTATCAGCAAGCCCTGCGTCGCTATCATAGCCGCAGGGTTCACGCCCGGTGTTTTGAGGAAGGTGACCTTGTCCTTAGGCGTGTTCAGTCCGCCAAGGGTACAAGCAAGTTGTCACCGAAGTGGGAAGGCCCTTACCGGGTAGTACGAGTCACCAGACCTGGCGCAGTCCGTTTGGAGACCAGAGATGGCATTCGATTGCAAAACTCATGGAATATTGAGCATCTCCGCGGGTTCTACCCGTAAGGCGCGGCTGTCGGGCCCTGCCTGGCAGCCACCCTTTTGTACAGGCCTTGCCTCAGCTGCATCTAACCCCTTGTACAAAGCCAGGGCGATGACCCTATGCAAGAGAAAATAAACGAAGCATTGTGGGGGCCCCGACCAAGTTGCATGCATTCATGAGCATTCCAAGATCGCTGCATAAGAATTTCATGAGCATTTGCATATGCATATAGATAGGATCGCATCTTGCATCATTCTCATCTACATGAAGCTGCAGGTTCCTGCCGCAAACTTGGCTTTGACAAGGAGTTGAGAAGATTGCCCGGCACCGCGGTCCCCGGCAAGCCAAACCGATAAGTTCTACCTCTTGTCCATTAGTGTTCTGTAAGCTACAACTTGTGCATAAGAAAACCTCACCACTCTTTTTGAAACTTAGGTGCTCCCATCTTTGACTCAAATGTTGCTTCGGTCAGGTTGGTTGCAGTGGCCTTTGGTAAAAGGAAGTTGGCGGGGGGCTGGTCCCTTCGTTTCCTGTCCGGTAGACTCAGTTCTCCGGCAAGCGAAAGGGTGCCGGCAGGATAGCCTACCGAGAAAAACTCGTTTATTTACACTAAAGAGGCATTTCACCTCTGCATGGACATATACATGCACGGGTTCCTGGCAAGGTTCATCTTTTTCATTAATGTGCTGGTAATACAAGTACAAGCATTACAAAACACAAATATGGACTCGAGAGATTACATTATTTGAATTAAAATTTGGCAAGCGCCTATAGATTTAAGATTGAAAAAGGATAAGTGCTCCGTAAACTCCTCTCCCTGTTCCTCTTATCCCAGGTAGTGCGGTGGGAAGAGAAGAGGGTGGGCGATGCGCCGGCACAACACCACCCCGATCTCCATCAGGAGCTGTCGAACACAGCCTGACAAGATCGGGAGTGGCGAGGCTGCGAAGGAGGAAGACGTACGGAGCGCCTTGGCGGCCCCCGGATCACCGCCTCCAGGACCGAGCGGGGGGCTCCAACACAGGTACCGGCAGAGGAGGATGCCGGGGCCTAGCCAGAAGACCCCTAGAGGAAGCGAAAGCGCCAGAGGGGCAAGCCTTTCCCCGGCAGCCCGGGAAAACGGTGATGATGGAGCCGGGGAAAGGGGAAGAGCCAGACAGACGGGCAGCAGGTCGCTAGTACGAGACGAACGTGTCGATGCAGTCATGCTCCTACTGGACAGCCTGCCTCCCACCTTCTCCTTCTCCCCTGGCTTCGTATTCATCAACACCATTCTAGGAGAGAGCCAAGGCCCCAGCCCAGCGCCTTCCCCGAGGAGACGGCGAGCGACCAAGGTGGCCGGGGGGCTCGGGGCGCACCGCTCCCCACCTCGGCGGGCAGGAAGGCGCGCCTCGCGTCGGCATCAGTCTCGAGACCTCTGGGAGGGGCAGTAGTGGGATTACCAATGATCTCCAACCCTTCCTCCTGGGCGAGCCTCGAAGACGCCAAGAGATTCACCACAGCAAGGACCAGGCTCACTCCCCGAGCACCTACACCAACATTTAGCAACACCGGCCTCAACCAAGAGCCCGGAGGCTGGCCCCAGGCTCTTCCCTTCGACATAACCAACAAGAAGCAAAAGACAGAGGAGGAGGAGCACGAGGATGGATGACTCCGCCCCTCCTTTTATAGGCGGGACGGGGAGGGGAGCACCTCCCTCCACGGGCGGCCACCGTCCTCCTCCGCCAATTCGAGAAGATCGGGCCCTCGCCTTGATGCTCTCCCGCGTCATGCGTGATGCATGCCGCATACGTGGCTAAGGATAAAGGTGTGGTGGGAAGAGTGAATTGGCAGTTTCTACCCCGTGCGTTAAAGTCATTCACGGGCCATTACCCGGGTGGCCCCACCACTATTGGCTTTACGCAACACGCGGGGAAACCGAAAATTGGCCAGAATCAAGGTTAATGAAGAAGCAAAGAAGACTCCAAGAGACCAGCCTCTTCAACACCCCAACATGTGCACTTATTAGGCCCTACCCCAACGACGCTCGGCAGCGCGTTCGGGGCAGGCCCGGGGGCTTCTGTCGGTGCAACAAACCTTGGGTCTGTTACCCAGACTGTGCAAAGGCACGGGAATAGGATTGAGGCACCAACCCAAGCCCAAGTGTAAGAGATCAAGATCATCAAAGGGCCAACATGCAGATTAAGAGGACCAAGATCTAGCCAGAAGAGCAAGACACCACCAGGAGAGAAGCCTCCCTTGCCGGGCAGGCGAGTGATACGTCTCCGACGTATCTATAATTTATGAAGTATTCATGCCATATTTACAACAATTCCATATGATTTTGGTATGATTTGATTAGAACTAACCCGGACTGATGTTGTTTTCAGCAGAACTACCGTGGTGTTGTTTTTGTGCAGAAATAAAAGTTCTCGGAACGAGCTGAAAATTAACGGAGAATTTTTCTGGAAAATATGAAAAATACTGGAAGAAAAAGATACGCAAGAGGAGTCCCGGGGCCACCAATAGGGTGGGGGGCGCCCACCCCCTAGGGCGCGCCCTCCGACCTTGTGATCACCTCGTGGGGCCCCCTGACGTGAAACCGACGCCAAACCCTCCTATAAATCAACAAAACTCTAGAACAGAAGGGAGATCGGGAATTCCGCCGCCGTAAGCCTCTGTAGCCATGAAAAGCCAATCTAGGCCCTCTCTGGCACCCTGCCGGAGGGGGCCAACATCACCGGAGGTCATGGAGGAGGAAGCCAGAGGGGTCACCATCGTCATGGAGGCCAAGAACCAGAGGAAGAACCTTTCCCCATCTAAGGGGGAGGCCATGGAGGAAGAAGCACAAAGGAGAGAACCTCTCCCCCTGTCTATTGGTGGCGCCGGAGTGCCATCGGGGGAATCATCGCCGCGGTGATCGTCTTCATCAACATCACCATCATCATCACCATCCTCATCTCTTTTACGCGGTTCACTCTCCCGCACCCCGCTGTAATCCCCTACTTGAACATGGTGCTTTATGCCACATATTATGATCCAATGACGTGTTGCCATCCTATGATGTTTTGAGTAGATTTCCTTTGTCTTTTGGGTTGATTGATGATCTAGATTGGTTTGAGTTGCATGTTTTATTTTGGTGTTGTCCTATGGTGCCTTCCATGCCGCGCACACGTGAAGGATTCCGCTGTAGGGTGTTGCAATACGTTCATGATTCGCTTATAGTGGGTTGCTAGAGTGATAGAAGCTTAAAGCCGAGTAAGAGGGTTGTTGTGTATGGGATAAAGGGGACTTGATGCTTTAATGCTATGGTTGGGTTTTACCTTAATGATCGCTAGTAGTTGCGGATGCTTGCTAGAGTTCCAATCATAAGTGCATATGATCCAAGAAGAGAAAGTATGTTAGCTTATGCCTCTCCCTCATATGAAATTGCAATGACAACTACGATCTTGTTAACAATTGCCTAGGACAATTCCGCACACCGACCCATCATTATTCCACACTCGCTATTTATAATAATAGTAATATATTATAACTTTATATTAACAACGCCTACTTTTATATTTTAGTTCTCCGATATCATGCAAAGTTATCCTCTTCATACCCACAACGTAGTTTTATTTCTCGTTTCTAGTTGGAAGCAAACGTTCGGTGTACGTAGAGTCGTATCAGTGCCAGATAGGACTTGAGAGAATATTGATCTTACCTTTAGCTCCTTGTGGGTTCGACACTCCATACTTATCACTTCCACCTTTGGAAAGTGCTATGATGATTCCTTGCACTTGAGGATTATCAAGCTCTTTTCTGGCGCCGTTGCCGGGGAGCAATAGCGTGGGGTTGATATTTTTGTGTATGCTTGTTTGCTTTCTTCACTAAGTAGATTTTGTTTTCCATTTTTGTCTTTCTTTAGTTGTGGGTGAAACAAACAAAAAAATTAGAAATATGAAAATACAAAAAAAAGGTTACTTGCCTCTTATGCCCAAAAACTTTTTCAAAAAGAGAAGTGATTGGAAGGTTATGCATTAGAGAAGTGAGGGTCGACCTTGAACACTTGTGTTCATGCTCATGGAAACAATGTAGAATTTTTCATGGAAGTTTCTCAAAAATAAGTATCCCCTTGTATATATTCATTGTATTATAAAAATAATGTGCCAAGTTTTGGTTTCAGGATGATTAGATTGTTTGTTTGCTATGTGCAGTGCAAAAATAGAAACTTTGGCTGTAGTGCTTGAATTCTCATTTTTTACTGGAACGTCGAATGCCTCTGAAACTTTTTGCACAATACTTCTACAAAATTTGTTTAGAGTGTCCTAATTTTTCAGAATTTTTGGAGTTACAGAAGTATACGAAAGTTCCAGATTCTACAGACTATCCTGTTCTTGGCAGATTCTGTTTTCTATGTGTTGTTCACTTATTTTGATGAATCTATGGGTTGTATCAGGGGGTATGAACCATGGTGAAGTTAGAATACAGTAGATATAATGCTAATATGAAATTGGAATGAGTTCACAACAGTACCTAAAGGTAGTGATGTGCTTTATTATACTAACGGATCTCACCAGGTTTTGTGTGGATGAAGTGTTCGAAGAACGAGGAGTTACCGATATGAGAAAAACAAGGGGAGGCAAGAGCTCAAGCTTGGGGATGCCCAAGGCACCCCAAGTAAATATTTCAAGGATACTCAAGCATCTAAGCTTGGGGATGCCCCGGTTGGCATCCCATCTTTCTTCTTCAAAAATTATCGGTATACCTCGGTTTTTGTTCTGTTCACATGATGTGTGTCTTTTGAGTTTTTTTTCCTTTTTTTTCCTTTATGCACCATGCTAGTGTGGTATAGCCCTTAATTTATTTATAGAATGCTCTTTGTGCTTCACTTAAATCTTTTGAGTATGTCTTTATAGAATGCTCTTTGTGCTTCACTTAAATCTTTTGAGTATGTCTTTATAGAATGCTCTTTGTGCTTCACTTAGATCATTTGAGTACGAGTTTTATAGAATGCTTCGTGTGCTTCACTTATATATTTTGAGCTTGGATGTTGGTAAATCTATATTAATTAGAGAATTCTCCATGAACTTCACTTATATCATTTGTAGTATGAATAAGACTATCATCGGAATTGGGCTTGGAAGAGTATCATTATAATATCTTGCCTAGCTAAAAAGGCATTAAAGAAAAGCGCTTGTTGGGAGACAACCCAATATTTATCCTTACTGTTTTTGTGTGTTCACATGATTAAGCTACTGTAGTAATCATGTTTTATAGCTTTTGTTTCGATAAAGTGCCAAGTAAGACCTTTGGGATGGCTTACGGTGATAGTTGATTTGATCTGGCTAAAAAACAGAAACTATTGTGCTCATTGCCAGAATTTTAAAAAAATCACAGAAGCGTAATTTTGATCTGAATTTTTTACAGAAGATTGATATATAAATTTCCTAGGTTTTCCTAATTTTTCAAAAATTTTGGGGTAGCAGAAGTATGGTGGTTGTTCAAATCATTACAGACTGTTCTGTTTTTGGCAGATTTTGTTTTCAATGCATAGTTCACTTGTTTTCTAGTTTCTATGGCTTATATTGCTCAATATCAATTGCAGAAATGATATGGTACAGTAGGCATTGTGTGAGAAAAATTATGAATCTTGTCTTTGACAGTACCAAAGTGAATGATTTACTCTTTATCATACTAACCCATCTCACGAAGTTCCGTTAAGTTTTGTGTGACTGAAGTTTTCAAGTTTTGGGTGAGATATCGATACGAGGAGAATAAGGAGTGGAAAGACCGTAAGCTTGGGTATGCCCAAGTCACCCCAAGGTAATATTCAAGGAAGACTCAAGCGCCTAAGCTTGGGGATGCCCCAGAAGGCATCCCCTCTTTCGTCTTCAAAACCATCGGTATACCTTACTCGGAGCTATATTTTCATTCGTCACATGATATGTGTTTTGCTTGGAGCATATTTTCATTTTACTTGCTCTTTGAATAAAATCATTGGGTCTGAAATCTTGAATGAGAGAGAGAGAGAGTCCTCCCATGGCTAGTTAATTACTTGACTACTCATTGTTCTTCACTCATATCTTTTTGGAGTAGTTTGTCATTTACTCACGTGCTTCACTTATATCCGATGAGTAAATGGTTGAATGAATTGAATATCATAAATCTGAATTTATATATGTTTCATATGCTTATACCATGGGGAGTAATGACTTCACATATAATAAGTATAGGTGGTAAATTTATTGAAAGTTAGCAAACATAGTATTGGTCACTTGAACAACTAGATGATTTCCCGCGCGTTGCGGCGGGAACCAACTTACAAATTGATGTAAAAATGTATTTATTGTACCATGAAAACTTTTTGTTTACCTTGGAAACTCATTATCTATTAACTTATTTCATGGAAGTACTAAAAATGGACTCAATTTAACACGGTAGTGATAAATGTTGTATTTATCAAAGTACATTGTTTGTTGCCAAACAGAAAATTTGCAAATAGCGCAAAAATGTGAACAAAGTTGCATTACTTCCAAAACTTTACTCACTCACAATCTATTGTGTTTGGATAATGGAATAGATATATGACACTCATTCATCCTCGACAAACATGATTTCAGCTCATCAATTTATACTTCAAGAAGAGGACACACCATATATTTACAAAAAATTGAGTGAAAGCGAGTGGGTCGATTTAAAATTCAATCGAATCTGGATTTGATTTCTTCCACCTTTGCTTGTTTATTAGACATAATCCTCCATTGCTTCACATTGTTAGCTTTCATTGGAAGACAAAAACCTTGTTACATGGCTCTCATTATAGGGGCTTGAACATTGGACCAATGCGACAGTAGTTTATTGGGTAGCATCATAGGAAACATATGCTAATCTACACCAAACAAAAGAGTACATGTAAGGTATGAAATGTTCCTGCTATAAACGTAGCCACAATTAAATCCTGAGAACGAAATTATATAAGAATACAAACTTAACAAATGAGGATTTGCTGACCATCAATGAATATAGAGCCAAACCCCTCAAAAACTATTGAGCCAAAAAAGGTTACTACTAAGAGGGCATTCAAATAATCATAGCAGTACCAGGTGGTGTCAGGGGGTATAAAAAGCATATTGGTAATTCACTGGTGCACAACAAAGTAAAGGAACATACACATATTGCACCAACAATTTTATCCAACTTGAAAAATATATAATGTTAATGTCGTACTATTCATAAGGAATCAACCCGAGCATATGACCAATATTAGTTTAAGATTTTAATAATGCCACAAATTTAAGAATCCTACTGACTTGTTCCTAGGGTCTAAGCAGGGTAGTTAATAGGTTTCTCAACTCAAAAGCATGTGCTAAGAAAAAAAATACTGGAAGAAAATTGCAAAAATTAACAGAGAGAGAATGATGAAAGGTTAATGGGAATAGATGAACATTTAACACACTTATTGCTTAATCTGAATAAAATCTTTTACATTGCTAGCGTAGACTGAAGGAAATATGCCCTAGAGGCAATAATAAAGTTATTATTTATTTCATTATATCATGATAAATGTTTATTATTCATGTTATAATTGTATTAACCGGAAACATAATACATGTGTGAATACATAGACAAACAGAGTGTCACTAGTATGCCTCTACTTGACTAGCTCGTTAATTAAAGATGGTTATGTTTCCTAACCATAGACATGTGTTGTCATTTGATTAACGGGATCACATCATTAGGAGAATGATGTGATTGACTTGACCCATTCCGTTAGCTTAGCACTCGGTCGTTTAGTATGCTGCTATTGCTTTCTTCATGACTTATACATGTTCCTATGACTATGAGATTATGCAACTCCCGTTTACCGGAGGAACACTTTGTGTGCTACCAAACGTCACAACGTAACTGGGTGATTATAAAGGTGCTCTACAGGTGTCTCCGAAGGTACTTGTTGGGTTGGCGTATTTCGAGATTAGGATTTGTCACTCCGATTGTCGGAGAGGTATCTCTGGGCCCACTCGGTAATGCACATCACTTAAGCCTTGCAAGCAATGCAACTAATGAGTTAGTTGTGGGATGATGTATTACGGAACGAGTAAAGAACTTGCCGGTAACGAGATTGAACTAGGTATTGAGATACCGACGATCGAATCTCGGGCAAGTAACATACCGATGACAAAGGGAACAACGTATGTTGTTATGCGGTTTGACCGATAAAGATCTTCGTAGAATATGTGGGAGCCAATATGAGCATCCAGGTTCCGCTATTGGTTATTGGCCGGAGACGTGTCTCGGTCATGTCTACATAGTTCTCGAACCCGTAGGGTCCGCACGCTTAAAGTTTCGATGACAGTTATATTATGAGTTTATATGTTTTGATGTACCGAAGGTAGTTCGGAGTCCCGGATGTGATCACGGACATGACGAGGAGTCTCGAAATGGTCAAGACATGAAGATTGATATATTGGACGACTATATTCGGACACCAGAATGGTTCCGGGGGTTATCGGATATATACCGGAGTACCAGGGGGTTACCGGAACCCCCCCCCCCGGAGGCTATTGGGCCTCATGGGCCTAATTGGTGGAAGAGGAGAGGCAGCCAAGGGGCAACCGCGTGCCCCTCCCCCCCAAGTCCGAATTGGACAAGGAAGGGGGGCGGCGCCCCCCTTTCCTTTCCCCCTCTCTCCTCCTTCCCCCTTCTCCTAATCCAACAAGGAAAGGGAGGGGAGTCCTACTCCCGGTGGGAGTAGGACTCCTCCTGGCGCGCCCCCTCCTGGCCGGCCGCACCTCCCCCCTTGCTCCTTTATATACGGGGGCAGGGGGCACCCTAGAGACACAACAATTGATCGTTTGATATTTTAGCCTTGTGCGGTGCCCCCCTCCACCATAGTCCACCTCGATAATACTGTAGCGGTGCTTAGGCGAAGCCCTGCGTCGGTAGAACATCATCATCGTCACCACGCCGTCGTGCTGACGAAACTCTCCCTCAACACTCGGCTGGATCGGAGTTCGAGGGACGTCATCGGGCTGAACATGTGCTGAACTCGGAGGAGCCGTACGGTCGGTACTTGATCGGTCGGATCGTGAAGACGTACGACTACATCAACCACGTTGTGCTAACGCTTCCGCTTTCGGTCTATGAGGGTACGTAGACAACACTCTCCCCTCTCGTTTCTATGCATCACCATGATCTTGCGTGTGCGTAGGATTTTTTTTTGAAATTACTACGTTCCCCAACAGTGGCATCCGAGCCTGGTTTTATGCGTTGATGTTATGTGCACGAGTAGAACACAAGTGAGTTGTGGGCGATACAAGTCATACTGCTTACCAGCATGTCACACTTTGGTTCGGCGGTATTGTTGGATGAAGCGGCCCGGACCGACATTACGCGTGCGCTTACGCGAGACTGGTTTTACCGCCGTGTTTTGCACACAGCTGACTAGCGGGTGTCAGTTTTTCCAACTTTAGTCCAATCGAGTGTGGCTACGCCCGGTCCTTGAGAAGGTTAAAACAGCACTAACTTGACAAACTATCGTTGTGGTTTTGATGCGTAGGTAAGAACGGTTCTTGCTCAGCCCGTAGCAGCCACGTAAAACTTGCAACAACAAAGTAGAGGACGTCTAACTTGTTTTTGCAGGGCATGTTGTGATGTGATATGGTCAAGATGTGATGAGATATAAGTTGTTGTATAAGATGATCATGTTTTGTTGAAGTTATCGGCAACTGGCAGAAGCCTTATGGTTGTCTCTTTATTGCATAAGATGCAAGCGCCAAATAATTGCTTTACTTTATCGCTATGCGATAGCAATAGTTGCAAGAGCAATAGTTGGCGAGATGACCATGTGACGACACATTGATATAGATCAAGATGATGAAGATCATGGTGTCACGCCGGTGACGATGGAAGTCATGACGATGCTTTGGAGATGGAGATCAAAGGCACAAGATGATGATGGCCATATCATGTCACATATTTTGATTGCATGTGATGTTTATCTTTTATGCATCTTATCTTGCTTTGATTGACGGTAGCATAATAAGATGATCTCTCACTAAATTATCAAGGTATAAGTGTTCTCCCTGAGTATGCACCGTTGCGAAAGTTCTTCGTGCTGAGACACCACGTGATGATCGGGTGTGATAGGCTCTACGTTCAAATACAACGGGTGCAAAACAGTTGCACACGCGGAATACTCAGGTTAAACTTGACGAGCCTAGCATATAACAGATATGGCCTCGGAACACTGAGACCGAAAGGTCGAGCGTGAATCATATAGTAGATATGATCAACATAAGTGATGTTCACCATTGAAACTACTCCATCTCACGTGATGATCGGACATGGTTTAGTTGATATGGATCACGTGATCACTTAGAGGATTAGAGGGATGTCTATCTAAGTGGGAGTTCTTAAGTAATATGATTAATTGAACTTTAATTTATCATGAACTTAGTCCTGGTAGTATTAGCATATCTATGTTTTAGATCAATAGCTCGCGTTGTTGCTCCCCGTTTATATTTTGATATGTTCCTAGAGAAAAATAAGTTGAAAATGTTAGTAGCAATGATGCGGACTTGGTCCGTGATCTGAGGATAAACCTCATTGATGCATAGAAGAATTATGTCCTTGATGCACCGCTAGGTGATAGACCAATTGCAGGAGCAGATGCAAATGTTATGAACGTTTGGCAAGCTCGATATGATGACTACTTCATAGTTTAGTGCACCATGCTATACGGCTTAGAATCGGGACTTCAAAGACGTTTTGAACGTCATGGACCATATGAGATGTTCCAGGAGTTGAAGTTAATATTTCAAGCAAATACCCGAGTTGAGAGATATGAAGTCTCCAACAAGTTCTATAGCTAAAAGATGGAGGAGAATAGCTCAAGCAGTGAACATGTGCTCAGATTGTCTGGGTACTACAATCGCTTGAATCAAGTGGGAGTTAATCTTCCAGATAAAATAGTGATTGACAGAATTCTCTAGTCACCATCACCAAGTTAGTAGAACTTCGTGATGAACTATAATATTCAAGGGATGACGAAAACAATTCCCGAGTTCTTCGTGATGCTGAAATCAACGAAGGTAGAATCAAGAAAAGCATCAAGTGTTGATGGTTGACAAGACCACTAGTTTCAAGAAAAGGGCAAAGGGAAGAAGGGGAACTTCAACAAGAACGGCAAGCAAGTTGCTGCTCAAGTGAAGAAGCCCAAGTCTGGACCTAAGCCTGAGACTAAGTGCTTCTACTTCAAAGGGACTGGTCAGTGGAAGCGGAACTGCCCCAAGTATTTGGTGGATAAGAAGGATGGCAAAGTGAACAAAGCTATATTTGATATACATGTTATTGATGTGTACTTTACTAGTGTTTATAGCTACCCCTCGGTATTTGATACTGGTTCAGTTGCTAAGAGTAGTAACTCGAAGCGGGAGTTGCAGAATAAACAGAGACTAGTTAAGGGTGAAGTGACGATGTGTATTGGAAGTGGTTCCAAGATTGATATGATCATCATCGCACACTCCCTATACATTCGGGATTAGTGTTGAACCTAAAATAAATGTTATTTAGTGTTTGCGTTGAGCATGAATATGATTGGATCATGTTTATTGCAATATGGTTATTCATGTAAGTTAGAGAATAATTGTTGTTCTATTTACATGAATAAAACCTTCTATGGTCCTACACCCAATGAAAATGGTTTGTTGGATCTCAATCATGGTGATACACATTTTCGTAATATTGAAGCCAAAAGATGCAAAGTTAATAATGATAGTGCAACTTATTTGTGGCACTGCCGTTTAGGTCATATTGGTGTAAAGCGCATGAAGAAACTCCATGCTGATGGACTTTTGGAATCACTTGATTATGAATCACTTGATGCTTGTGAACCATGCCTCATGGGCAAGATGACTAAGACTCCGTTCTCCGGAACAATGGAGCGAGCAACTGATTTATTGGAAATAATACATACTGATGTATGCGGTCCGATGAGTGTTAAGGCTCACGGCAAGTATCGTTATTTTCTGACCTTCACAGATGATTTGAGCAGATATGGGTATATCTACTTGATGAAACACGAGTCTGAAACATTTGAAAAGTTCAAAGAATTTCAGAGTGAAGTAATCATCGTAACAAGAAGATAAAAGTTTCTACGATATGATCGCAGAGGTAAAATATTTGAGTTACGAGTTTGGCCTTCAGTTAAAACAATGTGAAATAGTTTCACTACTCACGCCACCTGGAACACCACAGTGTAATGGTGTGTCCGAACGTCATAACCGTACTTTATTAGATATGGTGCGATCTATGATGTCTCTTACCGATCTACTACTATCGTTTTGGGGTGATGCATTAGAGACAGCTACATTCACGTTAAATAGGGCACCATCGAAATCCGTTGAGACGACGCCTTATGAACTGTGGTTTGGCAAGAAACCAAAGTTGTCGTTTCTTAAAGTTTGGGGCTGCGATGCTTATGTGAAAAAGCTTCAACCTGATAAGCTCGAACCCAAATCGGAGAAATGTGTCTTCATAGGATACCCAAAGGAAACTGTTGGGTACACCTTCTATCACAGATCTGAAGGCAAGACTTTTGTTGCTAAATTTGGATCCTTTCTAGAGAAGGAGTTTCTCTCGAAAGAAGCGAGTGGGAGGAAAGTAGAACTTGATGAGGTAACAGTACCTGCTCCCTTATTGGAAAGTAGTTCATCACAGAAACCGGTTCCTGTGACGTCTACACCAATTAGTGAGGAAGTTAATGATGATGATCATGAAACTTCAGATCAAGTTGTTAGTGAACCTCATAGGTCAACCAGAGTAAGATCCGCACTAGAGTGGTACGGTAATCCTGTTCTGGAGGTTATGTTACTAGACCATGATGAACCTACGAACTATGAAGAACCGATGGTGAGCCCAGATTCCGCAAAATGGCTTGAGGCCATGAAATCTGAGATGGGATCCATGTATGAGAACAAAGTATGGACTTTGTTTGACTTGCCCGATGATCGGCAAGCCATAAATATAAATGGATCTTCAAGAGGAAGACGGACGCTGATAGTAGTGTTACTATCTACAAAGCTAGAATTGTCGCAAAAGGTTTTCGACAAGTTCAAGGTGTTGACTACGATGAGAGTTTCTCACTCGTATCTATGCTTAAGTCTGTCCGAATCATGTTAGCAATTGCCGAATTTTATGAAATCTGGCAAATGGATAAACAAAACTGCATTCCTTAATGGATTTATTAAAGAAGAGTTGTATATGATGCAACCAGAAGGTTTTGTCAATCCTAAAGGTGCTAAACAAAATATGCAAGCTCCAACGATCCATCTATGGACTGGTGCAAGCAACTCGGAGTTGGAATATACGCTTTGATAAGTTGATCAAAGGATATAGTTTTATACAGACTTGTGGTGAAGCCTGTATTTACAAGAAAGTGAGTGGGAGCACTACAGCATTTCTGATAAGTATATGTGAAAGACATATTGTTGATCGGAAATAATGTAGAATTATTCTACAAAGCATAAAGGAGTGTTTGAAAGGATTTTTTCAAAGAAAGACCTCGGTGAAGCTGCTTACATATTGAGCATCAAGATCTATAGAGATAGATCAAGACGCTTGATAAGTTTTTTCAATGAGTACATACCTTGACAAGATTTTGAAGTAGTTCAAAATGGAACAGTCAAAGAAAGAGTTCTTGCCTGTGTTACAAGGTGTGAAATTGAGTAAGACTCAAAGCCCGACCACGGCAGAAGATAGAAAGAGAATGAAAATCATTCCCTATGCCTTGGCCATAGGTTCTATAAAGTATGCCATGCTGTGTACCAGATCTATTGTATACCCTACACTAATTTTGGCAAGGGAGTACAATAGTGATCTAGGAGTAGATCACTGAACAGCGGTCAAAATTATCCTTAGTGGAATAAGGATATGTTTCTCGATAATGGAGGTGACAAAAGGTTCGTCGTAAAGGGTTACGTCGATGCAAGTTTTGACACTGATCCAGATGACTCTAAGTCTTAATCTGGATACATATTGAAAGTGGGAGCAATTAGCTAAAGTAGCTCCGTGCAGAGCATTGTAGACATAGAAATTTGCAAAATACATACGGATCTGAATATGGCAGACTCATTGACTAAACTTCTCTCACAAGCAAAACATGATCACACCTTAGTACTCTTTGGGTGTTAATCGCATAGCGATGTGAACTAGATGATTGACTCTAGTAAACCTTTGGGTGTTGGTCACATGACGATGTGAACTATGGGTGTTAATCACATGGTGATGTGAACTATTGATATTAAATCACATGGTGATGTGAACTAGATTATTGACTCTAGTACAAGTGGGAGACTGAAGGAAATATGCCCTAGAGGCAATAATAAAGTTATTATTTATTTCCTTATATCATGATAAATGTTTATTATTCATGCTATAATTGCATTAACCAAAAACATAATACATGTGTGAATACATAGACAAACAGAGTGTCACTAGTATGCCTCTACTTGACTAGCTCGTTAATTAAAGATGGTTATGTTTCCTAACCATAGACATGAGTTGTCATTTGATTAACGGGATCACATCATTAGGAGAATGATGTGATTGACTTCACCCATTCCGTTAGCTTAGCAGTCGATCGTTTAGTATGCTGCTATTGCTTTCTTCATGACTTATACATGTTCCTATGACTATGAGATTATGCAACTCACGTTTATCGGAGGAACACTTTGTGTGCTACCAAACGTCACAACGTAACTGGGTGATTATAAAGGTGCTCTACATGTGTCTCCGAAGGTACTTTTTGGGTTGGCGTATTTCGAGATTAGGATTTGTCACTCCGATTTTCGGAGAGGTATCTCTGGGCCCACTCGGTAATGCACATCACTTAAGCCTTGCAAGCAATGCAACTAATGAGTTAGTTGCAGGATGATGTATTACGGAACGAGTAAAGAGACTTGCCGGTAACGAGATTGAACTAGGTATTGAGATACCGACGATCGAATCTCGGGCAAGTAACATACCGATGACAAAGGGAACAACGTATGTTGTTATGCGATTTGACCGATAAAGATCTTCGTAGAATATGTGGGAGCCAATATGAGCATCCAGGTTCCGCTATTGGTTATTGGCCGGAGACGTGTCTCGGTCATGTCTACATAGTTCTCGAACCCGTAGGGTCCGCACGCTTAAAATTTCGATGACAGTTATATTATGAGTTTATATGTTTTGATGTACCGAAGGTAGTTCGGAGTCCCGGATGTGATCACGGACATGACGAGGAGTCTCGAAATGGTCAAGACATGAAGATTGATATATTGGACGACTATATTCGGACACCGGAATGGTTCCGGGGGTTATCGGATATATACCGGAGTACCGGGGGGTTACCGGAACCCCCCGGAGGCTATTGGGCCTCATGGGCCTAATTGGTGGAAGAGGAGAGGCAGCCAAGGGGCAGCCGCGTGCCCCTCCCCCCCCCCCAAGTCCGAATTGGACAAGGAGGGGGGGCGGTGCCCCCCTTTCCTTTCCCCCTCTCTCCTCCTTCCCCCTTCTCCTAATCCAACAAGGAAAGGGAGGGGAGTCCTACTCCCTGTGGGAGTAGGACTCCTCCTGGCGCGCCCCCTCCTGGCCGGCCGCACCTCCCCCCTTGCTCCTTTATATACGGGGGCAGGGGGCACCCTAGAGACACAACAATTGATCGTTTGATCTTTTAGCCGTGTGCGGTGCCCCCCTCCACCATAGTCCACCTCGATAATACTGTAGCGGTGCTTAGGCGAAGCCCTGTGTCGGTAGAACATCATCATCGTCACCACGCCGTCGTGCTGACAAAACTCTCCCTCAACACTTGGCTGGATCGGAGTTCGAGGGACGTCATCGGGCTGAACGTGTGCTGAACTCGGAGGTGCCGTACGTTCGGTACTTGATCGGTCGGATCGTGAAGACGTACGACTACATCAACCGCGTTGTGCTAACACTTCCGCTTTCGGTCTACGAGGGTACGTAGACAACACTCTCCCCTCTCGTTGCTATGCATCACCATGATCTTGCGTGTGCGTAGGATTTTTTTTGAAATTACTACGTTCCCCAACATAGACCCCAGCAATGGGGCGGCTGCAACTGCTGCATGGAGAAGGAAGATTTGTAAGCAAGGAAGGGGAATATAACATGAGATAAATAAATATAGCGTGAACTGATTATTGATATACATAAATAAATACAGTACAAACTGAGCATTGATATACATTTTCCTGTTACCCATAGTGATGGCGGAAACCTATTCCGTGAACAACAGGTGGAGTCGTGATTTCTACACATCCGCAAGACAAACCAAGATTGAAACCAATCAATTCCGATGCATACGAAGGAAACAACCAAGCATGTAAAGAAAATTCTCATGACAATAACCAAGGAAAAAAGCTTACCAGTCCTGTGATATGTGATATGTTAGATGATACCCAAGCACACTTGACCTGAAAACATGACAACAAAGTGATTTCGAAGGAAGATGTATGTTCAGAGCAGAGGTCCTTTGGTGATCATGATGATGTGATGAGATCTTCCGTCGCCTCCATGGGAAACAACACCATCGATCTCCCTTCAGAGCCGTGAGCAGCGGCATCGGTGATCTCTCTCCGCCGAGTGCAGAAACACAGCCGATCTCCTGTCACCACTACCACTAGCAGCGTGGCCGATTTCCTTTCGCTACTGTGAGCAGTGGCGCCGTCGTGAACAGCTAGCACTCCCTGCTTTGGCCGCAAGCCATCCCTAATCTAGTGTCTTCTACAAGCCGGTGGCGGCACATCTTGTATTTGCTCAGCCTGTGATCTAATACAATGTCCAACCAATGCGTCCTGATTGTCTTATATAGGCGGTAGCCATGGGGCCATCAGAAGAGCTCAGCGAGAACGGGGACCGGGCGAGGTGGAAGTAATGAGGGGTGATTGAATACTTACGTTTCATGTGCATTCTTGGCCGGGAGAGCATGCGGCCCAGCGGCAGAAGCGAAAGCGGCAGCGAGGAAGATGAATTGTGAAAAACCTAGTACGATATAGTTACATCTTACATGGGCTATCTTTTATTTTCTTGAGGTTCAGTCCGTCGGTCGTAGCTAACACACATGGGCCTCCAACCCAAAGAACAACCAAAGGCCACGTATATTGGCTGGGTGTCAGCCCGTTCGGGTGCAGAAGTTGTAGTCTTCGCTCGGCCCAGGTCAGAGAAATCTAATCGGGCAAGTGATGACGTGGGAACGAGTTTTACTGAGATGGCATGGTTGATGACGTGGATAGGCTGCATGTTTAGATAAATAGGTTAATGGCGATGGAACTCTTAGGTATATAGGATTCATGAAAGAATATTGAAGGAAGAGAGATTTCACATATAAATATACTATATTGGACATCTTTTGTAATTGTGAGCACTCAGTAAAATATGACATGCTAAAAAGTTGACATTGGACAAGGAAGACAACATAATGGGTTATGTTTTCTTATATCCAAATAAAAGTTATATTGTCATGGATCCTCCAATATGTTGAGCTTGCCTTTCCCTCTCATGCTAGCCAAATTCTTTGCACCGAGTAGAGATACTACTTGTGCTTTCAAACATCCCTTAAACCAGTTTTGCCATGAGAGTCCACCATACCTACCTATGGATTGAGTAAGATCCTTCAAGTAAGTTATCATCGGTGCAAGCAATAAAAAATGCTCTCTAATTATGTATGATCTATTAGTGTGAAGAAAATAAGCTTTATACGAACTTGTGATATGGAAGAAATAAAAGCGACGAACTGCATAATAAAGGTCTTTATCACAAGCAACAATATAAAGTGACGTTCTTTTGCATTAAGATTTTGTGCATCCACCCATAAAAGGCATGACAACCTTTGCTTCCCTCTGCGAAGGGCCTATCTTTTACTTTCATCTTCTACCCTTATACAAGAGTCATGGTGATCATCACCTTTCCCTTTTTACACTTTTTCCTTTGGCAAGCACTATGTGTTGGAGAGATCCGGATATATATATATATCCACTCGGATGTAGGTTATCATAAAGTATTATTGTTGACATTACCCTTGAGGTAAAAGGTTGGGGCGAAACTATAAGCCCCTATCTTTCTCTGCATCCGATTGAAACTTTGAACCCATAAATATCACATGAGTGTTAGCAATTGTGAAAGATTAAATGATAGTTGAGTATGTGGAATTTGCTAAATCAAAGCTCTTACATAAACCCTTCCTGAAAATAAGATGAATTGCAATTGTTTGATGACTAAGAACATTGTTTGTTAGTTTTCAATAAAGTTTATGGTCTATACTTTAACATGTGAATAGCTTGTTACTTGATCATGAGAAGTTTTATGAAGATGAGCTACTATTTATGATAAAGAATAATGCTAGAAAAAGTGCTTGGAACTTCCATTGATCAAACTTGTGCATTTGATAGCATTCACATTTCATAAATTATTTCTTTTATCATTTACCTACTCGAGGACGAGCAGGAATTAAGCTTGGGGATGCTGATACATCTCCGACGTATCTATAATTTATGAAGTATTCATGCCATATTTACAACAATTACATATGATTTTGGTATGATTTTATTAGAACTAACCCAGACTGATGCTGTTTTCAGCAGAACTACCGTGGTGTTGTTTTTGTGCAGGAATAAAAGTTCTCGGAACGAGCTGAAAATTAACGGAGAATTTTTCTGGAAAATATGAAAAATACTGGAAGAAAAAGATACGCAAGAGGAGTCCCGGGGCCACCAAAAGGGTGGGGGCGTGCCCACCCCCCTAGGGCACGCCCTCTGACCTTGTGATCGCCTCATGGGGCCCCCTGACGTGAAACCGACGCCAAACCCTCCTATAAATCAAGAAAACCCCAGAACAGAAGGGAGATCGGGAGTTCCGCCGCCGTAAGCCTCTGTTGCCACGAAAAACCAATCTAGGCCCTCTCTGGCACCCTGCCGGAGGGGGCCAACATCACCGGAGGTCATGGAGGAGGAAGCCGGAGGGGTCACCATCGTCATGGAGGCCAAGGACCAGAGGAAGAACATTTCCCCATCTAAGGGGGAGGCCATGGAGGAGGAAGCACAAAGGGGAGACCCTCTCCCCCTCTCTCTTGGTGGCGCCAGAGTGCCATCGGGGGAATCATCGCCGCGGTGATCGCCTTCATTAACATCACTATCCTCATCTCTTTTACGTGGTTCACTCTCCCGCACCCCGCTGTAATCCCCTACTTGAACATGGTGCTTTATGCCACATATTATGATCCAATGATGTGTTTCCATCCTATGATGTTTTGAGTAGATTTCCTTTGTCTTTTTGGTTGATTGATGATCAAGATTGGTTTGAGTTGCATGTTTTATTTTGGTGCTGTCCTATGGTGCCTTTCGTGCCGCGCACACGTGAAGGATTCCCGTTGTAGGGTGTTGCAATACATTCATGATTTGCTTATAGTGGGTTGCTAGAGTGATAGAAGCTTAAACCCGAGTAAGGGGGTTGTTGCGTATGGGATAAAGGGGACTTGATGCTTTAATGCTATGGTTGGGTTTTACCTTAATGGTCTCTAGTAGTTGCGGATGCTTGCTAGAGTTCCAATCATAAGTGCATATGGTCCAAGAAGAGAAAGTATGTTAGCTTATGCCTCCCTCATATGAAATTGCAATGACGACTACCGATCTTGTTAACAATTGCCTAGGACAATTCCGCACACCGACCCATCATTATTCCACACTCGCTATTTATAATATATAGTAATATATTCTAACTTTATATTAACAGCACCTACTTTTATATTTTAGTTCTCTGGTATCATGCAAAGTTATCCTCTTCATACCCACAATGTAGTTTTATTTCTCATTTCTGGTTGGAAGCAAACGTTCGGTGTACGTAGAGTCGTATCAGTGGCAGATAGGACTTGAGAGAATATTGATCTTACCTTTAGCTCCTTGTGGGTTCGACACTCCATACTTATCACTTCCACCTTTGGAAAGTGCTACGATGATTCCATGCACTTGAGGATTATCAGCGAGCTCGACAAGGGCGAGGCCACCCCCGGAAGAAGACATATGAGGCGTCTCGGCAGGGCCTGCCGGGGCTCGCGGAGGCCAAACCACCTCACCCAACCACTTCGCCATGACCCACGTCGCCGATCAGTGTGGTGTCAAGCCGCAAAGTGACTAAGTGGCAGCCATTTTCCACATGGCAGCCTCTCTCTACAGAGAATACCTACAGATGACACCCGTCCCGCATCGTGTCAAGCAAGCAGGCGTGGAGCTGGCAAGAGAGCCCGGCAAGGCTTGCCGGGCAACCAATGACGTGACGTTAGGCGGTGCATTTAATGCTCCCTGTCTGCCTGCAGAGTTAGGTATGATAGCACTGTTTGCTATCTTATTAGTGCATAATGACTACTTTGCCATTGGGGTGACCCCTTAATCTATAAAAGGAGGCCCATGGCAACCGAAAGAAAGGGTTGGAAAGTTGAACAACACACACCCGTACGCGCGTAGCCACTGTCGCCCTGAGGCAAACCCTGTCGGGCAGTGTGCTACACCTCACCACCATTTTTTCAACCATCAATCCACCAAAGCAGGAGTAGGGTTTTACGCCTCACGGCGGCCCGAACCTGGGTTAAATTGCCTGTGTGATCTCTGTCGTGCTGCCCCACGCTGGTCTGCTCTTTGTGCAACGCGACATCCCCCTGCCGAACCAGCAAGGGGCCCTCCGGTCCCATAGGTTGTCGTGGTTTCCCATGACACCCACTTATGATTAACCCCCTCGCAAGCATCTGCAACTATGAGAAAAGTATTAAGATAAAATTTAACCATAACATCAAACATATGGGTCCAAATCGGTCCCTTACGAAGTAGCGCATAAACTAGAGTTTAAGCTTCTCTCACTCTAGCAACCCATCATCTAATAACTACTCCGCATTGCATTTCCTTAGACCCAAAGATGGTGAAGTGTCATGTAGTCGACGTTCACATGACACCACTAAGGGAATCACAACATACATATCATCAAAATATCGAACACATATCAAATTCACATGATTACTTGCAACTTGACTTCTCCCGTGACCTTAAGAACAAAAGTAACTACTCACAAATGATATTCATGCTCAAGATCAGAGGGGATTAAATAGCATGATGGATCTGAACATATAATCTTCCACAAAATAAACTATAGAGTAATCAACTACAAGATGTAATCAACACTACTAGTCACCCACAGGTACCAATCTGAGGTTCCGGTACAAAGATTGAACACAAGAGATGAACTAGGGTTTGAGATGAGATGGTGTTGTTGAAGATGTTGATGGATATTGGCCTCCCAAAGATGAAAGGGTTGTTGGTGATGACCATGGCTTCGATTTCCCCCTCCGAGAGGGAAGTTCCCCCGGCGGAATCGCTCCACCGGAGGGCAAAAGTGCTCCTGCCCAAGTTCTGACTCGAGACGGCAGTGCTCCGTCCCGAAAGTCCTCTCCATATTTTTTCTAGGTCAAAAGACCTTATGTACCAGAAGATGGGCACCGGAGGTGGGCTGGGCTGGCCGCAACCCACCAGGGCGCTTGGGGGGCCTAGCGCACCCTGATGTCTTGTGGGCACCAGGTGGCCCCCTCTGGTAGTTCTTTTCTCCAATAATTATTAAATATTCCAAAATAATTCTCCGTGAAATTTCAGCTCATTTGGAGATGTGCAGAATAGGTATCTCTGACGTAGCTTTTTCAGGTCCAGAATTCCAGATGTCCGCATTCGCCCTCTTTGTGTAAACCTTGCATATTATGAGAGAAAAGGCATTAGAATTACTCCATAAAGCATTATTATGCATATAAACATTATAAATAACAATAACAAAACACGATGCAAAATGGACGTATCAGCGCTCTTGTTTAATGACACTGCTAAGAATCCGGAGCACGATCCCTTTACTGATGGGACGTGCCAATGAGAACCGTCATGGGCCGCAATGTGTCTAGCATTAATTGTTGAAGACCTGTTTCGACCGCTAGTGGCGAAGTTTTGGTTCTCGACAAAAAGAGGCTTCCAGAGTTTGACCTGGTGAGGCCTCCCTTCGCGGCTAAGTAAGCGGTAATACCATGTTATACCAAAGTGGAGGACTCGTCAAAAAAAATCCTCCCTCTATCTGATGGCACGAAGACACATGGTCGCGGTCAGGAAAGACTCGAATACCATGGAGCCGAGCATGACCTCGGAATCGGAAGCTGGCGTTGAGGATGGAAGTCGCTTACAAAACCGAAGACTCAAACTTATGAAGCCATCTCGAAGAAGATGTCTGATATCCTCGGCTTGAAGACTAGTTTCAGGGGCTACTATTAGTGTCCTGGATTAGGGGGTATTTGCCACATCCGCCCGCTGGTTACGGGCCGGGCCGAGGATCCACCAAAGATTGATGAGTGGGCCATGCCGGCCCTGGCCCCTCGGCGTAATCAAGACAAAGATCTCCCGCAGGCTTGGAGCACACTTCAAGCGTATTATGAATACTTGGCATGTCCCTACATTGTAACCGACCATGTGTAAACCCTAGGTACCCCCGACGTCTATATAAGTTGTGGGGTTTAGTCTGTAGAGGCAGATATACTCACTGGCAAGGTTTACAGCTTATACAAATCCATACGATCTCGAGGGCCTAAACCTGGGTAAAACATCATGTCCCTACTCTCCTTGTTACCATCTAGCTCTGATCACCAAGCTTGGGACCCCCTACCCAAGATCTGCGGTTTTAGCACCAACACTCCTCGCCACCTTTATTTATAGCATAAGGGATGGAGAAGGCAAGGAGATGACAACCCAAAATGGGAGGGGGAAAAGAGGCCTTCACCAACATTGCCCCAGGGGGAAGGTTGCCCACAAGGGCCCCCTTCTCTTCCTAGGTGCCCCACCTTGGGGGCACCCCCAAAGGGCCCCACTTCACCCAGCACTTGGTCCACATGGGTGGGGGGCCGCCCCTCATAGGGGGCCCCATTCCAACACTCTCCACCAAAAGGGGGCTGCCGCCAAAGGGGGCGCCCCACCCAACGTGATCCAACAAAAGGGGGATGTTGTCCCTCGTGTGGGGGAAAACCCTTGAGGCTTGTCTCGAAAATTCTGGGAGGTCCCGTAACCTTTATGGCACCCTCCAAAAATTTCCAAACTTACTCCGAATTTTTTTCGGTTTCTCCAAAACACTTACATTTTTTTCCGAAACATTTCCAGTGTCACCAAAAAATTTCCAGTGACTTTCTCGGGCTCCTAACCTACTACTCAGCAGATAGATGACCCTTAAGCGTGTGACCCTGTAGATTCGGTGAAGTATAGTCATGACCCAAAACTCCTTCCGATCAATGGCCAATAGCGGAACCGTGGATATCCATATTGACCCCTATACCCATACAAATGAAGCTTGAGTGAACCTTTAGTCTCTGTGTGTTATTCCTATTGCTTCGCGATATGTTACAGGAACTCGATGTGAGATTTATTGGATTCCCCATGAATCAACAACTTGTTCACTATGCCAATTTCCTCGTTATCAGTTTTGTTCTCTTTTCTCGTTCCCGTGTTCCAGCATCCCTATGATGAAATCACATTGTGTCTGACCAAACAATGATGGATATCGTGACACCGAGAGGGTCCAAAGAATATCTCCATCGACGAAGGAGCAAATCCAAGTCTTGAGCTAGCCAGTCCCTTGTCATACTCTTTCGTGAACCCGTAAGGTACCGTAATTGCCACCCTATTACATATGATGTTTGACAAACCCCAAAATTCATGAAGCAAGTATGAAGGAACTCGGTACTCTCATGTCTAAGAAATTATGCAAATGTTTAACTTTCTCTATGTTATAAACCATTAACTTGTGACAAATGGATCTCATAGCATAACAACAATTAGGTCGGTTCAACACAATATGTTCTCTTAACACTGTGTCCTCAAAGTTGCCGCTATTCACATGGCCATGATCAAGAAAACAGAACCATCATGCAACACTTGAATTAATCTTAGAGGGGAGACTAGAAATCTATTTTATCATTTTTTATTCTACACATGCACACGAGTTTCCCTCCGAGCCTCACGGCTATTGCAGACTCGAGAACCATTGCAAACCATAAAACATAAACATTAACTACAAACATGAAATGAATAATAACAGTTATTATTGCCTCTAGGGGCATATTTCCAATAGCTCCCACAACTCATGGCCGTAGTCCGGAGTAGGTGCTACTGACTGCCTGAGCTACCGCGAGCAGTCGCGCGACCACCACGCCCGAGCCGAGCGGCCACTGCTTCGGTCAGCGCCGTCGGTGTTGTGCCGCCAAAATTAGGGTTAGCCACCAGCCGACAGGCGTCAAGGAGACGTAGGAGACACTTTCGCCAGCCGCTCGTTGTCGACATGACTACCATCTATGCTCCGATGTGCAACCGCCCGGTTTCTTTCACCTCGCATACAAGGTGTTCGACAAAATTTGCACAAGGTATTTTGCATCATCTATTTTTTTTGCGGGTGACGTGCGGCTTCCTTATTTTATATCATCCGTTTGAGTTGGACGTTTTTTGTGATGAAAACCCCACTTTTTAATAATATAAATTTTACTCAAACCATTTTTTGATGATGTATTTAATATTAGTTTTTGAAAAAAATCATGCATTTTACATAATCTATTGGAGATCCTGTTAGGGTTGCCGCTCGAGAGCACGGTGGGATTGACTGAGGCAGAAATCACATATTTGACCTGAGGACGAAATCAAATCACAAACTGACCTGGTTTCGAAAAAAATTCACTCTGCTGACCCTTTCGTGTGGCGCCCGACAGCTAGGTGCCGCACACTACTATGCAGCGCCTCTGCCTTAGGCGTCGCACCTCCTGCCAGCGTGGCAGCCCTGGTCCAGTTGCGACCCCACAGACAGCACTGCAGCGCCTAAGGCTTAGGCGCCACACTTGTAATGTGCCGCGCCCGTCTCTTAGGCGCTGCACATTGACTTAAGCCGCATCGGGCCAGCCCCTCCCAGCAGTTCTTCTCCCTCTTGCTCTTGCTCTGTTTACAGAGAGCGGCGGCGGCGGCGCCCCCTTCGGATCCCCCCCCCACACCCCTCTCAGATCTGACGTTTTGAGGCCCGGATTCGATCTCCAATCCCTCCTACTAGGTAAACTCCTCCGTTCCCTTTCTTTTCCTCCGTAAATGCGTTGCAATTTTAGGGATTTGCCCAAGATTAGGTGGAACCTTTGATTTGCTTGGTTTGGATCTTTGTTTGCCCAAGATTAGGTGGAACCTTTGATCCCCCCCCCCACACACTATATGATTCTTGTTAGTGAAACCTAGATTGTAAATTTTTTAGGTATATATGAGATGCCTAGTTTTGTAGATAATTATGAGATGTTGAGTTTTGTAGCTATATGTGAGATGTTGAGTTTTTTTAGATATATATGAAATGTTTAGTTTATTTGAAATATGAGATGTTGATTTACTTGAACACATATGACATACTAGATATATATGATAATTTACAATCATTTATTCATTGTGTGAGAAGGAGATGTTGAGATTCTTGTAGATGAATATATATGAGATGTTTAGATGAACACATATGAAATGTTGAGTGTTTACCGATATTTGAGATGAACTCATATATGTTTATTGTTTGTAATTTGTAAGGATGGTTTGGCTTCTCGACGATGTCTACGACACGAAACACCGGGCCTACATGATGCGCGAGAAGGAGATGGTAATAACGAGTAATCTAAATATTTTGCAAATTTGCCCTAAGTTGAAATTTACATGCCCTAAGATTTGTCATTACTTGTTTTTTGCAGAAGCTTGAACCTTTGAAGATTCGGTATCACGGGGTCTCTGGTCCTGCCATGCCTTACGATGAGCGGTACACACCGTACATCAAGCAGGCAGGACTACTCCCGTGGATTCAGTTGGTCAGCCGGTCCACGCCGAATCTGAACGCTCCACTGGTGTCCGCTCTTGCTGATCGGTGGAGGCCGGAGACGCATAGTTTCCATCTTCGGACTGGGGAGATGACCGTGACGCTCGAGGATGTCTCGTTGATCACCGGTCTTGCTATCGACGGGATGCCTCTTTGTATGAGCACTGATTCTGATGGGTGGCGCGAGCAGATGATTGCTCTTATCGGTATGGCTCCTACTGAGGCTGAGGCTGATGTAGAGGAGGGAGAAGAGAAGAAGAAGAGGGAAAGGAAAGCAGCCGGAGCTGCTTTCACGTGGATTCAAACTCACTTTGCGACGTGCCCTCCGGATGCCACTGATGATGTGATCTAGACACATGCTCGTGTCTACATGTGGTATGTTGTGTCGAGGACTTTGTTTCCTGACTCCACTGGCAAGAACGCTCCATGGATGTGGCTGAAGGCGTTGACCGTCTTCGATAGCAAATGGAGCTGGGGTTCAGCGACTCTTGCCTACTTGTACCGACAGGTAGTTGGTCTGTTTTGTGATCAACTCATTTCTTCATTAGCAATGCAAGCTTGCTGTCAAGTTAACATTGTTTTTCTTTCATATGCAGCTGGACGATGTGTGTTGCAGGATCACAGATAGTGCAGGCATTGGTGGTAATATGCTGCTACTTTCTGTATGGAGCTGGGAGCGTCTGCCTGTTGGACGCCCGAAGAGCGTCAGGTTTAATCCTTGGTATGAAGATGAACATGACGAATTACGGCGCCCCACTTGGGCTTACAAGTGGGATGTGGTTTCCGAGATGACGAACGATGTCAATCTCATGTACCAGAAGTACATTGCCGAGTTGGACACGATTACGCCTGAGCAGGTAACGAGGTCATTACTTCAGTCATTTCTCATGTTTGCCAGAAAAAAAGTCACCAATTTTGCATTGTTGCCCTATTTCATAGGTGGAATGGCAGCCATATGGCGCGGATGACAGACTTGGGTACACCCCGAAGTTTAGCATCAACCCGATGTGCTTGCGGGATAGGGATCTCTGGCTTATGTGGTGCCCACTGATATGCAACTGGGCTGTTGAGTTTCATTTGCCACATCGCGTGTTTCGCCAGTTTGGTCTGTTCCAGCCTCACCCGCCGGAATGGGTGGATACGGACAAAGCACTTCATAGGTAAGAGAGCGTATTGACTAAGCATCGTCAGTCCTTCTTGATTTTGCTAATGTTTGGTATTGTACCATGCAGGTTGGACAGGAGAAGGCAGCGGAAGATAAAGGACTGGGACAAGCATCATGCTTCGTATGTTACCCGCTTCCAGCTTTGCATGGAGCAAGCTCGTAGCAGTGCACACGCCCAGCTTCGTGAGCATAACCCACTTGCTTTTGATAACTACATACGATGGCTTCTTGAAAATACTCGAGTTGAGATATGCCCGCCGGCATATAATGAGGATATTCTTGAAGAACCCGTGAACTTTGAGGATCTATCAAAGGGGAAGTACAACAGAGATGTCAGGGTAGGGCAAGGAGTCCCTGCTATTCCGGTGATTAACTATGTGGTAAAGTGTTCCTTCTTTACTTTCCCGTTGGCCGTATTACACATGTCTGAATGGCTAACGTGTTCATTCTTTCTCATCCGCAGCGCAGCGAGATCAAGAAAGCAGCTGATGAGAGCCAGTCTATTCTGGAGAACACACCGGTTGGAAAAGGCAATGATGATGGTTCACTACGAGCATTCCTCAAGGTACATATCGCATTCACTATGAGAGCCAGTCTATGTTGCGGAGTTTGATATCTTCCACACTTGTTCATGTTACAGCGTCAAGCCAGGAAGTTAAGGCGGTTATCGAATCTTCTCGGCTGCCGTGATCCCGAATTTGATGAACCATCTGCCTCTAGGTCTGGTACACCATCAGACCCCTCATCTCACCATCAGGGGGACGATGTGAGTTCCTCATATGCTTATCTGGATGATGATGGCGTGGTCACCCAAGAGGTATGACTAATCCTTTAGATATGATTCTCACTTGATTACGACGCCGGTCTTCACCATATTGTTTGATTGTGTGATAGGGCCATGAGCTTGATGATGACATGACTTTGGCGGACGCTCAACTTCGGTCCCCATATGTGTTCAAGCCTAGGCAGCCCAGACGCCGGTACACGCCCAACGACTTTGACAATAGAGGCAACCCAAAGGTGGTCGTAGGGACCTCGCGGATGGCTAGCTTGGATCATGAGGCGGAGGCGGAGGCGGAGGAGGAAGTGCAGGAAGAGGAGGCTCGTCCACCCAGGAAGAAGAAGATTGCCTGCAGGCGTTCCACCAGGAACACGCGCGGAAGGCAGTAGTGCTTGTGTTTGTTAGTGCTCTTGTAGCCGTTTCATTAGGTCGATGAACTTGTGAGGTTATGTTATATTTTGGTGAATTCTTACTAGTGTGGTATTTGTGTTTGCGAACTAGTAGTAATGTTGAATTGTCCTAAATGATGTGATGTTCAAGTTATTAGTTTTCTTTGTTCAGTGTGTGCAGTCTACAGTAATTTTATTTATGTTGTAGCAAGTTATGTCAGTGCTGCATGAGGCCAAAATGGCATCTGTTTCTGCAGTTTGGCAGTTAACAACAGCGCCCAACAGATAGGCGCTGCACTGTACTGTGTGGCCCAACGCCTAGGCGCTGCACAGTACAGTGCAGCGCCCGTCTCATAGGCGTTGTCGACCTGGCCATGGCTATCCAGAGGGCCACAGAAGGCTTTCAGCACTGACCATCCACGAAAATTACCAAGTCATAGTGCAGCGCCCAACAGACAGGCGCTGCACTGTACTGTGTGACGCCTATCCCTTGGGCGCTGCATGGTATAGTGCAGCGCCTGTGTTCTGGGCGCTGCATGGCTGTTTACTGAAAAAACAGAGTTTACAGCACATTCATTTCACCGGAACAACATAATACTTACAATGACTGCAGCATCACAACAATTTGAACAAACACAAATTTTATGCCGATGAGTTCATAATTTTATGCCGATGAGTTCATAACTCGTTGGTTGACTTGGTTGGCTATCATTTGCTTGGCTTGTGCTTGCATCATTTTTCTTTGATCTTTTTCTTGGTTTGGGACAAGTTCTTGTGTTGTGTCCCCGATGACTGCAGTCCCCACAACGGGTTTGCTCACGAGGCTCTTGGAATTGGCCGGTGCCGTATTCTCCACCGCCACCACGGCCCCATCCGTCCATGTCACCTCTAAGACGCTTTGTCTTACGTCTTCCCCGTCTAACGACCTTCAATTCCGGGTCCGGCCATAGTTGAACTCCATGATACTCCGGCCATTGTGATTGGTCCAAGTATGGCTGAAACCGGGGAGCCCATGTATTCTTTACCGTCATGATTGAGAACTCGGACTCCCTCACGGTAAGAGGGTGATTGACGTCCACATTCCTAACACGGGATGCATTTAACAAGTGCGAGCATGGGAGATGAAGCAACGATGGCCTCATGCAGCTGCAATCACACCGTGTTAGGGAGACCTTGAAAGCGCGGCCTCCGTGTTGGTGCCCATCGTTTGTGGTTCCTCCAGGCTCTTTCACTTCATACTTCCACTCGTTGTCGTCATATAGTACAGCTTCTTGGGAGTCTGCCTTTCGTGATTGAAAGTCCAACCATTCTTCAACCTTTGGTGGGAAATAGTACTTGTGCTTATCCTTGTTCTCACCAGCAATCTGCTTATCCGTCTCCATTGAGTACTTTAAAAAGTATCCATTCATCTTGTCAAATGTGTATTGAACTATTGCCGTCACGGGTAATGCACGTACACCCTTGAGCACCTTATTGAAGCATTCTGCCATATTGCTTGTCATTTGACCGTACCTCCGGCCATCTTCATCGAAAGCACGTGCCCACATATTCCTTTCGACAATGTTCCTATTGAGAAATTCAAGACCACCGGGGTCAAGTTTCTTGTGTCTGAGCAATGCAATGAACAATGTGGCAAACCACTTGTTGGTGAAAGCGAGACAACAATCTTGAAGATCATCGGCCAGCTCCTTGATACCACATGCCCTATAGAAGTTTGCACAAAAGTGCCTCATGCACCATCGATGGTGCAACTTTGTATGTCCGGGAATGTCAACCACCACCGCGTTTAGAATTCCTGGATGGCGATCCGATATGACACAAATTTCCCTTTCAGCCGGTAATACCCTTGTTGTCAATTGACGCAAGAACCACTCCCAATTATCATTGTTCTCCACCTCAACCAAAGCGAAAGCCAAAGGCAACACCCGGTTATTGGTATCACTTGCTATTGCAACCAATAAAGTGCCCTTGTATTGTCCGGTCAAGAACGTGCCATCAATGGCGATGACGGGACGACAATGCTCAAAAGCCCTCACGCATTGCTCAAAGGCCCAAAATGCACGGCCAAATACTCGGACGGTCCTCCCGTTATGAATCAATGTTTGCTGCCCATGAGGCTCAACCACGTGAACCATGCCTGGGTTTGTGGCGGCCATAGCTAACAACAACCTAGGGAGTCGGTTGTATGCTTCCTCCCAATTGCCATACAACATCTTGAATGCGGCTTGCTTCGCCTTCCATGCCTTGCCGTACTTCACCTTGTAATGAAAGATGGCTTTCACAAGGTCAATGACACTCTTGATGCTCATTATTGGAAGTGTGGATATTTGGTTGGATAACCTGTAAGCAATGAACTCGGACGTGAGTTGTCTGTGTTGTTGGTACACAAGCTCGCCATCCGCATTCTTGTGCCGGCACATGTGAGTTGGTAGACAACTCACTATGCGCCAAGTGGGACCTCCTTTCCATGGCCTCGCACGCACAATCCATGGACATCTTGGCACTTCACATTTGACCGTGTAACGCACATTGACGTCCGAGTTGGCCACTTTATGTGGACAATAATGTGTAACCGAATAGTTGTCAAGCCACATCTTGAATTCCAAGAAGGATTCAAACTCACAACCGGGATATATCCCGTTCTTGCCGTCTTCCAAATCACGGTGAGAACTTGGCCTAGCTCCAAGAGATATGCATTTGCCACCATCCACAACGGCTTCATCTGCGAGACTAAGATCCTTGAACAATGGTGTCTTGTGGTCCTTCCCGAATACCTTCTTGAATGCTTGGGCCTCCTTCGGCGTGAACCCCTCCTCATCAACTTCTTCATCGGGACCATCGTCATCCGAGTCCGATGCATATGCACGGGAAAAAGGGATGGATTGGTCCATTGTCTCTTGCACATGATATTGGTCGAGATCACCCACATTGTTGTCATGGAGATCAACTTCGTTGTCATCCTCCTCGTACTCATCATTCTCCTCTTCAAAAGCTTCATTTTGGTTGTTTGGAGTCGGGCTCAATGTTGGCCAATCTTGTTGCATGAAATGAGGTTCACTCATTTGATCTTGGTTAATGGGTGGGGGAGTGCTAGCAACCAACGGGGAGGGGTTCCGGTTCAAGTCCAAATTCAAAGTAGATTCAACCTTCTTGGAGGCAAATAACTCAAAAGCCTTGTCTAGATTCGGCAACCGTCTCCTTGTATGCAACCCAACGTTGCTCGGAGTTCACACGCATTGTCTTCCAACGGATGTGCATTCCAAAACCAACATTATGCCTTCCCTCGAACTCAACAACGTCACTTGGGTCCATCCAATTCAAATCCTTCCTCACTTGGTCCAAGAGCTCCGCATAGCTAGGACTACTCTCAAACAACATGTCAAGCTCATCCGGGTCCGGCTCAACATTGCCTTTCAAAAAGGCCTCTTTATCCACATGATGAACATAAACACATGTTCTCCCCATCCCTACAATATTTAAAAACACACATATATCAAGTAAGTACTTAACAAAAATATTTGCACAAACACACATATATGAATTAATAACCATAACCCCCACTTAACAATAACCACAATCCTAACCATAGGATAACCCTAACACCAACATCAAACACACATAACCCTAACCCTAGCATACTATGAAAGCCTAACCATACCAAATTAGCAAAGAAACATAACATCATTCAACACGAATTTGCAAATCCAAGCCAAAGCTAGGGTTTCCCCAAAGTAGCAAGATTTGAGCAAATGTGGCAATTCCTATGGATGAAAACGAGGGGATCGGAGGAGATTACCTTAAGGGAGGGGTTGGCTTCGAAATCCACGGTCAAATACTCCGGATTTGCAAGATTTGAGAAGGATTTGAGAGGGGGGGAGAGGGGAAGAGAGGAGGGGCGCAAGTCTAAGGGTTTGGGTGGGGTGGGGGTTGGAGGGGAGAGAGGGTGGGGCCAGCCTAAGTGGAACACAGACTGTGCAGCGCCTAAGAGACGGGCGCTGCACATTACAAGTGTGGCGCCTAAGCCTTAGGCGCTGCAGTGTTGTCTGTGGGGCCGCAACTGGACCAGGGCTGCCACGCTGGCAGGAGGTGCGACGCCTAAGGCAGAGGCGCTGCATAGTAGTGTGCGGCGCCTAGCTGTCGGGCGCCATACGAAAGGGTCAGCAGAGCGAAATTTTTTCAAAAGCAGGTCAGTTTGTTATTTGATTTTGCCGGTGATTTCTGCCGATGGCGTTCGCTCGAGCGTGAGAAATCGGGACGGTTGGTCGCCATCCAACGGCAGGATAGAGGCGGGACGTCACTGCTCCAGGGCTTCAGGGTTCAGGCGAGGTGCGACCCGGGACGACGTCCGCCTCTCCCCTTCGTCCCCGCCGCCGGCCAGATCTCGTGCCGCCCTTTCTCCGGTGACCCGCTCGGCGAGGTATTCCCATCCTCCCCTTCCTTTGTTCCCCCGTTCGCCAGTCCGGACCCCCGCAGGCTTCAGCCTTCTCCGGCAGGCGGCGCGGTAAGCCCCAGACAGAGATTTCCCCGTGGGCACCCTGTGGGTATTGTTTCTTCGCCGGAATCTATCCCATCCAAAACTTAACTCTTCTATCCATCCAGTTGTTGTGGATTTGTTTACTGCCCGGACGCCTGGTGGAGTACTTACCAGTACTGAAAAGATTTTGGGGCTCAATTGAACCCTGTAGGGTTTATCTTGCGCTTGTTCGTTCATGTATTGCCTCTGGAATGGAGTCTTCGCTTAACTTTGATCCCAGCGTGTGCATTTTCTGTGCAGACGAACGGTCACAGGATGCAGTCTTTGGCGCGGACAGTCTGTCGAGCCGGAACCCGTGGCAATCCTCTGAAGCTCATGGATTGCGCAGCTCCTAGGGTTGAACAGTCCTTCGCGGAACCCCTGAGGTCTTGCAGCTGGATTCGTCAAATTGTGGTGCGTGTGTCAGTGTTCGTACTGCGGATACAAGTCGCGGGTTTGTGATCCTGTGTTACTAATATGGCCTGGTCATGCCTATTGGAATGAATTTTGATGTGCAGAGTCCGATCATTCCACGCGACGGTGTTCAGGCATATGGTTTCTGCACGAGGGCTTTGGCGGCGAGGGGGTTCTCGACAGTGGGGACTGCCGAGGTTTCTGTTGAGGATGAAGATTCCAGCTCTCCCATGGTTGAGCACCCGCCGCGCATTAAGTTCAAGAGGCCTGACAAGACGGCCAGGCACATTATGAATGTAAGTTAAAGTGTCATCTCCAGTAACAGTATAACTTTTAGTACGAGCGACGTTACAATGATCACTTAAACAACCTAACGTATCTGTTACTTGAATTTGCCAGATCTTGAACAAAGAGGCAGTCGACAAAGTTCGCACAGAGAAGACCATTCCTGATGTACAGCCTGGATGTATTGTTCAAATGAGAGTGGTAAGTACTACCTCTGTTCACAAATGTAAGACGTTTTGGCAGTTTAAATTGAATTGCCAAAACGTCTTATATTACAAAATGGACTACCAAAACGTCTTATATTTAGGAACAGAGAGTGTAGTAAGTAAATGCGTTCCTGCCTTATTGCTGTTCATTCATATATCTGTTGTTCTGATTTTATGTGTAAACAGCAAGTTCCTGAGAACAAGCGACGTGAGTCTACATTGAAAGGCATCGTCATAGCAAGGCGCAATGCTGGGATCGCTACGACTTTCAGATTGCGTAGATTAGTAGCTGGCGTTGGTGTTGAGTCTGTCTTTCCACTGTGAGTGACACCAAATATGTGCTTCTCTCTTCCATGTCCATGTTGATAGACATTGCTTTGTTTCTGAGCTTTGCACGTGCAAATTAGAATTACTTCTTAGTTCTGCACTATTGTGTTCCTGTGGGTATTTGCATCTGGGTGCTCTCTGTTCAATAGCATGACAGAACAATCCATATTTGTTGGTTGTGCATGAAAATTTTCTGTGTGAATACAAGGAAGACACACACACACACACACCACTAATTCACTACGCATGCACACCTCCATGCGAGCACATCTTCTAATTGTTGGAATGATAGCAACTTTTTATATATGTGCAAGAGGATGCCAAGAGACTAGAATACAAAAGGTCAAAAGACATCATCAATATAACTCTAACACTTCTCACACGCAAAAACGACGTAAGACTGGGGATAAATCTGTGGACATCACTAAATTCCTACTCCTACTTATTAAACACAGATCAAATTGTGGATGCACAGTTGCCGTATTCGAATTGTAATTTGCTTGGCTGAACTGAAAAAAGAAGTTCTTGATTTATATGTTTGTCTCTGAGCTATTTGTTGCCTTCTGGATATACCTGATAGTATCTCAATCTGCCGTGAGAATGGTGGTACCACCTTCATTCTTGTCTGTACTATAGTTGTAATTCCATGACAATGTGTAATATTGTCTAAACCATGGAATGCTATGTATCTGGCTGATGAACCCTTAAATGAGCCGTGCAAGATGCTGGTACTATTCGAGACAAAACACACAGTTTTTCATTAACCATTGGTACAGAATTGATTGCTTGTGCTGCATTAGCATTTTGTTACAAATGGAGCTTGTAGTTTAATACATTTGTTCATCCAGCTATGTTTAAACTACCTTTCATGCATACATAGCCTTTGTACATCCCGTGTCTGCTGTGAGAATACATTGGAAGAATGGCATAAGTAGGATATTTCATATGGGCTCTCCTTTTGTTTTCACTTTTCAGGTTCTGTTTTCTAGTTAATTTCTTCAATCCTTCGTCACATAAAAAGTTGCCTTAAGTTGTTGAAGAAGTCAAACATGAAAGATATCATCACATGATACTTGTTTCATGCAGATTTTTTTGTTTTGTTTTGCTGATGCCACTTCTCTTTTGTGTTCAGGTACTCGCCAAACATCAAAGAAATCAAGATCTTAGACAGGAAGAAAGTCAGGAGAGCAAAGCTGTATTACCTGAGGGACAGAATGAATGCACTGAAGAAATGAGACAGCATCTGCTTGGTTCTTGCCATTTTGTTTCTGATGTGGATCTGTGTGGCTTCAGTTGTCACAGTGGTTGCAGGTCTAGAAGCTTCATGTTTACTTCCAGCTCCTAAAACTAATGTTTCAGGTCACCATGCTTGGTTTTTGGGTCAAGCGCCAGCAGAAATACCCTTCTGTGATTTGAAATTAACAATGTGGATCTGCCCTCTTTTATATTTTGTAGCAACTAGTGTAACGAGAAAGAAATAAAAATGCTCAGACCTCTAGCTCTCCCTTTTCTCATCGAAGATCGTGATATATCTACCTGTTTCTGGTTAAGTTAGAGAAGCTTGCATAATTTGTGTTCTACTGTTAGACCATTCCTTCCTGCTATCAAGATGGTTGCTTTGCACACAACTCAAGTAGTATAACTTTGATGGCCCGTTTGTAATGCAAGAAATGGAAAGGCTAGTGTTCATGTGCTTTAAAAATGGCATCTCCAGATATTCTTCTTTGATCAGTACTTTGGATTGTGTTTCTCATCTTTGCGAATAACGGGGAGAGGCGAAAATATCAGCGTTAATGAAAGAAATTATTGAGATTATAAGTCTTGCGAGTGTAAGTTGGAAGTTGAACTCGTGGAGTAGTCGAAGGTCGAATTATTTGAGTGCAATGGTTTAAGTCCAGCCCGTTGATATAATAAACAGTATATAACGGGTGGTAAGAAACTAACATGAACATAGACAACAAAGGCTCCTGATTGAAACAACGGGTGGTAAGAAACTAACATGAACATAGACAACAAAGGCTCCTGATTGAAACAACGGGTGGTAAGAAACTAACATGAACATAGACAACAAAGGCTCCTGATTGAACTGCCAAAACATCTTATATTATGAGAAATTGGAGAAAATTTCAAAACACATTGAAATATTAGCTTTGTCCGTGGTAACATCTGGAGAAGAAAAAGGATATGGCCCTGCCAAAAATTCTGCCCCGCACGCAGGCAAACATTTCCCATATGTGAGAAAGATGAGGTTTTCGGACGCGGATTTTTGGCTCTGGGGGCATATGCTCCCTAATTTACAGTAAAATCAAAATAAATGGTAAATAAATTTGAAAAATTCTGATTTTTTGGGTAGATGTTCATATTAGTTTAACAAGTGTGCTTAACAATTTTCATGCCATATGGGATAGCAGTGCTTCGTCGGTGAAAACAAGACAAAATTAAATGTAACATTTGAAGGTAACACTTGGCGTTCGACTTATTATTATTATTATTTTGCACAGGTCAAAATGCTTAAGTTTTTTCCCTGAAAATTTGCATGTACCATTTGGGTGTGACACTGATCACATCTATTTTTTTTAACATTTGTGAAATCCATTTTTGGCACCCAGAGCATGTGCTCCCTAGAGCCAAATCGAAAATCCGGAGGTTTTCATTCTCCTTTGAGTTTCACATCAGCTTCCAGTAACTCGCTTCGCTTGCTTCCTTTGGGCCGGCTGCCTCCACCCTACTCTCCTCCGCCACAGCGCCGTCGCCGCCGACCGCAGCCTCTTTCCACCGCCTATTTCCTGGGCGGGAAGGAAGCCTTCCCCGTGGGCGTCCGTCCGTCCGTCCTCCCCCTCCCCCTCCACCTCCACTCTGCTGGGCTGGTGGAGCGAGCGAGGTCCCTCCCCTCTTCCTGCGCTGGTAAGTATAAGCCCTAGCGCTTGCTTGCGCTGCTGTTTGTTTCGCTTTGGAGTTCAGGTCTATTTGTTGCTGTGCACCACCGAACCTGACCAATCGATCTCAGTTGGCCCCCAATCCCATTCCCGCTCGTGAATTTCGCCATTTCGGTGCCCGTTGCTCTGAATTAGTATCACCAGTACCAGCATCCTTTTGGAGACGAAAAAAGTGGAGGGGTTTAGCTGTACGCCGACTCTTCCCGTAGGCCAGTCCAAGTTTGTGATATGGGTAATGAGTGGAATTAGCTCGAACTTCGTTCAGCAGCAGGCGAGCCAAAGTGTTTGATATGGGTAATGCGTAGAATTATGTCAAAATTCCTTCAGTTCAGTTGAGGATTCATGTTATTGTGGTGAAATTCAGGTGTCAAATGTCTGCCACACTAACGATTTTTTTGTGTGTCAAATGATCTATGTAGCATATGTTGTTCTGAAATTATGGAGGTTGAGATGTAGTGTTATCCTTTTTGGCTCATTCCTTTTGGATTCTTGATTATTGCAGACCTTCGCCGTGCCGAGGGAATCTGGAACTGTAAGTTGAGCTTTGGTACTCTTGGATGGAGTTCTCATCAAGTGAAGACCATGAACTTGTTGAAGATTTCATGGATGTTGAGGATGATACAGGCACCGCTGATGTTGATCAACCAACTGGTGTGATGACTCCCCATATTCATTGCATCGATCCTTCTGAGGGATCCATGTCGACTGCTGGAAACGAGCTGCTTCCAGCAGCTGATGAGCTGGGCAAAAATGCTGAACCATACTTGGGCATGGAATTTGTGTCTGATGCAGCTGCGCGTGCATTCTACAATGCGTATGCGCTAGGCCTTGGGTTTGGCATTCGTGTTGCCCGGTCCCGCAGTGAGAGGCGAAAAGGTTCTGAGGTACTCGTCATGAAGCGTTTTGTGTGCATGAAAGAGGGACATCACAAGAAGAAGGATGTTGACTCTAGCAACAAGAAAAAGAGGAAGCGCCTCTCTATACGGGACGGCTGCCCAGCAATGATGGAGGTGGTGAGGAGGGGCCCAGAAAAGTGGGTCATCACGAAGTTGGTGCTCGAGCACACTCATGTCATTGTTAGCCCAGACAAGGTGCGGGAGGTCCAGCTCCTTCGCCTCTCTGGGAAGGAGCATGCGGACCAATTACAGCAAGTCCGGAGGAATGTGTTTGGAGACACAGGTGCATCCGGTCTCTTCACCTACCTAATGAAAAGGCAGTCAGATAACTCTGGTTTCTTCTATAACGTACAGGTTGACAGTGGAAACTGTTTGAGGAATGCAGTTTGGGTTGATGCAAGATCTAAAATGTCATACAAGTACTTCGGAGATGCTGTTTACTTCGACACTACTTATACTCAAAACGAAAATATGTTGCCTTTTGCAGCTTTCACAGGCATGAATCACCATGGTGATTGTGTTGTTTTTGGTTGTGCGCTTATCTTGGATAAGACAGAATCTTCGTATGCTTGGATTTTTGAGACATGGCTGACAGCAATGGATAAGCGGCTGCCATTTTCATTTACAACAGATGAAGGCAAAACAATGACAGAGGCAGTTGCCAAAGTATTTCCTCAATGTTTCCATCGTCTTTGTAGATGGCGAATTCTTTCTAAATGCAAGAAGAAATTGTCTGATGTCTACATGAGAGTTCCTGAGCTCCATAACGAGTTAAAGAGATGTGTCAATGAGTGTGATACCATGCCTGTTTTTGACATGTTCTGGGGTTCTATTCTCGACAAGTATGGTCTGAGGGAGAACACTTGGTTGCAATCACTGTTTGAAGCAAGACATAAATGGGTTCCTGCATACCTAACAAGCTCCTTCTTTGCAGAATTGTCACTGACCCGTAGAGCAGAAACGATCAGTGGGTTTTATAGGAATAACTTCAGTACAAGAGCTCCCCTCCTTTCTTTTATCACTACATTTGATCAACACATAGACAGATTGTATATGAACGAAGCTCAGAAAGATCTTGCCTCCTTTCCTCCTGAACAACTCCTGAAAACCAATTCAATCTTGGAAAAACAAGCAGCGAGCATCTACACCAAGGCTGCATTTGAATTTTTCCAAACGGAGTTGATTGAATCGCTGCATCACTATGCTGTGAAGGTTCAGGAAAGCCCTTATGAAGCCAAGTACTATGTCGAAAGAGATGGCGATCCTCCTACCAGGCATACTGTTGTCTACAATGTTGCTGAGAAGAAGGCTTGGTGTGACTGCTGCAGGTTTGCTTTCTCTGCGATATTGTGCAGGCATGTCCTGGGAGTATTCATCTTGGCTGACATCGACATGATTCCGGAGCCATGCATTACGAAACGATGGACGAAAAAGGCAAAGACAGGGCCAGTGTTTGTTGGACGCATCCTTGAAGATGAAAACCGGCATGCAGATTCTGTGACTTCGAGGTTCAGTGATCTCGTTTGCGATGCGATGAGGTGTGGAGAGAAGGGAGCTCTATCAGAAGGCTCCTTCAAATTTGCAAAGGAAGTACTTCGCAAAGCCTATAGAGAAATTGATAAACTGACCAGGGCTGGTCCCCAGCAAGTTGGCAACAGATAGCGTCAGTTGCCTTGAACATTTGCTACCAAAGGATGAAAACATGGTCTATTTCTGCTGTGCTACCATGAGCAAGAGCTTGCTGCTTGCCACCGTACCATGTCAATGACCAATCCAATCCTGTTAGTTGTTACTGTAAATTCAATCCTGTTGACCTAGTGTTGGCTGAGTGATGAGTGCCGCCTGCTGCTGCTGCTTCTGCTTGCGATGTCACAACACAAACACCTGGTATAGTGCAATCGCCATTGTAGGAAACATTTACAATTTTATTTCATGTGTCAAAATATCTGGCAAACCTTTATTTCTCGTGAATTTTTAAAATTGAGCAATTTTAAAGGAGATTGTTATAGTCAACCGACACGCTTAATATAAATGCTGCAGAACCTTTACAGGACTAGGCTCCTATGTCAACCTTTTGCGAGCCTGGCCAAGCCAAGCCACGAGCCGGCTTGGCTTGGCTTAGCTCAGCTCGATTCCGCCACTAGTTTGGACCATTGACTATAAAGGTAACATATGTGAATATGTTGTGGTCTTGATGAAAGGGGTCAACAATGAGGGCCATCAACGATAACCAACCATAGATGACAACAGGGTCTTGGACTCTTGGTCTTACGGGCATTAGGGTACCATAAATGATGTTGGATGCAGATTTTGTGCTCGTGCATCATCTAAACTAATTGAAGAGAGGCATATCATTCAAAAAGTGAGAAGAAACTGACATAAAGGATGAGGAAAAACTTGAAATGTACTATGCTCTAACTATGACCCACTCCCAGTTCCCAAACATACCTAGCAATGAAGTATTCCCCAGGTTGGCTTCTATTCAGGGATCACTAGAACTCCAAGGCATCACCATCGGAACCGGGGAAAACATTGTTGATGCAGTGGCTAGTAAGTGGCCAGTTGGAGCCAGAAGACGCCGACGATAGATATGAGAAAAAGATCGCCACCCTAGAGAAGGTGATGAAGAGGGCTAGACAACTAACCCAGATCGGGCCTGAGAAATCCGGGGAGACCTAACCTCACCAGCTCCCCGACGAAGACAAAGCTGACCATATATACTTCGTTGGTTGTAGAAGGAGCCGGAGGATCAAAGCAACACCTGCGGACTATTATTCTCCTGCGGACTATTGACTCGTATATTGCCGATGGCGAGTGAAGCCTGCTGAAGGAGTGGAGCTGTGCCTCTGGCCTTCTCAAGGGATACTTGCTGACCGCCTGCCAAAGGAGCACTTGGGCAGTTTACCCGTGCCTGGAACATCTATCATCGGAGTCGTCGTGTGGCGAAGACCCCATGCCTCATCTAGGGTACCCAGCAGGCAAGATGGCTCCAAGAGGCAGGCCACAACTTCCAGTTTGCCCATGACTTCCAAGCCATCATCTCGCTCTTCCAATGCTTGTCATCAACATGCTGTAACCCCTGACGTTCCTCCAGGCTTTGGTTCTGGTGTTGTTAGGGATGCTGATCATCTACGTGAATACATTTTTATTAGCGTCTCAAACTCATCTACCGCACACTTCTGTCCCGATAGAAGACCGAGAGAGGGAATTGGTTCGCAAGTATGGTGACAGACCTTCTGCAGCCCAACCCTGGAAAGGCGATGGCGACGATGATGACACGCTAGAATGGGATCCGTATTCTCAAGGTAATCTCCAGCAAGAGCCGATTCGGCCACCACATGACCCTTGTCAGCAGCAGCAGATGCAGTGCCAGTCCATGCTTCAGTATTGCATGACACGGGAATCGCAAAGCCCACTGGCAGCACCACAGCAGCATATTGCCATGCCTGCAGCATGCACAACCCCTGACTTACGGGCAGCGAACGCAGCCTGCTCAGCAACCCTACTCTGGTGCGCCCGACGACGGCGGTGGGCAATCCTATACGGCGGTGGAACCAGGGTCTGATGGCATGGTATCAACGGCAGTTTTGTGCAATCTGCAAGCGTCCGTTTTGATGGTTGCTTCGTCCCACCCGTCAATTCCATTGTTAGTTTGTATGTAGTCCGAGTTGGCTTAGAATAGAGTGACCCCGACTCGGAGGTGAGGATGGATCGGATGCCGATCCGAATTGGCTTGGAACTGAAGATCCGGCCGAAAGTCCACCGACCTGCCGATGCCTATAAAAGGAGTCTCCAAGGCTCATGAAGCCAACAACAGCCACCGCGTCCTCGCAATCCAGATCAAAGCGAGCTCGTCGGAGGCCGCCGTCGTGACCACCGCAAGAAGGAGAGGAGCTCGTCGGAGGCCGCCGTCGTGACACTAAGGAGGCGACGAGTAACAAGGAGATGATGGAAATATCGCCGACGGATGTCTTGTTGGGCAGACTGGGCAGGAAGCCCGTGACGGCGGAGGCGGCCGGGGCCAGAAAGAAGAGGATGAAGGTCGTCAAGAGGAGGTTGCCGCAGGCGCTCATCGACCATATCATCGCCTACCCCTACACGATGGAGGACATCCCTGCCGACCGCCTGGCCAAGCGTTCCAAGTTCTTCCGGGAGTTCTACGCCGAAAGTAAGGAGACGGCCGACAATATCGTGGCCTACCAGCGGGGACTCATCGACCAGTACAACACCAAGGGCTACGCGGAGGAGGACAGGGAGGTCACCGACGACGAGGAGGAGACGGTGGAGAGCAAGGGCAGCAACCATTTTTATTTTAAAAAGCTTCAGTCAAAGTGGTTGATAATTTGCAAGGAGCCTACTTAGTATGGTGTCCGTGTTTGGTCCGCTTATCATAAGTGTCTCCTCACTCCCCTCACTAGCTACTTTCGTGTAATCATTATCATGGTATTTACAGAGGGAATATGTTATTTATCATGCTGAATGCCTTGTAAAACGAGAGAAGGTTACCTTCTGTCAAGTTCGGGTACAGAATGTGGCTACACCCGGTTGAACAAAAAAAATAAAAATCGACAATGTAAATCAAAATCCAAAAATTCTGAAACTTTGTTATATCAAACATGATCAGATGTGTAGGTTCTTGCAAAATGTTTTAGCGAGATATAGTAGTATATAAGCTATGCATGGTTGGGATGAAACCACACAGAGCTATACTGAATTCTTTTGCTCTCCACGGTTCACCACAAGCAGTGTTTTGCAGCTTGGTGTGCTTTTGCCCGAGTATTGATCATCCTGATCTTATTTGTGCTGTGTTCAGAGCACATATACATCGATGGTGAGTTCAGAGCAATTTAATAGAAGAAGCTACACCTACCAATACAAACAGAACTAGTAGCCCAAGATAAAGAGTAGCTTCATATTGCTAGATTTTATTTGGACAATGACGGTGCCTGAAGTTTTTGTGAAATGTTGGACCAACAACAATTATCTTTGCTTCTACACAGCTTTTCACTGTCCTAAAAATGTGTGCAATCTGCTGCCCAACAAACCTCCATTTTTGAAGGTGTGTTTTGCTCCCTATCAAACCGAAACCGGACGGTTCAAGTTTTTCATCAGTTCTACATGGCAATTGTTTTATATTATCCCGCCGAGGTATCAGATATGCACCGATGGTAACGTAAAAAATAAGAAGATATGCACTTGATGAAAAAGAGTTAATACCACACTTAGAGCATCTACAGCCGGGCCTCTTATACCCGTCTCAAATGCCCGGGCAGGCCGTCCGACCACTGGCCGGTCAAAAAAATCCACCCAACCGGACCTCTCAAACGCCCGGGCTGACCGACACCCCTAATATCCAGCCCAAATACAATAGAACATGAAGCATTGTCATAAGAGAGTACAATGGAGAGCACACGTGTCAGAAAACATGGGATTCCAAGTGCTTGACAGTAAGGTACCTGACTGAGATATTCCTTGATGAGCTCAGAGACAACACGAGCATGGATTTGGGTACATTTGGAAGGAAAGTTCAGAAGAAGTTCAAGCTCAATCCAGTAAGAATGAAGCTTGGCAGGGCTAGGAATGCAACACTTAAGATCATACATGAAGATGAGAAAGCACAATATAGTATGCCGTCGGACTATGGACAAGAATTGAGGAGAAGCAATCCATGGAGGAAATTCATTGTTTGCACAACCAAGGTCAAGAAAAAGGACGACCTGCTTCCAAAGGATCGCCTATCTTCATTGTATTGGTCCTATTATGCCTGCAAGAGAGGTTTCTTGAGTGAGTGCATGCCAATTATTTTTGTTGATGGGTGTCACCTCAAGAGCAAATACAAATATGTGTTGCTTACAGCTGTTGGGATTGACCCCAATGATTGCATATTCCCAATTGCAATGGGGATGGTGTAGAGGTGGAGTCAACTTTCTCTTGGCAAATTTTTCTCACCACTTTGAAAAATGACTTGAACATCATCAACACTTCGCCCTTCACTATAATGAGTGATAAGCAGAAGGTGTGTCACATATTGCTTGAATTTCTCTTTTTAGAACTGTTTCATTAATTATTGCATGGAGTGATCAATGTTGTTTCACCATGAAGTTTTATCTTTAACAACTATATAACAAATTATTGCAGGGTTTGATCAATGTTGTTGAAAAGATCTGGCCAGATACAGAACATATATTTTGTATTAGACATCTATACCAAAACTTTCATAAAAAGTTCACAGGGGAAACACTAAAGAATATTCTGTGGGCCATTGCTAGTTCAAATTTTTTGGACAAGTGGAACTTGAATAGAGAGAAACTTAGGGAACATAATTTGGAGGCATACAATTGGTTGGATGGCAAGCCCCCCAACCAGCGGGTGAAACTTTCTCCAGAAATTTCCCTAAATGTGACATCTTGTTGAAGAACATATCAGAAGTCTACAACGGGTACATTTTTGCAATTTGGTATTTTTTTACTTAATTTATTCAGTGTAACTGCACTTTGCTGAATTATCTTTTATAAAAAGTTGAGTTAACTGAATTTTGTTCACTGTAACTGCACTTAACTGAATGTAGTGCATAAAAGTTCAGTTTGCTGAATTTTATTCATTGTAACTCTATTTTAATTGAACTTTACTGTAATTGTAATTTAACTTTTTTTCGAACCGGGCTATAACCCTTTTCCATTGCAAATGAACGGAAATACAATAGTTCCAGAAACCATTTATCGGAGAGGGGAGGGGGGAGGTAAAGCGAGCTCGAGCACTGCCAGGAAACCCACTGCATTCGCCTGCCGTCGAAACGAATGCCATGGGGCGAAAACCTGGACAACACCAAATTCAACAATCTGCATACTACTACAGCCTATTACACGAAAAGCCAGGAAATGACAGGATACCACTGTAAGTCTAACTGCAAGCACAACAAAAGCTAAGTAGGGGACCAGAACCCAGCTGAACAAAGTGCCAAAATAGGTAGCCCATCTATTCTCCTTCTATCGGACGCCTCACAACATTGCACATCTTCATCAGATGCATCGTGCTCAATCTGATCATCTCCGCACCATCGCGCAACTCCTTGACTCCACCTCCTTGTTGAAGACCTGCCCAGTACAACAGAAAGGAACACATGGAGAAAACAATTTCGAAAGGTGTTTTAATTTGTTTCTTTTCAACAGTAGCTCGATTACGAGCCAGCCAGATGGCCCACAGTATAATACTTTGCTCCAGCAGGGAGGAAAGTGTGTTAACTAAACTTCAGCGTAACTTATTTTACTGAATTAACTGAATTGTAAAGACTGTAGTTAACTGAACTTTTAGTCCGCACTGTATTGCATTTTAACTGAGCTTTACTATGTCTTCTTGCAACTACATCTTGGATGCAAGAGAGGTATGTGTTATTTCAATGCTGGAATGCACAACACACGAGATCACTGTCAGGCATGACAGAAAACACAGAGAATCATTAGAGAAGTGGCCTGGACTGATCTGCCCCAAGATAAGGAAGAAACTGGACAAAAATGCCTGAGTTCTCATGTAACTACCATCAACACATTTATGACTTGGTATCTATGGTGTTGAATCAGGAGAAAATGGGTTCTGACAACGCAGCGTAAAAACAAAATACTGCAGAGGCTTTCTGCAAAATTACCCGAGCCGACGGGCGTGTGTCAATAGCTAACGGGGCATGCCAAATGTCGCGTCTAGAGCGATTTGTATCAAATATGACTCCACGGTATAACTGGAGGGCCACTCTTGTGGGGTTTTCTAGGTTCTGTATGATTTTGTTCCAACCACTACAAGTTTGTGTACTAATCGTGGTATTAACTCGATGAAAAACTGCAAACGAATGAATGACACAAACCTATGATAGACGATCCAAGCATCGTGTGATGACGACGTGGCGTACAATCGACGGCTGCTATTATGCTATTCTCAGCTCATGGCTGATTTTTCTTTAAAAGAGAAAAAATGAGTACGACAACAACCGTACAATAGTGATATGGTTCCCTTGGAGTAGTTCGGTTTGTATAGGTTGGTGCGGTGTGCTTCGCTTTCATCCGGAGTACCTACCGGCGCAGGATAACTTTCACATCTGCCAGTTTTCCCCAAACCCTAAACCCTCTGGCGGCGCCGGAGGCGACTAGGGTTTGACGTGGACTCTACTTTGCCCTACAACTCGTCGCCGGTGCAAGAGAGATAGGAAGGAGGCAGGTGCTCCGGGCTCATGGCTGCACCTAGCGCCGCGGGCTCGGGGGAGGGGAGTGATCCCCAGGCGGGCTTCGCCGCCAGGAGGAAGCTCAAGGAGGCCCTTGGGAAACTTGGCATATCCGAAGAAGAGGCTACTCCTCTGATCCTTAACAATCGCGTCGAGGGGAAGCCGGCGAAGTGGCTTGTGGCCGGGAAGGTGCTCCACCGGAACCATATACGCATCCAGACCATTACTAATGCGCTTCGGCCGGCATGGGGCAACCCGCGTGGTTTGAAGTTCAGATTAGCGGGCGTAAACGTGTTTGTGGCGGAATTTGAGAATCAGAGGGACAGAGATCGGGTGTGGGGCGGCTCACCATGGCACATTTGTTGGGGAACGTAGTAATTACAAAATTTTCCTATGCACACGCAAGATCATGGTGATGCATAGCAACGAGAGGGGAGAGTGTTGTCTACGTACCCTCGTAGACCGTAAGCGGAAGCGTTTATCAATGCGGTTGATGTAGTCGTACGTCTTCACGATCCGACCGATCCAAGTACTGAACGCACGGCACCTCCGAGTTCTGCACATGTTCAGCTCGATGACGTCCTCGCCTTCTTGATCCAGCAAGACGGGCGAAGTAGTAGATGAGTTCCGGCAGCACGACGGCGTGGTGACGGTGTTGGTGAAGAACAATCTTCGCAGGGCTTTGCCTAAGCACTACGAAAACTATGACGGAGGATAAACTAGAGGGGACGGGGTTGTTGGCACACGGCTTGGTGTTTCTTGATGTGTCTTTGGTGCTAGCCCTACCCCTCTATTTATATGTTGAGCCCTGGGGTCGAAACTTGGAGCAAAAGCCTCCTCAAAGTCGGTTTTGCCCGAAAGGCAAGAGTCCCACTCGGTCTACAGGACCAAACGCCACAATCCTTGGCATCTGGCCCATACGCCATGGGCCTCGGCGTCTGGCCCAGGGCCAAACGCCAGGGTCTCCGGCGTTTGGCCCCCTGGCCTCCGCAAAACTCCTTTTGCACCGACCTAAAGCCTCGTGGGCTTCACCCCTTGGCCGAACCATATCATCCTATATATAAATCTTTACCTCCGGACCATTCCGGAGCTCCTCGTCATGTCCGTGATCTCATCCGGGACTTCGAACAACATTCGGTTACCAACATACATAACTCATATAATACTATATCGTCAACAAACGTTAAGCGTGCGGACCCTACGGGTTCGAGAACTATGTAGACATGACCGAGACACTTCTCTGGTCAATAACCAATAGCGGAACCTGGATGCCCATATTGGCTCCTACATATTCTACGATGATCTTTATCGGTCAGACCGCATAACAACATACGTTGTTCCCTTTGTCATCGGTATGTTACTTGCCCAAGATTCGATCGTCGGTATCTCAATACCTAGTTCAATCTTGTTACAGGCAAGTCTCTTTACTCGTTCCGTAATACATCATCCCGCAACTAACTCATTAGTTACAATGCTTGCAAGGCTTATAGTGATGTGCATTACTGAGTGGGCCCTGAGATACCTCTCCGATAATCGGAGTGACAAATCCTAATCTCGAAATACGCCAACCCAACAAGTACCTTTGGAGACACCTGTAGAGCACCTTTATAATCATCCAGTTACGTTGTGACGTTTGGTAGCACACAAAGTGTTCCTCCGGTAAACGGGAGTTGCATAATCTCATAGTCATAGGAACATGTATAAGTCATGAAGAAAGCAATAGCAGAATACTAAACGATCAAGTGCTAAGCTAACGGAATGGGTCAAATCAATCACATCATTCTCCTAATGATGTGATCCCGTTAATCAAATGACAACTCATGTCTATGGCTAGGAAACTTAACCATCTTTGATTCAACGAGTTAGTCAAGTAGAGGCATACTAGTGACACTCTGTTTGTCTATGTATTCACACATGTACTAAGTTTCCAGTTAATACAATTCTAGCATGAATAATAAACATTTATCATGATATAAGGAAATAAATAATAACTTTATTATTGCCTCTAGGGCATATTTCCTTCAGTCTCCCACTTGCACTAGAGTCAATAATCTAGTTCACATCGCCATGTGATTTAACACCAATATTTCACATCACCATATGATTAACACCCATAGTTCACATTGTCATGTGACCAACGCCCAAAGGGTTTACTAGAGTCAATAATCTAGTTCACATCGCTATGTGATTAATACCCAAAGAGTACTAAGGTGTGATCATGTTTTGCTTGTGAGAGAAGTTTAGTCAACGGGTCTGCCACATTTAGATCCGTATGTATTTTGCAAATTTCTATGTTTACAATGCTCTGCACAGAACTACTTTAGCTAATTGCTCCCACTTTCAATATGTATCCAGATTGAGACTTAGAGTCATCTGGATCAGTGTCAAAACTTGCGTTGACGTAACTCTTTACGACGAACCTTTTGTCACCTCCATAATCGAGAAACATATCCTTATTCCACTAAGGATAATTTTGATCGTTGTTCAGTGATCTACTCCTAGATCACTATTGTACTCCCTTGCCAAACTCAGTATAGGGTATACAATAGATTTGGTACACAACATGGCATACTTTATCGAACCTATGGCTGAGGCATAGGGAATGACTTTCATTCTCTTTCTATCTTCTGTCGTGGTCGGGCTTTGAGTCTTACTCAATTTCACACCTTGTAACACAGCCAAGAACTCTTTCTTTGACTGTTCCATTTTGAACTACTTCAAAATCTTGTCAAGGCATGTACTCATTGAAAAAACTTATCAAGCGTCTTGATCTATCTCTATAGATCTTGATGCTCAACATGTAAGTAGCTTCATCGAGGTCTTTCTTTGAAAAACTCCTTTTCAAATACTCCTTTATGCTTTTCAGAAAAATTCTACATTATTTCCGATCATCAATACGTCATTCACATATACTTATCAGAAATGTTGTAGTGCTCCCACTCACTTTCTTGTAAATACAGGCTTCACCGCAAGTCTGTATAAAACTATATGCTTTGATCAACTCATCAAAGCGTATATTCCAGCTCCGAGATGCTTGCACCAGTCCATAGATGGATCGTTGGAGCTTGCACATTTTGTTAGCACCTTTAGGATTGACAAAACCTTCTGGTTGTATCATATACAACTCTTCTTTAAGAAATCCATTAAGGAATGTAGTTTTGACATCCATTTGCCAGATTTCATAAAATGTGGCAATTTGCTAACATGATTCGGACAGACTTAAGCATCGCTACGAGTGAGAAAATCTCATCGTAGTCAACACCTTGAACTTTGTCAAAACCTTTTTCAACAAGTCTAGATTTGTACATAGTAACACTACTATCAGCGTCCGTCTTCCTCTTGAAGATCCATTTATTTTCTATGGCTTGCCGATCATCGGGCAAGTCAACCAAAGTCCACACTTTGTTCTCATACATGGATCCCATCTCAGATTTCATGGCCTCAAACCATTTCACGGAATCTGGGCTCATCATCGCTTCCTCATAGTTCGTAGGTTCGTCATGGTCAAGAAACATGACCTCCAGAACAGGATTACCGTACCACTCTCGTGCAGATCTCACTCTGGTTTACCTACGAGGTTCGGTAGTAACTTGATCTGAAGTTACATGATCATCATCATTAGATTCCTCACTAATTGGTATAGGAGTCACAGGAACAAATTTCTGTGATGAACTACTTTCCAATAAGGGAACAGGTACAGTTACCTCATCAAATTCTACTTTCCTCCCACTCACTTCTTTCGCGAGAAACTCCTTCTCTAGAAAGGATCCACTCTAAGCAACGAATGTCTTGCCTTCAGATCTGTGATAGAAGGTGTACCCAACTGTCTCCTTTGGGTATCCTATGAAGACACATTTCTCCGATTTGGGTTTGAGCTTATCAGGATGAAACTTTTTCACATAAGCATCGCAACCCCAAACTTTAAGAAACAACAACTTTGGTTTCTTGCCAAACCACAGTTCATATCATCTCAACGGATTTAGATGGTGCCCTATTTAACGTGAATGCAGCTGTCTCTAATGTATAACCCCAAAACGATAGTGGTAAATCGGTAAGAGACATCATAGATTGCACCATATCTAATAAAGTACAGTTACGATGTTCGGATACACCATTACTGTGGTGTTCCAGGCAGCATGAATTTGTGAAACTATTCCACATTGTTTTTAATTGAAGACCAAACTCGTAACTCAATATTCATCTCCGCGATCAAATCGTAGAAACTTTATTTTCTTGTTACGATGATTTTACACTTCACTCTGAAATTCTTTGAACTTTTCAAATGTTTCAGACTTATGTTTCATCAAGTAGATATACCCATATCTGCTCAAATCATCTGTGAAGGTCAGAAAATAACGATACCCGCCGCGAGCCTCAACACTCATCGGACTGCATACATCAGTATGTATTATTTCCAACAAGTCTGTTGTTCGCTCCATTGTTCCGGAGAACGGAGTCTTAGTCATCTTGCCCATGAGGCATGGTTCGCAAGCATCAACTGATTCATAATCAAGTGATTCCAAAAGCCCATCAGCATGGAGTTTCTTCATGCGCTTTACACCAATATGACCTAAACGGCAGTGCCACAAATAAGTTGCACTATCATTATTAACTTTGCATCTTTTGGCTTCAATATTATGAATATGTGTATCACTACGATCGAGATCCAACAAACTATTTTCATTGGTGTGTATGACCATAGAAGGTTTTATTCATGTAAATGGAACAACAATTGTTCTCTAACTAAAATGAATAACCGTATTGCAATAAACATGATCAAATCATATTCTTGCTCAACGTAAACACCAAATAACACTTATTTAGGTTCAACACTAATCCCGAAAGTATAGGGAGTGTGTGATGATGATCATATCAATCTTGGAACCACTTCCAACACACATCGTCACTTCACCCTTAACTAGTCTCCCGTTTCGAGTTACTAATCTTAGCAACTGAACTGGTATCAAATACTGAGGGGTTGCTATAAACACTAGTAAAGTACACATCAATAACATGTATATCAAATACACCTTTGTTCACTTTGCCATCCTTCTTATCCGCCAAATACTTGGGGCAGTTCTGCTTCTAGTGACTAGTCCCTTTGCAGTAGAAGCACTCAGTCTCAGGCTTAGGTCCAGACTTGGGTTTCTTCATTTGAGCAGCAACTTGCTTGCCGTTCTTCTTTGAAGTTCCCCTTCTTCCCTTTGCCCTTTTTCTTGAAACTAGTGGTCTGGTCAACCATCAACACTTGATGCTTTTATTGATTTCTACCTTCGTCGATTTCAGCATCACGAAGAGCTTGGGAATCGTTTCCGTTATCCCTTGCATATTATAGTTCATCACGAAGTTCTACTAACTTGGTGATGGTGACTAGAGAATTCTGTCAATCACTATTTTATCTGGAAGATTAGCTCCCACTTGATTCAAGCGATTGTAGTACCCAGACAATCTGAGCACATGCTCACTGCTTGAGCTATTCTCCTCCATCTTTTAGCTATAGAACTTGTTGGAGACTTCATATCTCTCAACTCGGGTATTTGCTTGAAATATTAACTCAACTCCTGGAACATCTCATATGGTCCATGACGTTCAAAACGTCTTTGAAGTCCCGATTCTAAGCCGTTAAGCATGGTGCACTAAACTATCAAGTAGTCATCATATTGAGCTCGCCAAACATTCATAGCGTCTGCATCTGCTCCTGCAATAGGTCTGTCACCTAGTGGTGCATCAAGGACATAATTCTTCTGTGCAGCAATGAGGATAAACCTCCGATCACGGATCCAATCCGCATCATTGCTACTAACATTTTTCAACTTAGTTTTCTCTAGGAACATATCAAAAATAAAATAGGGGAGCTAAACGCGAGCTATTGATCTACAACATAGATATGCTAATACTACCAGGACTAAGTTCATGATAAATTAAAGTTCAATTAATCATATTACTTAAGAACTCCCACTTAGATAGACATCCCTCTAATCATCTAAGTGATCACGTGATTCATATCAACTAAACCATGTCCGATCATCACGTGAGATGGAGTAGTTTCAATGGTGAACGTCACTATGTTGATCATATCTACTATATGATTCACGCTCGACCTTTCGGTCTCAGTGTTCCGAGGCCATATCTGCATATGCTAGGCTCGTCAAGTTTAACCTGAGTATTCCGCGTGTGCAACTGTTTTGCACCCGTTGTATTTGAACGTAGAGCTTATCACACCCGATCATCACGTGGTGTCTCAGCACGAAGAACTTTCGCAACGGTGCATACTCAGGGAGAACACTTATACCTTGAAATTTAGTGAGAGATCATCTTATAATGCTACCATCGATCTAAGCAAAATAAGATGCATAAAAGATAAACATCACATGCAATCAATATAAGTGGTATGATATGACCATCATCATCTTGTGCTTGTGATCTCCATCTTCGAAGCACCGTCATGATCACCATCGTCACCGGCGCGACACCTTGATCTCCATCGTAGCATCGTTGTTGTCTTGCCAACTATTGCTTCTACGACTATCGCTACCGCTTAGTGATAAAGTATAGCAATCACAGGGCAATTGCATTGCATACAATAAAGCGACAACCATATGGCTCCTGCCACTTGCCGATAACTCGGTTACAAAACATGATCATCTCATACAATAAAATTTAGCATCATGTCTTGACCATATCACATCACAAAATGCCCTGCAAAAACAAGTTAGACGTCCTCTACTTTGTTGTTGCAAGTTTTACGTGGCTGCTACAGGCTGAGTAAGAACCGTTCTTACCTACGCATCAAAACCACAACGATAGTTCATCAAGTTAGTGCTGTTTTAACCTTCTCAAGGACCGAGCGTAGCCACACTCGGTTCAACTAAAGTTGGAGAAACTGACACCCGCTAGTCACCTGTGTGCAAAGCACGGCGGTAAAACCAGTCTCGCGTAAGCGTACGCGTAATGTCGGTCCGGGCCGCTTCATCCAAAAATACCTCCAAACCAAAGTATGACATGCTGGTAAGCAGTATGACTTGTATCGCCCACAACTCACTTGTGTTCTACTCGTGCATATAACATCTACGCATAAAACCTGGCTCGGATGCCACTGTTGGGGAACGTAGTAATTTCAAAATTTTCCTACGCACACGCAAGATCATGGTGATGCATAGCAACGGGAGGGGAGAGTGTTGTCTACGTACCCTCGTACGTAGACCGTAAGCGAAAGCGTTTATCAACGCGGTTGATGTAGTCGTACGTCTTCACGATCCGACTGATCCAAGTACCGAACGCACGGCACCTCCGAGTTCTGCACACATTCAGCTTGATGACGTCCTCGCCTTCTTGATCCAGCAAGACGAGCGAAGTAGTAGATGAGTTCCGGCAGCACGACGGCGTGGTGACGGTGTTGGTGAAGAACAATCTTCGCAGGGCTTCGCCTAAGCACTACGAAAACTATGACGGAGGATAAACTAGAGGGGATGGGGTTGCTGGCACACGGCTTGGTGTTTCTTGATGTGTCTTTGGTGCTAGCCCTACCCCTCTATTTATATGTTGGGCCCTGGGGTCGAAACTTGGAGCAAAAGCCTCCTCAAAGTCGGTTTTGCCCGAAAGGCAAGAGTCCCACTCGGACTCCAGGACCAAACACTACAATCCTTGGCGTCTGGCCCAGACGCCATGGGCCTCGGCGTCTGGCCCAGGGCCAGACGCCAGGGTCTCCGACGCTTGGCCCCCTGGCCTCCGCAAAACTCCTTTTGCACCGACCTAAAGCCTCGTGGGCTTCACCCCTTGGCCGAACCATATCATCCTATATATAAATCTTTACCTCCGGACCATTCCGGAGCTCCTCGTCATGTCCGTGATCTCATCCGGGACTCTGAATAATATTCGGTTACCAACATACATAACTCATACAATACTATATCGTCAACGAACGTTAAGCGTGCGGACCCTACGGGTTCGAGAACTATGTAGACATGACCGAGACACTTCTCTGGTCAATAACCAATAGCGGAACCTGGATGCCCATATTGGCTCCTACATATTCTACGAAGATCTTTATCGGTCAGACCGCATAACAACATACGTTGTTCCCTTTGTCATCGGTATGTTACCTGCCCGAGATTCGATCGTCGGTATCTCAATACCTAGTTCAATCTCGTTACCGGCAAGTCTCTTTGCTCGTTCCGTAATACATCATCCCGCAACTAACTCATTAGTTACAATGCTTGCAAGGCTTATAGTGATGTGCATTACTGAGTGGGCACAGAGATACCTCTCCGACAATCGGAGTGACAAATCCTAATCTCGAAATACGCCAACCCAACAAGTACCTTTGGAGACACCTGTAGAGCACATTTATAATCACCCAGTTACATTGTGACGTTTGGTAGCACACAAAGTGTTCCTTCGGTAAACGGGAGTTGCATAATCTCATAGTCATAGGAACATGTATAAGTCATGAAGAAAGCAATAGCAGAATACTAAACGATCAAGTGCTAAGCTAACGGAATGGGTCAAGTCAATCACATCATTCTCCTAATGATGTGATCCCGTTAATCAAATGACAACTCATGTCTATGGCTAGGAAACTTAACCATCTTTGATTCAACGAGTTAGTCAAGCTAGAGGCATACTAGTGACACTCTGTTTGTCTATGTATTCACACATGTACTAAGTTTCCGGTTAATACAATTCTAGCATGAATAATAAACATTTATCATGATATAAGGAAATAAATAATAACTTTATTATTGCCTCTAGGGCATATTTCCTTCAACATCAGCAAGAACGCCATGGTGTTGGCTGAGATTGATGAGTGTATGCGGCCTGATGAGGTCTAGTTCGATCGTCTGCAGATTTGGGCTAGGGTTATGGATCTACCCTATAACCTAAGGGATGAGGCGTGGTGGATGCCGATTGCGAAGCAGATGGATAAGAACGCCCAGTTTGTCAAGTTTGATCATAATGGTGGGTTTCTGAGAGCAAGGATATCAATTGAGGTAGACAAGCCTTTGAGAAGGTGGATTTTGATCGATTCTGCCAGGAGAAAGAAGATGGACTTGTATGACATTCAATATGAACAGCTGCCCTATTTTTGTTTCTCTTGTGGTAGATTAGGGCACTCGGAGCTCTATTGTGCTACTCCGGGCTCACGCGATGCCAAGGGTGAGCTTCCGTTTGGCCAGCGACAATTCCTCCAGGGAACCAAAGAATCATAGCAAGCCAACCACAAGGAATTCTAGCACTAACAAGGAACCTGGGGAGGAACTGATATCTCCTATGAAGAATAAGCAGCCACCAAAGAGAAAAGATGCTCCACATCAAGTTTACAAACCCGTGGCAAAACCCTTGTTGCTTACAGATGGGAGTTTGGACGATCCTGTTGGGGACGCGAGTGCAAGCATCAAGGACCCAACCTCAGCTAGTAATGATACAGAGGAGGATGACTTTGCTCGTGAACCAAAGAAGAAGAAGCCCACACCAGATAACTCGGCAGAGACCGTGTCGCGGTCCTGCCCGTCACAATGAGTGTTTTAAGCTGGAACTGCCGGGGGCTTGGGAACCCCGAGGAAGTTCGGGAGCTTCACAGTATCGTGAAGCTTGAAGGCCCCTCGCTTCTCTTTGTAATGGAAACAAAAATCAAGGCAAAAAGAGTTGAGGATCTGAAGTATACGCTTGGTTTTGCAGGTAGTTTTGCGGTTGACATTGTCAGCCTTAGTGGCGGCATAGGTCTTTTTTGGTCCAAAGATGTGACCGTTGATTTGAGAAATTTTAGTAAGAATCATATTGATGTACTGGTTCATAGCAATAATAATAACGCTTCTGTTTGGCGTTTCACTGGTTTTTACGGAGCACTGCGAGCGGAAGAGAGACATCACAGTTGGCGGTTCTTGCGTACTTTGTATAACATACCCCATAGTGCATGGTTGTGCATGGGAGATTTTAATGAAACTTTGTATGCATGTGAGCACTTCAGCAAAGCGGCACGGTCTGAAACTCACATGAGAGCGTTCTGGGAGGTTGTGGATGACATCTCCTTCCAAGATCTGGGCTGGTCTGGCACGGCCTACACATGGGATAATCATCAAACAGGAGATGCAAATGTCAAGGCACGGTTAGATCGAGCTTTTGCGAACGAGGAATTCCGACAGCTTTTTCATCACATTCGGGTAAGACATCTTCCTTCAGTTGAGTCTGATCATTGTTTTGTGATAGCGGAAATAAAAGAGGTACTGTCAGATCGGCCTATGGCCAAGAAACAATTCCAATATGAAAATGTTTGGCAGACTCATACAGATTATGACCGCCTAATAGCCGAGACTTGGCGGGGCATACCACGGACTCCGGGCCTCCAAGGCATTGCATCGGCTCTTGGCACCTTGCAGTCAACCTTAGAGCCGTGGAGTTTGAAGGAGTTTGGGTGTCTGGCACGTACTGTCAGACAACTCCAACAACGTCTTAACCGCGTTCAGTGTCAGGCTATAGGAGCTGGGCCTTCGGATGAGGAGAAAAGCATTGTTAAAAAACTGAAGGAGGCCCTGCATCAAGAGGAGGTATGGACTCGACAGCGTTCGAGAGTTCCGTGGCTCCGTGAGGGCGATCGCAACACATCATATTTTCAGGTGCAAGCAGCTCAGCACCAACGTATGAATAAAATCTCATATTTACGTCGAGCTGATGGCACCGTTTGTGCTAGTGGAGATGAGGATAAGGTGGAGGTGCAAACTTTCTACTAACGGTTATATGAATCACAGGGTTTTGCCGACCCCCAGCTATTGTTATTGCATGTGCCGGTCAAGGTGACACAAACGATGAACATTGAACTATCCAAACCCTACACCCCGGAGGAAGTCAAAGTGGCGCTGTTTCAAATGGCTCCCTCGAAGGCACCCGGTGTTGATGGTTTTACTGCAGGTTTTTATCAGCGTCATTGGGATTTACTTGGTAATGACATAACCCAGGCAGTGCTTGATTTTCTCAATGGGGGGGGGGAGCTGCCATCGGGACTGAATGATACTTCTATTACCCTCATCCCCAAGGTCAGACACCCCCAATCAATATCACAACATCGTCCTATTGCATTGTGCCCAGTTTTGTACAAGATTGCAGCAAAGGCGATCACCAATCGCTTGAGATGTATTATGGACGAGGTTATCAGCGAAGAGCAAAGTGCTTTTGTTCTCGGCCGCCTCATTACCGACAGTGTTCTAGTTGCGTATGAAAGCGTACATACGATGAGGCGGAGGAAGAAGGGCAAGAATTTTTCATGCGCGGTCAAGCTTGATATGATGAAAGTATATGACCGCGTTGAGTGGCACTATCTCGAAGCTATACTAGCTCGGCTGGGTTTCTGTACGAGCTTTGTTAGATTAATAATGAAGTGTGTCTCCTCGGTGCGTTTCTCGGTGTGTGTCAACGGTGAACTATTACCATACTTCACACCATCCAGAGGATTCCGACAAGGTGATCCAATTTCACCATATCTTTTTCTGCTATGTGCAGAAGGTTTTTCCTCATTGTTAAAATATTACAATGGAGTAACCATCGACAGGGGTCTGAGGGTGAGTTATAGATCACCATGGGTCACACATTTATTATTTGCAGATGATAGTTTGATTTTCATCAATGCAAGTAATCCAAGTGCTCTCAGACTCAATGAGATTCTTAGGATCTATGGAGAGGCTTCGGGCCAAAGTGTTAATCGTGATAAAAGCTCGATATATTTCAGTACTAACACTCTTCACTCGTTGAGGCAGGTTCTGCAAGCAACATTGAATATCCATGTGCAAGCATTCAGTGAGAAATACCTGGGGCTCCCTACTGATGTTGGTCGGATCACCAGCGGCACATTTGATCACATCAGCGAAAGAGCTCGCGGGGAAATACAAGGCTGGTCGGAAAAATTATTGGCGTGTGCAGGTCGAGAGACTCTTCTCAAATCTGTCGTTCAATCTATTCCTACTTATCCAATGAGTACTTTCCTACTGACCAAGAAAGTTTGTAAGAGTCTTACTTCACCAATGACCAAATATTTTTGGAGTAGCTCTCTTGACAAGAAATCATTGCATTGGGTGTCCTGGAAGGAGCTAGCTACACCCAAGTGTAAGGGCGGGATGGGGTTCAGAGACTCGCATCTTTTCAATCTTGCTATGTTGGGCAAACACGGGTGGCGCTTCCTCACCAACCCGAATTCCCTTTGTGCAAGAGTTTTGAAGGGCCGCTACTTCCCCGACACCGACTTCATGCATGCTACTATACCCAAGTCGGCGTCGGCCACTTGGAGGGCGATCATGGCGGGGAGGGAAGCCCTTCGATCCGGACTGATCTCTCGAATGGGCGATGGCTCCTCCATATCGGTCTGGAACGATAAGTGGATCCCAGGTACAATATCTATGTCTCCTATTTTTCGGCCACAACATACGACTATTGAGCGTGTGTCTGAGCTTATTGATCCATCTAATTGGTCGTGGAGACAAGAGCTTGTTCGGCATACTTTCATTGCTCCTGATGCTGAAGCAATATTGAATATTCCTATTCGGCAAGGAGGAGGAGATGATTTTCTTGCATGGGCATTTGAAAGATCGGGGAACTATACTGTGAAGACGGTGTACCGTGCTCTCGTGACTCAGAAAGAACTTGTTGCTCTAGAGGAAGGGACGACTACCGAAACCTCAGAGGATGATACACAGTTGTGGAAATCCCTATGGAAATTGAATGTCATTCCGAAGGTTAGAGTGTTCTGGTGGAGGGTTCTTCGTGGAATTCTCCTAGATGAGGCCACTCTTAACTATCGACATATTGCAGAGATTCGTGATGCAAAGTTTGTTTGGCTATGGATGAAAATCTGGAGCATGCAGTCATACACTGTTCACATGCAAAAAGCTTCTGGGAGGAAGCGGGTGCTTGGTTTGGCCTCAGATTGCCTCGTCTTCATCCAGACTCATGGGCGCAGGATATCACATGTGATCCTCGGTTTACAGATGATGACCGCGCCAAGATCAACACGATAATGTGGTCTATATGGCACTCCCGGAACCGGATCAAACACGGCGAAGAGGGGAGGAATCCTACGGCTACGATCAGGGCGACCAAGGAGGCGATCGCCCTCCTTCATTTACCACGTCGAGATTCGATGATCCTACATGGATTCGGGTGGAGACCACCTGATGAGGGTGTCGTCAAAATCACTACGGACGGTGCCTTGAACTTTGCTGATGGCAGGGGCGGTGCGGGAGGGGTGGCTCGATCCTCTTCGGCGCTCCTGGGAGCATGTTGCAAACCATATTTGGGCATCTCTGATCCCTTGATTATGGAGGGTTTATCACTACGAGATGGAGTTCGGTTCGCTTCTCTTCGAGGATTCTCGCAGGTGGTAATGGAAACTAATTGCTTGGAGATGGTGACGTTCAATTGTGGCTCCTTTATTGTTAGAGATAGGAAAGCTATGTAATAATTTTACTTTGTTTGATATTCAGCATGTAAACAAGTCAGCTAACATCCCGATCATCTTTATGCATCTGAATGTGACCGATAGGTGGCTTGAAGAGACTCTTAGCTTTTTGGTGACATTACGTGACGTTCGTCGTGTTTCTCTGAAGGAAGCCGCCCGCGTGTCGCCGAACGTTACACTGCGACAAGTAGTACACGGCACAGGGAAAGGCAACAGCGCGCACGCGTCCCTGCGGGCTCTGTTTTTCTTCTTTTAGATGGACGGTCTTTGTTGAGCAGAGCAGGCACATGCGCACCGCACCGACAGAGACGGGAAGCCCGAGGGCAGTTGGGTACCCGTCAATTCAATTCTTGCGCCTAGAAAGGCGAGGTTTAAGCTGGCTGTGCCGAACTTGGCCAAACAAAACGAGACACGGCACGCAGCAGCAGCCGGGCTGCCCGGGCAGCCTGTGCAACTCACACAGCACAGAGTCGAGAGATGCTTCCAGCCAGCCAGGCACTTCTGGAAGGAACAAGGGCTCTCTTCTTTGTCCAACCACCGAACCGAATCGCCGAACAAACCAGCACACGCATGCCTTCTAATCTCCGTCACGCCAGGCGCAACAAAAGCAAGTGAGATCAAGTTCAAACCCCCTCCAGAAGCAAAGAACACCTTTTAACCCCGCGAGGCCACGCACGCTACCGCCACTGGGGCTTATAACAAACCAAGATCGCGATGGCCTGACAGGACATAGATGAAGCCGGTGCCAAGTGACAAACAACTTGCTTACTTACTCCTGCTTTGCTTTGCTTAGGCGGGAGGAGACAGTGGCTCCCCACCAACTCGACGTCTCGATCGTTACAGCTCTTCTTTCACACTCACAACCCGAATCGCAAGCAACAACTTCGCATCATGTCATGTACTCCTAACTGGCAAAACGAATTTAATCGAATGGAACGAATAAATCAAACGGTTACAACACGTATTTTATGTATGTATCGTGGTGTTGCAGTAGAATATTCTCCTCTGTTCTCCGGCCGACAACTACTGGCCGTTGGCAACGGCACCCGCCGGAACTGATCGGGTGGGTGACCAATCAGTCGAGCCGCATCATGTCCCGGTGGAAGGCGTCGACGCCGTCGGCGGCGACGCACTGGGTGATGAGGCGCGCGCCGGGCTTGTGCGCGGAGGGGCAGACCAGGATGCACGTCGCGATGTAGTCCAGGTTGGTGAGGGGCACCACGTGCACGGGGGCGCCCCACCCATAGTCCACCTCCGCGAACCCGAGCCGCGACCAGTCCGACACCAGCAGCGTCCGGTAGTCGGACGTGATGCGGTACGGGTCCCCGCCGTCGCCCATCTCCCCGCGGCTCCACCGCGCGAACTCGGACGGGAGCCGCTTCTTTCCCTCGCGGATCAGCCGGACCACGTCGTTCAGCGGCGCGTCCGACACGGCCTCGGCCGGCGCCGACACGCGCATGATGTAGTAGCAGTTGCCGTAGAACCCGTCGGGCAGCGCGCGGGGGCGGAGCGCGGGGCGCGCGTTCATGGCGAAGCACACGTGCACGGGGGAGCCCCTCGCGAACCCGGCGGCGCGGGTGCGGGCCTGCCACGCCTTGGCGATCAGCACCTCGAACGCGCTGCACCGGTGCCCCGTCTCCTCCAGGAACCGGGCCTTGAAGTGGTCGATGTAGTCGGTGGAGATGTCCATGGCCAGGTACTGCAGCCGGAGCTCCGTCGGGACCGGGAGCGGGCCCACGGACGCGGCCGGCGGGCTCGGGATCGCCTCGCGGCCCCACGCCGGCATCAGCGACGGCGCGGCCCGCCCGCGAGCGATCTCGCCCATCGCCGACATGAACTGCGCCGCGCCGGGGCCGTCCGCGACGGCGTGGCTGAACCGGAACCCGACCACGAACCCGCCGCACGCGAACTGCGTGACCTGCATTGGGGAATGGGCCGAGCAATTAAGCGCCATTGCAACCCATGCCGTTGACTTGGAAGAACCAAAGGTTCCAGAACACACGCACGCCGGACCACAAATGGGGATTTTTCTGCAGTCTTGCTAAATTATTACCTGGACTAGAAGGATTACGGAGTCCTCGGCGAGGGGGTCGGAGGCGGGGTAGGTGGGGTGCGGCAGGAGCTCGTCCTTGGGCACCATGAGCGGGTACTCGAGGTAGTCCACCTCCTCCAGGGTGCAGCTCGCGGTGGCCTCCACGAACCACACGCCCTCGCCGGTACAGTCCACGACCAGCTCGCCGCCGTCGGACAGCGCGAGCCGGCCGGCGATGGGGTAGTAGCTCACGAGCGCGGCGGCCAGGGCGCGCTCGATGGCCTTGACCGGGGACTCGGCGGCCTCGTCGCCGGCGCGGCCCTTGAAGACGTGGAGGGACTCGATGAGCGCGCGCTGCGTGGGGTAGCGGTCGAGCCAGGAGAGCGGGAGCTCGCCGCCGGGCGTGGGCGCCGACGGGGCCACCACCCTCTGCGCCACCCGTGTCACCGTCGCGGTAGCCGCCGGCCCCGTGCTCCGCATGGTGGTGGTCGGGGTGGGGGTGGCCAGCCGGCGAGGCGGAGATCTGGGTTGTGGTGGTGGCGCACTCGCTGGCTGGCTCACCTGGGAAAGAGAGCTGCCACCGCTGTTGGTCTTTTATACAGGGGGGAGTATAGCGATGAGTATAGTGTCTGTCCGCTACGACTAGTCGTTGTGCGTTGTTGATGACTGGATATGATAAGGATTGCCCACCGCACGATCAAAGAGATGGAGGAGTCAGATTTTGCCTTTTTTCTGTCAGAAAATGGTTTCATTGTAGAACTACGTATTGACCTGAGATGAGAATTTGAAATATTCAGGTGTCAAATTTCAGTTTGTTTAATTCACTAAGGATGTCACATCTAAGCTCCCACAATGTATAATGCAACATCAAGAAATAGAAAAAAACTAAAAAGAAAAAATAGACCACAAACAGAGTGGACATCAGCTTAGATGTGACATAACTATGTCACATCTAGATGTGTCCTAGACAGACCCGTCAAATTTAGGCCACCTTCAGGCCTTCTATTTCATCACGATATGTCTGAGCGACAGCACGAACACTATCCTAAACAACATGATTTAAAGACAAGATCCAAACACAACACATTAACACTAACATGCACACTATTAACATAACGGGTTGAAACCACAATAGATGCTATTTTAAGACAGCAGGATTCCCCTGCACAACAACGGGTGATGTTCCATAATCAAAATATGAATAGTTTTCAGCAAACACAATACTAAAACTACCACTCCCTCCGTAAAGAAATATAAAAGTGTTTAGATCACTAAAGTAGTTCTTTAGTGATCTAAACGCTTTTATGTATTTTTACGGAGGGAGTACTACTTAGTTGAGAAAGTTCACTTGGTTGTGCGTAACAGGGAGGTAGCATTGACGGCAAATGTCCTTAGTGTGAGGACTTAGTCGTGAGGCCAATGCATCTATGTGGTAGCTTAAGAGGGGTTGAGTGGGACGAGAGACGCGAGATTTTACTCAGGTTCGGCCCCTCACGGTGGAGGTAAAAACCTACATCCTGCTTTATTGATATTGATGATGATGATGCTCACGATTACAAGGGTGCTCTTTCGCTACCTCTATCTCGAGAGCTATTGACTTGTATGTCTCAACTTGTGAAACTTGTCCCTCTTGGGGTGCCCTGCCCCTCCTTATATAAGTTGGAGGGGCTGGCTTACATGTAGAGTCCTAGTAGGATTAGGACTAGTCTCTTTTCTATTACAAGACGGATAGCAATCCAGGTCTTATTCAAACTGTTTAAGTCGGCCTGCTGGGCCACCTCCCATGATGGGCAGCGGCCTACCTCCATGAGGATACCCGTGTCCCATATCCACGACAGTAGGGTTGTCGGATGTTGAAGCTCAAAGAGTTGAGCTTGAAGAAACGATGTTGTCGGCTTCCACCTGGTGCTTTCGGCAGAACTTATTCTAGCCCCACGCTGAGCATCACCTGGTCGTCAAACTACAACACATCCACCAAATTTCACACCAGCGGCAGACAACCACCAACATGGAAGGAGGAAGGGGATGTGGAGCCAGGTGCCCAGGGGCTTCTACAAAGCCTTCGGGACAACAAGGAAGGCAGTGTCGTCGTCATCGATTGCTACCTCTTGAGCACGCGTTGGTTTTCCCTTGAAGAGGAAAGGGTGATGCAGCAAAGTAGCGTAAGTATTTCCCTCAGTTTTTTAGAACCAAGGTATCAATCCAGTAGGAGACTACACGCAAATCCCTCGTACCTGCACAAACAAATAAGAACCTTGCAACCAACGCGATAAAGGGGTTGTCAATCCCTTCACGACCACTTGCAAAAGTGAGATCTGATAGAGATAATAAGATAAATATTTTTGGTATTTTTGTTGTATAGATTGAAAAGTAAAGATTGCAAAATAAACAACGCCAGAAATAGCTAGTTCACGGGAGATTAATATGATGGAAAATAGACCCGGGGGGCATAGGTTTCACTGGTGGCTTCTCTCAAGATAGCATAAGTATTACGGTGGGTGAACAAATTACTGTCAAGCAATTGATAGAAAAGTGCATAGTTATGAGAATATCTAGGCATGATCATGTATATAGGCATCACGTCCGCGACAAGTAGACCGAAACGATTCTGCATCTACTACTATTACTCCACACATCGACCGCTATCCAGCATGCATCTAGAGTCAAGATGGGAATGGGCCGGGTTGGCCCGCTGGGTCACTGACCCGGCCCGAAATCTCGAGGCCAATGGGCCAGGCGGGTTGGCCTCGAATCATAAAACGGTTCAGTGGAGCCGGCCCCGTGTGACCCGATGGACCAGACGGGTCGACCCAGCGCTGCCCTAGTCCATCTCTGCCGCCGCCCCCCACGATCTCTGTAGCCGCTCCCGACGATTTCTTCCGCCGCCGGCCATCTTTGCCGCCCCCGGCATCCCCCGACCTTCTCTATCGGCCGCTCCCGACCATCTCTGCCGACCTGCTGCCGCCGCCGGCTGCCCCTGAACATCTCTGCTGGCCTGCTGCCGCCGGCGTTCCTCCCGCATCTTGTTCGTCGTCTTGGTCGCCGTCGAGCTCGCTGACCTGCGGTCCCGTCCACCATCTACCTCGCCATTCCGGTCGCCGTCCTCATCGTCATCATCACGCAGGTGAGACTCTTGCCGGCTTCCTCCCTGTCCCAGCGCAGCTGCAATGACTGGTCTTGTTTAGGTTCTTGGTCAGTGTTGTCTGCAATTAGTTCTTTGTTGGATCTCCAGGCTGTTAGTGAAGAATGGTATAGCGTAATTTGTAAGCACAAGTGCACTTAAAAACTTTCCTGACACGACATGATATATGTGGTTGCTATCCCTTAATGGGAACTTTAAACCCTGGATTTGCGCTTGTGATGCAAGGCAGGAGTAGGCACTAGGAAGGGAGTTGAGAACAGTAGTTGGAGCTTGGAAGAGACTGACCAGTGGATGATCCATGGAGCGGCAGGTGCAAGCACTAGTATCTGCTCTCACCATGGGCCTATAAATTCTTCTTCCCCTCTGCTCCAACTGCTAGTATGATCAGATCCTATACTAGTCTCCTGCAGTATGATCATGGGACTTGTTTGATTGTTCTCAAGAAGAAATAGTGCTTCAGTTGAGCTCCTATGTAGCTGTAGTTTAGCATTCAACAGCAGTTTTTTTAGCAGTAGCATTCAGTAGCAGTTGTTGTTTCTCCTGCCGAAATGGATCCGCATGGGCCTGGAGGGCCTGGGTTTGCTAGCTTCTTCGGGTCCTGGCAAGCTGGGTCTTCAGCCAATGGAAATTTTGGACTTGCCATTTTTGCAAGCGCAATAAGCAATGTATTCAGTGAACACCTCAATAAGTATGTTCGTGCGTGTGTTCAGATATTATCAGTGCTTTGTAAATTTCTTCCCCCGAATCCTATTAAGTGTTTGGATTCTCAAACCAAATTCTGTTAAGTTCATATACAAAATTTGTTGGTTGTCCTGCACTAGTACAAGTAAATGAAATTTGGGTATTACATCTGCTGTTGATTTTGAAACTTAATGCTCTCTAATGTTCCTATATTTCCCTCTGACCAGAAAAAATGGAAGAGGAAGAAGTGGACCATGAGGCATACCAAAGTGGTGGTTCATCGTTGATATCCGGTGCGACAATGAGAAGGGCTCAACCACCCCCAGGGGTGTCTCCTTCTTCGATAAACATTTGTAGAGCTTATCACAGTGAGTATTGTTAATCTTTCTTTTTCTTGGGATGCAAATTAATTATTGTTAAATTAAAAAATACTTGTAATTGCAATGTTAACACTCGTGTCCTTTGCTCAGCAGGACGTTCACAAGACACTCGTATGGTTGATTTTGAAGAAGATGAGGCTGATGAAGAAGATGTTGACTATGAAGAAGAAGAGGAAGGAGAAGGAGATGAGGATGAAGAAGAAGAAGAAGAAGATGATGATGATGATGAAGAGCGAGATAATGTGGATGAAGAGGGAGGGGCTGAGATCATTGACATGGGATCATTTTCTGAACCGGGAAGAAAGTTTTTGTCTAAAGTGTGGAAAAAATATGAGCCTATCCGTGTTGATGGCATAGTTGTAGCTGCTGAGTGCAAACACTGTTCAAGGAATATTTGTGCTGAGCGTAAACATGGAACAAGTTTGTTGCGCAAAAATTTGAAGAGATGCAGGGAAAGGAAGAAGGTTCTTAGAGTTTCTGGACAGCTGAGTGCTTCTATCATGAGTCCTGATGGAGTTGCAATGGGGCTTTGGACCTTTAATCAGGCATTAGCACGCCGAGAGCTTATGAGGATGATAGTGTTGCATGAATTGGCATTCTCATTGGTGGAGTACGATGGATTTAGAAGATTTGTCTCTAGTCTAAATCCTAGCTTTAAGATGATATGTAGAAAAACAATGAAGGAGGACTGCATGAAAGCATTTAAGGAAGAGAAGAGAATTCTGCAAAGGATGTTCCAAAACTCCAAATCCAAGATTTCTTTGACTATGGACCTATGGACATCAAATCAGACAGTGGGGTACATTTGCATCACAGCCCACTTCATTGATGAGGAGTGGAAGCCACAGAAGAGGATAATGAAATTCGCAGCTATGGAGACGCCGCACACAGGAGCTGCAATGTTCAACATCATGGTGAATTTCATAAGAGTGGAATATTGAAGATAATCTCTTTGCTGTGACGCTAGACAATGCATCGAACAATGGTGCAATGATGAAGCTATTGAAGGCACATCTCCTGCTTAAGAAGATGTTACCTGGTAGTGGCAAGTTGTTTCACCAACGTTGTGCTGCCCATGTCATAAATTTGATATGTCAAGCAGGATTGAACTTCCTTGGTCCAGTGATCAACATGATGCGTGAAAGTGTTAAATATGTTCTAAGCTCACCAAGTCGAAAGGAAAAATTTCAAGAAATCGTTGCGCAACATGGTGTATCATGTGGGAGAACTCCAAGTCTTGATGTTCCAACTCGCTGGAACTCAACCTACATGATGATTGATATAGCAAAGGAGTACCGCGGAGTGTTTGACTCTTTGGCCATTCAAGATAAACAATATACCTTCAAGCCATCTTTTGAGGATTGGGAAAATGCCGAAGATGTTTGCAGGCTACTGAAGGTATTTTATGAAGCCACTAATGTGATATCCGGCACAAAATATCCAACTGCTAACTTGTATTTCCATGAAATGTGGAAAGTGAAGCTGACCTTAGAGCAACAACATTATGAAGAGGATTCTGAGATGGGTACAACGGTCAAATATATGAAGAGAAAATTTAGAAGGTATTGGAAGATGACATGGTTGAGCCTTTGTATTCCAGTGATTTTGGACCCACAATTCAAGTTGAAATATATCGAGTTCCGATTTGGCCTAGAGTTCGGGAACGAAGCTGCAGCAATGACTGCTAAAATAAAAAATGTGTTCCAAGGTTTGTTCAAGGAATACCTCCAATTGAATGGCAATGGCTCAGATCCCATGTCAGAAGGAGGTGATGATGACATGGCTGTAAGTGGTGAAGATCCTATGGCTGATTCGGACCAGCATGTCACCCTCACTGCTCGATCAACAAATTTGGATTCTACCGAACTTGATTCGTACTTGTCAAAGGTACCCATCCGTCGAAGTGACCAATTCAATATCCTTGCACGGTGGCAGACCAACTCAGGTGAATACCCAACGCTGAGTCGCATGGCAGCAGATATCTTGGCGGCTCCTGCCTCTGCGGTGGCATCCGAGTCCGCCTTCAGCACAGGGAAGAGAGTCCTATCAGATTTTTGAAGTCGAATGACCGCAACAACACTTGAAGCTCTTGTTTGCTTACAAGATTGGATACGGGCCACCAGTAAAGCCATACGACACAAGTTTCTTCTTTGTTTCTTATTAATGCTTAAAGTTTACAAGTTTCTTCTTTTTTTCTGCAGCTAATACTCAACGTAGCTTGGCTTCAGTTCATGACATTATAATGGACTTACAAGGTATGAGAAACCTTCTGATGTATATAGTGCCATGTATATGAAAGTACACTTAAAGTATGAAGTCTTCTTTTTAATGAGGGATTTCAACTATTTGCAAGATGCAGCCCAATCATGTAGATGAATATATAGAGTGTTTTACACACAGAACTAGTGCTTTTAGTTTTGTTCCCCAAGTTATAGTTGATCTCTAATATATATTTCTTTTTCCATTCTTGCTTGTTGACATGCTTATGAGAATCGGGAATATTCTCTTTGTTCTAATCTTTGTTGCGGAGTGGATGACGGGTAGTGTATGATGGATATTTAGAAGTGTATTTTCTTGCAAACCTGATCATGAATTGGTTTTCTGGAACACGCCTTTGCTACTAAGAATATTCCTCTGTTCATAAATATATTATTTAGTTTTTTTTGAGGGATCAATATACTATTTAGTTGATGTGCACAAAATTACTCTTGTAACATTTCTTTGTAAATACAGATATCGAGGATTGATGCTTGTTGGAGCAATTCATGTTAAACCTCAAGCAGATGATGAAGCAAAGATGTGTAAACATTTTACTGTACTGTACTGTGTACACATTTTACTGTACTGTGTACACATTTGCTGACATATCTATTTTTTACTGTACTGTGTACACATTTGCTGACATATCTATTTTTTGGGGACTTAAATCCTCTGGGATGTGTAAACATTTGCTAAATTCTGGGTCGGCCTCATGTGCCCAATGGGTCAATGGGGCCACAAAATTCTGATGAAATGGGCCGGCCCATGGCCTCACATATTGGCCTTGGGGCCATGGGGCCGGGGCCAGGGCCGGGTCGGCCCATTCCCATCTTGAATCTAGAGTATTAAGTTCATAAGAACAGAGTAACGCATTAGGCAAGATGACATGATGTAGAGGGATAAACACAAGTAATATGATAGAAACCCCATCTTTTTATCCTCGATGGCAACAATACAATACGTGTGGTTTCCCTTTCTGTCATTAGGATCGAGCAACGCAAGATTGAACCCAAAGCTAAGCACTTCTCCCATTGCAAGAAAGATCAATCTAGTAGGCCAAACCAAACTGATAATTCGAAGAGACTTGCAAAGATATTAAATCATACATAAAAGAATTCAGAGGAGATTCAAATATTGTTCATAGATAATCTTGATCATAAACCCACAATTCATCGGATCTCGACAAACACACCGCAAAAAGAATTACATCGAATAGATCTCCAAGAAGATCGAGGAGAACTTTGTATTGAGATCCAAAGAGAGAGAAGAAGCCACCTAGCTAATAACTATGGACCTGAAGGTCTGTGGTGAACTACTCACACATCATCGGAGAGGCCATGGTGTTGATGTAGAAGCCCTCCGTGATTGATCCCCCCTCCGGCAGAGTGTCGGAAAAGGCCCCAAGATGGGATCTGACGGGTACAGAAGGTTGCGGCGGTGGAAATAGGGTTTCGTGGTGCTCCTAGATGTTTTTGGGGTATATGGATATATATAGGAGGAAGAAGTAGGTCGGTGGAGCTGCGAGGGGCCCACGAGGGTGGGGGCGCGCCCAGGGGGGTAGGCGCGCCTCCCTGCCTCGTGGCCTCCTCGCTTCTTTATTGACGTCCACTCCAAGTCCCCTGGATCACGTTTGTTCCAAAAATAACTCTCCCGAAGGTTTCATTCCGTTTGGACTCCGTTTGATATTCCTTTTCTGCGAAACACTGAAATAGGGAAAAACAGCAATTTGCACTGGGCCTTTGGTTAGTAGGTTAGTCCCAAAAATAATATAAAAGTGCTTAGTAAAGCCCATTAAACATCCAAAACAGATAATATAATAGCATGGAACAATCAAAAATTATAGATTCGTTGGAGACGTATCATCGATCTGCACATAGAACCGACTGGCAGTGATTCTATGGGCTTGTGCCCCTACTTTGGTGGGCGGCCCCACCTGGGAAGACGTAGCACCACATCCTCCTTCCTCCTCGACTCCTCGGGCTTTAATGCCCGCCGATTGTGTGAGATGAAGTCATCCACGCCATGCAGTGAATGGCAGCCCCCCTCCCCCAATCCCGTGACGTCCCATTCATTTTTATCACCTTGTCAGTTAAGCTGAAAATAGGTGAACATCATAGTGCAAGCCCAATGGAAGAAATCTATAATCCTACATTGTCCTACATTGCTATGATGCTACATTGAAGCACATGAAAAAACACACACAAGCATAATGAAGCATATCTAGCAATGCACATTGTTATGATCGGTGCACAATCTAGCAATGCCCATTGCTTTGATCCATGCACAATCTAGGACTGCACAAGCACAATGAGTCATATCTAGCAATGCACATAATTAAGCAGTGCATATTGCTTATTTCTATGAATCAGTGCACAACCTTGCAATGGACATCACTTTGATTAGTGCATAGATTAGCAATGCACATTGCTATGAACCTACTAGTGCAAAATCTAGATATGCACATTGCTATGATCCTAGCAATGCAGAACCAGTGTTAGAATCTAATCTAATTGGATATATTTGATGCTATGACCAGTGCTAAAATTGAATTGAATCGGTGCACAATTTGCAAAGTCAATCTAGTGCTATGATCCTAGCATTGTCAATGGAGCAGCAACCATCCTAAAAATCCCTAAATTCTAAAATACAATCAAAGATGCACAACCAAAGAGGCAATGTTGAGTTTGATATACTTACATCTTCGCCAAAGATGGAGCTGTTGTCGACGGAGCTGGAGCAGATAGCCCTGGAGCAAACCTTGGCGGGAACATGAAAAATCTCGCGTGCTGCAGCGGATGTCATGGCAAACGCAACTGAAGTCCCCCCTGTTGTATTAGCCGAAGTATCGATTGCCATAGTCGACGAAGCGACCGTCGATGGATGGTCGATATACACAGCGCAACCTCATGCATACTAGGGAAGCGGACTTTAGCAGCTTGTCAAACTGGTTGGGATGAGGACCCCCCACGTCACGATGGTGACCCAATGGTTGTGGTTGCTAACGCTGGCGGGGCAAGGATTCAGGCGACACAATGGTGAAGTATCGACGGACGTTGATAGGAACAAAGGGGGTTTGACATAGGGGTGTGAATGGGGGTTTGGGAGGTGAGAGGAGGGGAGCAAGCGGTAATGATCGATACGTCCTATCTCCTGCAATTCCATACACGTGGAAGCAAGTGGCACGCATGGCTAGCTGGAGCCTAGCTCTAAGAAAACGGCCTATTCGACCGTTCCTCCTCAACCAGGCCCAGGGTTGGTTTGATGTTCGCGCCGGGCACAAATTCAATGCCCCTCAGGCTATCAAACAGACTAATTTTGCATCCCCAAGGTTTGACTGTTGCATGCGAACTACCAATCACTTACTATGTGGTGCAATGGTGGTAGGAGGAGAACACTAATTTACGCATAAATAAAATCTCTGTTCATTTTTATTCAAGTGGCCGAGGATAGCAAATCAGTCCTTTTGAAGCATAATCCGTTTTGATCTGTTTTACCAAGAAGGTCTAGGGTTCGAATCAGTATAGCCCTAATATGCATCTTTTAGATTTTAGGATCTCTATCCCATGTTTTCTTTAGCATAGTATAATTTTCATTGTCTCATTAGTATTTGTTTTATAGGTGGATGGGCGCGGAAAATACCAAGATACACCTGGTTGTATGAACCCTATAAATGAATTTAAGGATCTTTTTAGCAATTCAGGAAAAGGTTAAAAATCTTTGAAACTCTTTTCGAACACACTTGACTTATTGATGTACTCGTAAAAAAGATTTGACAAGGAAAACCCTAAAAACATTACGCGATTGTAACACTTTATCAAGTTTGTTGCCAACAAATTTCATGATTTTTCAACATTTTTTGAAATTGCTATTTTTTTTACAATTTGGATGCACCAGCACCTGATACGTCTCCATCGTATCTATAATTTTTTACTGTTCCAGGCTAATATTCTACAACTTTTACATACTTTTGGCAACAATTTATATGATTTTCCTGGACTAACATATTGATCCAGTGCCCAGTGCCAATTCCTGTTTGTTGCATGTTTTTTGTTTCGCAGAAAATACATATCAAACGGATTCCAAACGTGATAAAAACTTATGGAGATTATTTTTGGAATATATCATTTTTGGGAAAAAAATCAATGCGAGACGATGCTCGAGGGGCCCACAAGGTCGGGAGGTGTGCCCCAGGGGGTAGGGCGCCCCTGGACCTTGTGGCCACCCCAAAAGGTGGTTGGTGCCCTTCTTTCGCCGCAAGAAAGCTAATATCTGGATAAAAATCGTGTTAAAATTTCAGCCCAATCGGAGTTACGGATCTCCTGGAATTTAAGAAACGGTGAAAGGGCAGAATCTGGGAGCGCGGAAACAGAAGGAAACAGAGAGAGAGAGAGAGAGAGAGAGAGAGAGAGAGAGAGAGAGAGGGAGAGAGGGAGAGAGATCCAATCTCGGAGGGGCTCCCGCCCCTCCGCCTCCATGGAAGCCAAGGACTAGAGGGGAAACCCTTCTCCCATCTAGGGGGAATGTCAAGTAAGAAGAAGAAGAAGAAGAAGAAGGGGGGCTCTCTCCCCCTCTCTCCCGGTGGCGCCAGAACGCCGCAGGGGCCATCTTCGCGACAACGATCTACACCAACAACTTCACCGCCGTCATCACCAACTCTCCCCCCCTCTATGCAGCGGTGTAACCCCTCTTTTACCCGTTGCAATCTTGAAAGCACAAGTGCTCCCTGGGTGATTTTGGTAATTAATGTCAACATATCTCTTGTTGGACTAATGCTTCTACCTAGTATGTTTCAGATAAGTTCAACAATGGAGTGGCATGGACTAAAGGATGTGGAACCCCTTCAAGACGCTGAGGACAAATGATTGGCTCAAGCCCTGTGACGCCCCCGATTTGACCGTACACTAATCATGCACGCAAATGTGTACGATCACGATCAGGGACTCACGGGAAGATATCACAACACAACTCTAAAACATAAGTAAGTCATACAAGCATTATAATACAAGCCAGGGGCCCCGAGGGCTCGAATACAAGTGCTCGATCATAGACGAGTCAGCGGAAGCAACAATATCTGAGTACAGACATAAGTTAAACAAGTTTGCCTTAAGAAGGCTAGCACAAAAGTAGCAACGATCGAAAAGGCAAGGCCTCCTGCCTGGGACCTCCTAACTACTCCTGGTCGTCGTCAGCGGCCTGCACGTAGTAGTAGGCACCTCCAGTGTCGTAGGTGTCGTCGTCGACGGTGGCGTCTGGCTCCTGAACTCCAACATCTGATTGCGACAATCCGATATAGAAAGGGGAAAAGAGGGAGAAAAGCAACCGTGAGTACTCATCCAAAGTACTCGCAAGCAAGGAGCTACACTACATATGCATGGGTATATGTGTAAAGAGGCATATCAGTGGACTGAACTGCAGAATGCCGGAATAAGAGGGGGATAGCTAGTCCTGTCGAAGACTACGCTTCTGGACATCTCCATCTTGCAGCATGTAGAAGAGAGTAGATTGAAGTCCTCCAAGTAGCATCGCATAGCATAATCCTACCCGGCGATCCCGTCCTCGTCACCCTGTTAGAGAGCGATCACCGGGTTGTATCTGGCACTTGGAAGGGTGTATTTTATTCAGTATCCAGTTCTAGTTGTCATAAGCTCAAGGTACAACTCCGGGTCGTCCTTTTACCGAGGGACACGGCTATTCGAATAGATAAACTTCCCTGCAGGGGTGCACCACATAACCCAACACGCTCGATCCCAATTGGCCGGACACACTTTCCTGGGTCATGCCCGGCCTCGTAAGATCAACACGTCGCAGCCCCACCTAAGCACAACAGAGAGGTCAGCACGCCGGTCTAACCCTATGCGCGCAGGGGTCTGGGCCCATCGCCCTATGCACACCTGCACGTTGCGTACGCGGCCGGAAGCAGACCTAGCCTAGTGGCGTTCCAGTCCAATCCGGCGCGCGCCACTCAGTCGCTGACGTCAAGAAGGCTTTGGCTGATACCACGACGTCGGGATACCCATAACTACTCCCACGTAGATGGTTAGTGCGTATAGACCAAATGGCCAGACTCAGATCAAATACTAAGATCTCGTTAAGCGTGTTAAGTATCCGCGAACGCCGACCAGGGCCAGGCCCACCTCTCACCTAGGCGGTCTCAACCTGCCCTGTCGCTCCGCCACAAAGATCCACTTGCGGGTACTCCTACGAGCCGACCCGACTTTAATCATCACATGTGTCATGTATATGGTATATAAGTATATGCCCGTGTTCACCGCCCAGGTGATCACGACCCGATAGTATAGCACAGCAGATGGACAAGAATGTAGGGCCACTGATGGAAATCTAGCATCCTAGACTAAGCAGTAGGATAGCAGGTAAGGGGAACAACTGTAGCAACAATGACAGGCTATGCAACAGAATAGGATTAATCGAAAGCAGTAACATGCTTCACTACTCTAATGCAAGTAGTAGAGAGTAGAGTAGGCGATATCTGGTGATCAAGGGGGGGGGGCTTACCTGGTTGCTCTGGCAAGTAGGAGGGGTCGTCGACTCCGTAGTCGAACTGGGCAGCAGCAGTGTCGGTCTCGTAGTCTACCGGAGAGAAGAGGGGGAAGAAACAGTAAATACAATGCAAACATAAGCATGACGATGCGTGACATGTCAATGAGCGGTGCTAGGGGTGTCCTAACGCGACAGTAGGTGGTACCGGTGAAGGGGGGGAACATCCGGGAGGTATTCCCGATGTTTCGCGTTTTCGGACAGACGGACCGGAGGGGGAAAGTTGCTAGTTCGATAGGTTAGGGAGGTGTGGTGGACGAACGGACTGCGTATTCGGATTCGTCTCGTCGTTCTGAGCAACTTTCATATAGAAAACATTTTAATCCGAGTTACGGATTAAAAGATATGATTTTCTAAAGGTTTTATTAATTTCTGGAATTTAATTAATTATTTAATTTAATTCGAAATTTGGATTAATGACATCATCATGATGTCATGCTGACATCAGCAGTCAACAGGGGTTGACTAAGTCAAACTGACATGTGGGTCCAGTGGGACCCACCTGTCATTCACTATTTAGATTAATTAGGGTTTAACTAATTAATTATTATTTAATTAAATTAAACAGGATTAATTAACTTAATTAATTTATTTAATTAATTAATTAATTAATTAAAATTATTTTTATTTCTTTATTTATTTATTTATTAATTTTTATTAATTAATTTAGTATTATTATTCCTACTATTAATATTTTATTTGTTTAATTATTTATTAATTAGTTTATTGTTTTATTATTATTATTATTATTATTTATTTTTATTAGTAAACGTTCTGGCGCTGGGGGCCCGTTTGTCATTGGGCCAGGGGGTCGGGCCCAGTGGCCAGTAGCTCAGGTGGGGCTAGGCCCACCTGGCGGTGGCCCAGAGGGCGAGGCCCACTGGCAGTGGCCCAGAGGGCACTGCGGCTACGGGCGCAACGGCGTAACGGCGTCCGCCCGAACGGGACGGCGAGGGAGCGCGGCGGACGAAGGCCGTCGGGGCGCGCGCGGGCGAGGCTCGCCGGCCGGAGCAGCGCCGCAGCAGGGGGCGGCAGAGGCGGCCACGTGCGGCCACGGGCGCGTACGGGGGCGAGGTGCGGGGCGAAGCCAGAGGCCAACGCCGGTGGGAGGCAACGGCGGCGCGGCTCGCGCGGGCGCGCGTCGGTGCGGTCGGGCGTGGGGAAGAAGCTGCGAGGGGGGGCGCGGGGCGAGGCCACGGGCCTGCCCGCGACGGCGAGGGCGCGAGGACGAGGGGGGGCAGGCGGGGCGTGGCCGACGCGGGCGCGCGGTCGTGGCGCGCGCGGGCGAAGGCCGTGCGGGCGCGCGTGCGTGGCCAGGCGCGGCGGGGCGCGTCTGGGCGCGCCGGAGCGCGAGCGGGGCGGCGGTGACCGAGAGGAGAGGGGCGGGCGACGGAGGCCGGTGGCCTCACCGAGGGATGCAGGGTCACGGCAGTGGGGGTCGAGGGGGAGACGGGGGCGACGGCGATGCGGTGTCGAGGCGCAGGCCGGCGAGGAGGAGGAGGCAGGCCGGCGAGGCAGTGCTCCGGCGAGGCGAGGGCGCGGGGTCGAGCGCGACGGCGACGGCCTCCTCCTCGATCCAGATCGGGGGGGAGGGAGGTGAGATATTTCGGGGGGGGAGCGAGTGGTGAGGCTGTCGGTGGGGGGGGCAGGGGATAAGGTGAGGGGGGTTTGGGCCGGCCGGCTGGGCCTGGGGTGGCCCAGTTGGGCCAGGTCCAGTGGGGGGGGGCTTTTGTTCTTTTTTTTTGTTCTGTTTTCTGTTTTGTTTTGCCTTTTCTTTTATTTGTTTATTTCCTTTTCTGTTTATTTCATTTAAAAGTATTTAGATATTTTATAAAAATGTGTTTTCTCCACCATAATTACCAGTGTAATATTTGGCACCCACTGAACATTTCTGTTTGAATTTTTGAAAACTTTTATTTTCCACTTTAATTATGTTTGAAATTTGAACTAGGACTTTGACAAGGGTGTGGTTCAAATGTGATCAAGCCCTGTTTAGCAACATGATTAGCTTAATCACAGGGGGTTACTTTAGCATGATTCTCAGGGTGTTACGAATCTCCTCCACTACAAGAAATCTCGTCCCGAGATTTAGGAGGTAGAAGGAAACAGTGCGGGGTATTCTTCGCGCAGACGATCCTCTCGTTCCCAAGTGGCCTCATCTTCAGAATGGTGCGACCACTGGACTTTGAGAAACTTGATCGCCTTCTGACGTGTGCGGCGTTCAGCTTGGTCGAGAATGCGGACCGGATGCTCCTTATAGGAGAGGTCTTGCTACAATTCGAGCACTTCGTGATCCACCGCTCGGATTGGATCCTTGAAGCAACGGCGGAGCTGTGACACATGGAACACATCGTGAACCTGAGAAAGGTTCGGCGGTAGTTCCAGTTGGTATGCCACTTTTCCACGCCTTTCGAGAATAGTGAATGGGCCAATATAGCGAGGAGCTAGTTTGCCCTTGATCCCGAAGCGGTGAGCACCCTTCATAGGTGTGACTCGAAGATAAGCCTTTTCGCCAGGTTGATAGACCATGTCTTTATGATGACGGTCATACTGACTCTTCTGACGTGACTGAGCAGTCTTGAGATTCTCGCGAATAATGCGGACTTGTTCTTCGGCATCTTGGATAATATCCGGACCGAAGAGTGGACGTTCCCCAGTTTCTGACCAGTTCAGAGGGGTTCGGCACTTTCGTCCATATAACACTTCGAAGGGGGCCATCTTCAGACTAGCTTGATAGCTATTATTATAAGAGAACTCAGCATACGGGAGAGATTCCTCCCATTTCTTGCCGAAGGAAATAACGCAAGCTCGAAGCATGTCTTCGAGAACTTGATTGACGCGTTCAACTTGTCCTTGCGATTGAGGATGAAACGCAGTACTAAATGACAGATGAGTTCCCATTGCTTCTTGGAAACTTGCCCAGAATCTTGAAGTGAATAAGCTGCCACGGTCTGAACTGATAACCAATGGAATACCGTGGAGTGAAACAATCCTGGACATATAGAGCGTTGCCAACTGGCTAGCAGTGATCGTTTCTTTGACTGCCAGGAAATGTGCAACTTTGGAAAGCCGGTCAATGACGACAAGAATAGCATCATTACCTTTTTGCGATTTGGGAAATCCAGTGACGAAGTCCATCTCAACATGGTCCCATTTCCATTCAGGAATAGAGATAGGTTGCAGAGTTCCAGCAGGCCTTTGATGTTCTGCTTTGATACGACGGCAAACGTCACACTCAGCAACATAACGAGCAATGTCTTGCTTCATATTAGTCCACCAGAATCTCTGACGGATATCTTGATACATCTTTGTACTACCAGGATGGATACAAAGAGGCGTATCATGAGCTTCTTTCATAACTTCCTGTGTCATATCCAGGTTTTTCTCTGCACATGGCACCACTAGGCGGCCCTTGAAGTATAGGGTGCCATCTTCAGAAATGGTGAAGAATGAGGGCTTTCCTTCTGCGAGGTAGCGCTTAATCTTGTGGGCTTCAGAGTCATACCCCTGTAGCCTTTTGATGCTGTCCTCGAGATCTGGTTTAGCAACTAGGGTATTGAGGGAACCCTGGGTAACAACGTGGAGGTTCACCTTGCCAAATTGTTTAGGAGGGGGAGCGAGTGCACCCGGAGGAACAATATGGAGGTTCAGCTTCCTGAATTCTTCAACAAGCGAGGGCTGAACTTTATGAACCTGGAGGTGGTTGCAGTAAGACTTGCGGCTCAAGGCATCAGCCATTACATTAGCCTTGCCTGGAGTATAGGAAATACCCAAGTCAAAGTCTGCAACAAGCTCCATCCATCTCTGCTGACGGAGGTTCAGATCTGGCTGAGTAAACAGATACTTCAGACTTTGGTGGTCAGTGAAGATCTCGCAACGATTACCGAGAAGGTAATGTCGCCACTGCTTCAGCGCATGAATGACAGCAGCAAGTTCGAGGTCGTGAACTGGGTAGTTCTCTTCGTGAGGGCGCAATTGTCGAGAGGCATAAGCAATCACTTTGCGGTCTTGCATTAGGACACAGCCTAATCCTTGACGGGAAGCGTCGCAATAGATGACGAAGTCCTTCTTAGTATCAGGTGGAGCTAGAACTGGGGCAGAAGTCAACTTGTCTTTGAGTGCTTGGAAACTTTCCTGACATTTGTCTGTCCATTGGAACTTGACACCCTTATGCAACAGGGTAGTCAGAGGCCTGGCGATCTTAGAGAAGTTCTCGACAAATCGACGGCAATAGCTGGCGAGACCGAGAAAACTTCTGACTTGCTTAACGTTCTTGGGAGGAGTCCAATCAAGAATAGCCTGAACTCGCTCGGGGTTGACGGCAATACCATCCTTAGAGATGACATGCCCAAGATAGGTTACTTCGGGTAGCCAGAATTCACATTTAGAGAACTTGGCATATAGTTGATGTTCTCGTAGCTTTTCCAGCACAAGACGAAGATGTTCAGCATGTTCTTCTTCGTTCTTGGAAAATATCAGGATATCATCCAGATAAACCACGACGAACTTGTCGAGGTAATCCATGAATATGTAGTTCATCAGACGAGAGAAGGTGGCTGGAGCATTGGTTAAACCGAAAGACATGACGGTGTACTCGTATGAACCATAGCGAGTCACGAAGGCGGTCTTTGGGATATCCTCTTCGCGAACACGGATCTGGTGGTAGCCCAACCTCAAGTCGAGCTTAGAGAACACTGACGAACCCGCCAGTTGATCATACAGATCATTGATCCGAGGAAGAGGGTATTTATTCTGAATGGTAGCTTGGTTTATAGGACGGTAGTCTTGAACTAACCGGTTTGTCCCATCCTTCTTCTTGACAAAGAGAGAAGGTGCTCCCCAAGGAGAGCAACTTGGGCGAATGAATCCTTTGCGAAGAGACTTGTCGATTTCCTCCTTAAGCTCAAGGAGTTCATGCGGCGGCATTTTGTAGGGTCGCTTGGCTATAGGAGTGGTGCCTGGTTTCAAGTCGATGATGAATTCGACAGCTCTAGCAGGGGGAATCCCTGGAAGTTCTTCAGGGAAGACGTCGAGGAATTCACGCACGACGGGAATATTTTCAATGCCCTCGAGTGGTGCAGCGTTCAATGCATTCAATGCATAGAGCCTTGCCTCGGCATTTTGCACCAGATTAGCTTGGTAAGCAACTATTTCATCTGAAGGGTGTAGCAGATGGACGGTTTTAGTGGCGCAAACTATAGAAGCAGTATGCGCTTTCAACCAATCCATACCCAAGATGAGGTCGATGTTAGACGTCTTCAGGATAATGGGAGAGGCATAGAATTCCAGCCCTTCGATTTCCACGGGGACATCGATGCCAACCAAGGAGGTTTGACACTGTCCCACGGGGGTTTTGACCAATACAGAGGTGTTCATCTCCTCGCATTTAACGTCGTGCTTGTATGCAAAATCTTCTGACATGAATGAATGCGATGCACCTGTATCAAATAAAACGGATGCTGGTACTGAATTTACGAGGAGTGTACCCATCACAGTAGCAGGCTGGTCTTGAGCTTCGTTGAGATCAACGTGGTTGGCATGAGCACGACCATAAGACTTAGCATTGTTGTTGCGGGGCTGATTGTTACCACGGCCAGTTGCTGGAAGGGCCAGTTGATTCTGGTTCTGGTTGCATTCTTTAGCACGGTGCCCTGGTTGACCACACCTGAAGCACAAGCCATTATTCGGAGTGGGAACAGGAGCTTGGGATGGTGGAGCTGGAAGTCTTGACTGCCTGGACGGTGGTGTAGGCAGACGAGGGGCAGCATAGGTCTGCTTTGGGGCAGAAGCATTTGGACGATACATGCTGTTCGGGATCCATATCTTACGCTTCTGTGAGGGCGGGCCCGAAGATGAGCCCGTGTCACGGTTGCGCCTGTGTGAGCTCTGGTATTCCTGCAGACCAGTTTCAACATTGATGGCCTTGTTCACCAAGGTGGCGAAATCAGCAAAGTCATGCACTAGAAGTGCGAGCTTGATGTCAGCTTGAAGGCCATCACGGAACTTCTCCTGTCTGCGTGCATCAGTTGCAATGTCTTCTTCAGCATAGCGGGACAAGTCCAGAAACTCCCGCTGATAAGCTTCGACAGTTTTGTTGCCTTGGGTGAGGTTGCGGAACTCACGCTTCTTCCGGTCCATGACTCCCTGAGGAATGAAGCGGGCACGGAAAGCAGCTTGGAAGTCTGGCCAGGTGATGATTGTTCCAGCTGGCAGAGTACGCCTGTGGCTGTCCCACCATTGAGCTGCGGGTCCCTTCAAGAAGAAGGAAGCAAAATTGACATAGCTGGCAGGGGCTACATCAGCAGACTCCAACTCATAGGTGATGTCACGGAGCCAGTCATCAGCATCCAGAGGCTGAGTTGAGCTGCGGTAGATGGTTGGGTTGAGGCGTATGAAATCTTGAAGAGTCACTTGAGCTGGCTGTTGGTTCATATTGGGGCGAGGAAACTGAGCCATCATATTTTCCATGAATTGGCGGTTCAGTTCAAACTGTTGGATCATACCAGCCATGTACTCAGGTGGTGGTGGGGCATCGCCACCACGACCACGACCACCTGGTCTAACCATCCTGCTAATATATAACAGGGGTAGTTCAGCATTGAGAAAATTTGCAATGACAAGAATCATTCATGATGAAACATGCACAATGAATGGAGCACGATAGCTACTACATAGTAGTCGGCATAACTTACAAAAGGGGCCATGCATAGAGTTCAGTACATAGAGTTCAGTACATAGACTAAAACATCATAGGCGGCACACAGGCTCGCGGCGACTGCAACTAATACTACAAGCAAGCCTACATCAGTCCCAAGAGGTACTGTGGAGGTAATCGTAGCCCGACAGCTGGTAGTGAGGTAACGGATAATCCTCCACGTCAGCAGACTGGGGGCCGCGGATACTCAGGTGTAGAGCCCGGTGCTCAGGTGGCAGAAAAGGACCAAGTGCGGGAGAGTAGCCTCCCACCTCTGGCCAACCGACACCGTGGGGCATCACGGTCCTGGCTGGGTAGATCGCAGCACGCGGTACCTGTCCAGACCGGACAAAGGGGTGCAGCAGCGTCAGAGCACGGTAAAGGTGCTGACGGGTGGTGTACATCTCGTGGCGAAGAGCTCGGTTAGCTCGATCCAGCCCATCAGCATGCAGAACCAGGTGCTGATGGTAGAAGGGCTCCCGGGTGACAGTGGAGTAGGCAGCAGTATAGTATCCCTCCGCACCAACATCAGAGGCGATAGCAATGTGCCTGAAAGGGGAGGTGTCCAACTCCTGATACTCTCCACGAAGACGTGTCAGAGCAGCATAGGCTGCATCGTGGACAGCCATATCGATGGTCACACCAACACCATGTGCGGTGTGCAGCACAGTAGTGGAGTCGTACTCCCGAGAGTAGAGGTGGACGATGGCACGGTACTGCTCCTGGTTAAAGTCCTGGTACTCCTCGTAGACGGTGAACTCAGGGTGCCAGCGATAACCCAGATAGGTCATCATCTCAGCTAGCACCGCAGGTGATCCCGAGGCACCAATGGCCATCGTGTGGCGAACGACCTGCCTCGTGGGTTCCATCTGAAAGCAAAGACGTTTCAAAGGAGTCAAATGACAGTGTGTGAATTGTTCAAAATACTATTCTAAGAAACAACTATGGCTTATCCATCTTTGGGGTGAACGCGGTCACGGGATCCTAGTGTTAGAGTTAGTAAATTCGTTTAACCCGAGTAGAAGAGAGTTCAGAGTCCCAGAGTAAAGGTCGAGGAGTAAAAGATCCTAGTACCACCCAATGGCGACGTGGGCCCGTAAGCCGCACAGCCATGTTAGTAAAAGTTTTGCAATGACTAGACTCGACTTCGGCCAAGGAGTGTGGAAGGGGGGTTCCTACAGGCAGTCGGCTCTGATACCAACTTGTGACGCCCCCGATTTGACCGTACACTAATCATGCACGCAAATGTGTACGATCACGATCAGGGACTCACGGGAAGATATCACAACACAACTCTAAAACATAAATAAGTCATACAAGCATTATAATACAAGCCAGGGGCCTCGAGGGCTCGAATACAAGTGCTCGATCATAGACGAGTCAGCGGAAGCAACAATATCTGAGTACAGACATAAGTTAAACAAGTTTGCCTTAAGAAGGCTAGCACAAAAGTAGCAACGATCGAAAAGGCAAGGCCTCCTGCCTGGGACCTCCTAACTACTCCTGGTCGTCGTCAGCGGCCTGCACGTAGTAGTAGGCACCTCCAGTGTCGTAGGTGTCGTCGTCGACGGTGGCGTCTGGCTCCTGAACTCCAACATCTGATTGCGACAATCCGATATAGAAAGGGGAAAAGAGGGAGAAAAGCAACCGTGAGTACTCATCCAAAGTACTCGCAAGCAAGGAGCTACACTACATATGCATGGGTATATGTGTAAAGAGGCATATCAGTGGACTGAACTGCAGAATGCCGGAATAAGAGGGGGATAGCTAGTCCTGTCGAAGACTACGCTTCTGGACATCTCCATCTTGCAGCATGTAGAAGAGAGTAGATTGAAGTCCTCCAAGTAGCATCGCATAGCATAATCCTACCCGGCGATCCCCTCCTCGTCACCCTGTTAGAGAGCGATCACCGGGTTGTATCTGGCACTTGGAAGGGTGTATTTTATTCAGTATCCAGTTCTAGTTGTCATAAGCTCAAGGTACAACTCCGGGTCGTCCTTTTACCGAGGGACACGGCTATTCGAATAGATAAACTTCCCTGCAGGGGTGCACCACATAACCCAACACGCTCGATCCCAATTGGCCGGACACACTTTCCTGGGTCATGCCCGGCCTCGTAAGATCAACACGTCGCAGCCCCACCTAAGCACAACAGAGAGGTCAGCACGCCGGTCTAACCCTATGCGCGCAGGGGTCTGGGCCCATCGCCCTATGCACACCTGCACGTTGCGTACGCGGCCGGAAGCAGACCTAGCCTAGTGGCGTTCCAGTCCAATCCGGCGCGCGCCACTCAGTCGCTGACGTCAAGAAGGCTTCGGCTGATACCACGACGTCGGGATACCCATAACTACTCCCACGTAGATGGTTAGTGCGTATAGACCAAATGGCCAGACTCAGATCAAATACCAAGATCTCGTTAAGCGTGTTAAGTATCCGCGAACGCCGACCAGGGCCAGGCCCACCTCTCACCTAGGCGGTCTCAACCTGCCCTGTCGCTCCGCCACAAAGATCCACTTGCGGGTACTCCTACGAGCCGACCCGACTTTAATCATCACATGTGTCATGTATATGGTATATAAGTATATGCCCGTGTTCACCGCCCAGGTGATCACGGCCCGATAGTATAGCACAGCAGACGGACAAGAATGTAGGGCCACTGATGGAAATCTAGCATCCTAGACTAAGCAGTAGGATAGCAGGTAAGGGGAACAACTGTAGCAACAATGACAGGCTATGCAACAGAATAGGATTAATCGAAAGCAGTAACATGCTTCACTACTCTAATGCAAGTAGTAGAGAGTAGAGTAGGCGATATCTGGTGATCAAGGGGGGGGGCTTGCCTGGTTGCTCTGGCAAGTAGGAGGGGTCGTCGACTCCGTAGTCGAACTGGGCAGCAGCAGTGTCGGTCTCGTAGTCTACCGGAGAGAAGAGGGGGAAGAAACAGTAAATACAATGCAAACATAAGCATGACGATGCGTGACATGTCAATGAGCGGTGCTAGGGGTGTCCTAACGCGACAGTAGGTGGTACCGGTGAAGGGGGGGAACATCCGGGAGGTATTCCCGATGTTTCGCGTTTTTGGACAGACGGACCGGAGGGGGAAAGTTGCTAGTTCGATAGGTTAGGGAGGTGTGGTGGACGAACGGACTGCGTATTCGGATTCGTCTCGTTGTTCTGAGCAACTTTCATATAGAAAACATTTTAATCCGAGTTACGGATTAAAAGATATGATTTTCTAAAGGTTTTATTAATTTCTGGAATTTAATTAATTATTTAATTTAATTCGAAATTTGGATTAATGACATCAGCATGATGTCATGCTGACATCAGCAGTCAACAGGGGTTGACTAAGTCAAACTGACATGTGGGTCCAGTGGGACCCACCTGTCATTCACTATTTAGATTAATTAGGGTTTAACTAATTAATTATTATTTAATTAAATTAAACAGGATTAATTAACTTAATTAATTAATTAATTAATTAAAATTATTTTTATTTCTTTATTTCTTTATTTATTAATTTTTATTAATTAATTTAGTATTATTATTCTTACTATTAATAATTTATTTGTTTAATTATTTATTAATTAGTTTATTGTTTTATTATTATTATTTATTTATTTTTATTAGTAAACGTTCTGGTGCTGTGGGCCCGTTTGTCATTGGGCCAGGGGGTCGGGCCCAGTGGCCAGTAGCTCAGGTGGGGCTAGGCCCACCTGGCGGTGGCCCAGAGGGCGAGGCCCACTGGCAGTGGCCCAGAGGGCGAGGCCCACTGGCAGTGGCCCAGAGGGCACTGCGGCTACGGGCGCAACGGCGTAACGGCGTCCGCCCGAACGGGACGGCGAGGGAGCGCGGCGGACGAAGGCCGTCGGGGCGCGCGCGGGCGAGGCTCGCCGGCCGGAGCAGCGCCGCAGCAGGGGGCGGCAGAGGCGGCCACGTGCGGCCACGGACGCGTACGGGGGCGAGGTGCGGGGCGAAGCCAGAGGCCAACGCCGGTGGGAGGCAACGGCGGCGCGGCTCGCGCGGGCGCGTCGGTGCGGTCGGGCGTGGGGAAGAAGCTGCGAGGGGGGGGGCGCGGGGCGAGGCCACGGGCCTGCCCGCGACGGCGAGGGCGCGAGGACGAGGGGGGGCAGGCGGGGCGTGGCCGACGCGGGCGCGCGGTCGTGGCGCGCGCGGGCGAAGGCCGTGCGGGCGCGCGTGCGTGGCCAGGCGCGGCGGGGCGCGTCTGGGCGCGCCGGAGCGCGAGCGGGGCGGCGGTGACCGAGAGGAGAGGGGCGGGCGACGGAGGCCGGTGGCCTCACCGAGGGATGCAGGGTCACGGCAGTGGGGGTCGAGGGGGAGACGGGGGCGACGGCGATGCGGTGTCGAGGCGCAGGCCGGCGAGGAGGAGGAGGCAGGCCGGCGAGGCAGTGCTCCGGCGAGGCGAGGGCGCGGGGTCGAGCGCGACGGCGACGGCCTCCTCCTCGATCCAGATCGGGGGGGAGGGAGGTGAGATATTTCGGGGGGGGGAGCGAGTGGTGAGGCTGTCGGTGGGGGGGCAGGGGATAAGGTGAGGGGGGTTTGGGCCGGCCGGCTGGGCCTGGGGTGGCCCAGTTGGGCCAGGTCCAGTGGGGGGGGCTTTTGTTCTTTCTTTTTTTTTTCTGTTTTCTGTTTTGTTTTGCCTTTTCTTTTATTTGTTTATTTCCTTTTCTGTTTATTTCAGTTAAAAGTATTTAGATATTTTATAAAAATGTGTTTTCTCCACCATAATTACCAGTGTAATATTTGGCACCCACTGAACATTTCTGTTTGAATTTTTGAAAACTTTTATTTTCCACTTTAATTATGTTTGAAGTTTGAACTAGGAGTTTGACAAGGGTGTGGTTCAAATGTGATCAAGCCCTGTTTAGCAACATGATTAGCTTAATCACAGGGGGTTACTTTAGCATGATTCTCAGGGTGTTACAAGCCCAAAGCTCAGGACTCTACATTTTTCATTTTAAGTGATCCAAGATCACATTGAGTCCATAGGAAAAGCCAATAGTATTAAGAGGGGATGAGGTGTTGCTTAATGGCTTGCTTGCTCAATGTGCTTAGTGATATGCTCCAAAACCCTCAACTACTTTCTCACATCCACATATGTCCCAAACCAAAAGTCAAAACTCTGCCCCACCGAAACTTTCTATCCGGCGCCACCGAGTTCAGTTGACATAGCCACTGCCAAAAACCCTAGTCTTTTCGGTCTCACCGATAGGGATCTCGGTCTCACCGAGATGGGATTGTAATCTCTCTGTTTCCCTTCGTAATGTTTCGGTCAAACCGAGATGAGCGATCGGTCCCACCAAGATTGCAATGCAAACTCTCTATTTCCCTTTCGTAACGTTTCGGTCCAAGCAAGATGAGCGAATCGGTCCCACCGAGTTTGCCTGACCAACTCTCTGTTTGTCTATTACCAAAATCGGTCTCACCGAGTTTGTGTAATCGGTCTCACATGATTACGTTACACCCTAACCCTAATGAAATCGGTCTCACCGAGTTGACGTGTCGGTCCCACCGAAATGCCTAACGGTCACATTATGAACTAAATCGGTCTGACCGAGTTTCACGATTCGGTCCCACCGAGTTTGGTAAATTGTGTGTAACGGTTAGATTTTGTGTGGAGGGTATATATACCCCTCCACCGACTTTTCATTCATGGAGAGAGCCATCCGAACATGCCTACACTTCCAACATACATTTTCTGAGAGAGAACCACCTACACTTGTGTTGAGGTCAAGATATTCCATTCCAACCACATAAATCTTGATCTCTAGCCTTCCCCAAGTTGCTTTCCACTCAAATCATCTTTCCACCAAATCCAATCCTATGAGAGAGAGTTGAGTGTTGGGGAGACTATCATTTGAAGCACAAGAGCAAGGAGTTCATCATCAACACACCATTTGTTACCTCTTGGAGAGTGGTGTCTCCTAGATTGGCTAGGTGTCACTTGGGAGCCTCCGTCAAGATTGTGGAGTTGAACCAAGGAGTTTGTAAGGGCAAGGAGATCGCCTACTTCGTGAAGATCTACCCTAGTGAGGCAAGTCCTTCGTGGGCGACGGCCATGGTGGGATAGACAAGGTTGCTTCTTCGTGGACCCTTCGTGGGTGGAGCCCTCTGTGAACTCTCGCAACTGTTACCCTTCGTGGGTTGAAGTCTCCATCAACGTGGATGTACGATAGCACCACCTATCGGAACCACGGATAAAAAATCTCCGTGTCTCCAAATTGCGTTTGCACACTCCAATCCCATCCCTTTACATTCTTGCAACTTGCATGCTTTACTTTCCGCTGCTCATATACTCTTGTCATGCTTGCTTGATACGTACTGTGAATGTTTAAACTTGTGCCAAAACTCCACATCAACTTAAGGAAATTAAAAACTGCAACTTTTCTTCTTAGAGTCTATTCACCCCCCTCTAGACACCTCTTCTCGATCCTTTCAAATCTCTACTTAAACATGGTGCTCAACGCTATATATTATTTCCCAATGATGTATGACTATCCTATGATGTTTGAGTAGATCCGTTTTGTCCCATGGGTTCATTGATGATCGTGATTGGTTTGAGTTGCATGTTTTATTATTGGTGCTGTCCTATGGTGCTCTCCGTGTCACGCAAGCGTGAGGGATCCCCGATGTAGGGTTTGCAATATCATTATTTGATTATTGTCTGTGTTGCGTGAGTGATAGAAACACAAACACGGATAAGTCGGTTATGGCGTATGGGAATAAAGAGGACTTGATATTTAATGCTATGGTTGGGTTTTACCTTAATGATCTTTAGTAGTTGTGGATGCTTGCTAGAGTTCCAACCATAAGTGCATATGATCCAAGAAGAGAAAGTATGTTAGCTTATGCCTCTCCCTCATATAAAATTGCAATAATGATTACCGGTCTAGTTATCGATTTCCTAGGGACAAATAACTTTCTTGTGACAAAAAGCTCTCTACTAAAACTAACTTAGTTGTTTCTTTATCTAAACAGCCCCTAGTTTTTATTTACGTGCTCTTTATTATCTTGCAAATCTATCCTATCACACCTACAAAGTACTTCTAGTTTCATACTTGTTCTAGGTAAAGCGAACGTCAAGCGTGCGTAGAGTTGTATCGGTGGTCGATAGAACCTGAGGGAATATTTGTTCTACCTTTAGCTCCTCGTTGGGTTCGACACTCTTACTTATCGAGAAAGGCTACAATTGATCCCCTATACTTGTGCGTTATCAAGACCTTTTTCTGGCGCCGCTGCTGGGGAGTAATAGCATGGGGTGAATATTCTCGGGTGTGCTTGTTTGCTTTATCACTAAGTAGATTTTATTTGCTGTTCTAAGTTGTTCTCTATCTTTAGTTATGGATATGGAACACGAAATACCAAAAAAAATAGGTGTACTTGCTACTCATAGAGATGGGGAACCTCCTAAAACCCTCAATGCTTGTTATGTGAAAGATATTATGCACTACTTTGATAATCCTGAGAAAACCCCATTCAACTATATCATGGGAGTACCATTGGATCAACGTGAATACTGATACGTCTCCAACGTATCTATAATGTGTGAAGTATTCATGCTGTTTTATTATCATTCTTGGATGTTTTACAATCATTTTATAGAACCTTTATATCATTTTTGGGACTAACCTATTGACCCAGTGCCCAGTGCCAGTTGCTGTTTTTTGCTTGTTTTTTACATCGCAGGAAATCAATATCAAACGGAGTCCAAACACCGCGAAACTTTTTGACGATTTTTTATGGGCCAGAACACTTCCAATGGGCCAGAGCTGCACGTGGGGGGGGGTGCCCCGAGGGGGGCACAACCCACCAGGGCGCGCCAGCCCCCCTGGCGCGCCCAGGTGGGTTGTGCCCACCTCGGTGGCCTCCTACACCCCCTCTTTGCACTATAAATTCCCAAATATTTCGAAACATTTCGGGGTTACCCTAGATCAGAAGTTCCGCTGCCGCAAGGTCTCTGTATTCGCGAAAACCAACCTAGACCCCGTTTTGGCACCCTGCCGGAGGGGGGAATCATCTCTGGTGGCCATCTTCATCATCCCGGCGGCCACCACGATGAGGAGGGAGTAGTCCACCCTCGAGGTTGAGGGTTTGTACCAGTAGCTATGTGCTTAATCTCTCTCTCTCGTGATCTATGTCATGGGCTTTGTTAATATAGATGGATCATATGATGTTTCTACCCTCTATACTCTTGTTATGATGAATTGAATCTTTACCCTTTGAAGTTTTGTCTTGTCGGATTGAATATTCAGAGATGAGAACACATGATATATATCTTGCAGTATGAATACTTGAGGTGACAATTGGGGTATCATATTGATTCACTTGATATGTGTCTTGGCATTCAACTCGCGGATTCCCGCGGTGATATTGGGGTAATCTATGCATAGGGGTTGATGCACGTTTTTCTCTGGTAGAAACTTTGGGGTCTCTTTGTAGTTCCTTGTGTGGATTGAGTATTATGAATATGAATATGCTTTGGTCTTATCTTAGTACGAACTCTTGATTAGATCGAACGGAAAGAATAGCTTGCGTTATTCTAGTACGAACTCCAGGATAGATTGATCGGAAAGAATACCTTCGAGGTGGCTTCGTACCCTACAAACAATTCCTATCTTTTGTTCTCCGCTAATAGGAACTTGGGAGTGATTCTTTGTTGCACTTTGCGTTGCAGAACACAGTAATTTCAAAAAAAATCCTATGCACACGCAAGATCCATCTAGGTGATGCATAGCAACGAGAGGGGAGAGTGTTGTCCACGTACCCTCGTAGACCGAAAGCAGAAGCGTTATGACAACGCGGTTGATGTAGTCGTACGTCTTCACGATCTAACCGATCGTAGTACCGAAAGTACGGCACCTCCGCGATCTGCACACGTTCAGCTCGGTGACGTCCCACGAACTCTAGATACAGCTGAGTGTCGAGGGAGAGCTTCGTCAGCACGACGGCGTGATGACGGTGATGATGAAGTTACCGATGCAGGGCTTCGCCTAAGCACTACAACGATATGACCGAGGTGGAAATTTGTGGAGGGGGCACCGCACACGGCTAAGACAACTGTCAACTTGTGTGTTCTAGGGTGCCCCCCTGCCACCATATATAAAGGAGCAAGGGGGAGGCCGGCCGGCCCTATGGGCGCGCCAAGGAGGGGAGGAATCCTCCTCCTAGTAGGAGTAGGATTCCTCCTTTCCTAGTCCTACTAGGAGGGGGAAGGAAGGAGAAGGAGAGAGGGGGCGCCGCTCCCCTCCTTATCCAATTCGGACTCCTCAAGGGGGGGGGGGGGTCAGCCCTAAGGCCCCCTCCTCTCTCTCTCACAAGGCCCATGTTGGCCCATTAGTTCCCCCCGGGGTTTCGATAACCCCCCGGCACTCCGATAATTATCCAGTGACCCCCGGAACTCATCCCGTGTCCGAATATAGTCATCCAATATATCAATCTTTATGCTCGACCATTTCGAGATTCCTCGTCATGTCCGTGATCACATCCGGGACTCTGAACTACCTTTGGTACATCAAAACACATAAACTCATAATACCGATCGTCACCGAACGTTAAGCGTGCAGACCCTACGGGTTCGAGAACTATGTAGACATGACCGAGACTTATCTCCGATCAATAACCAATAGCGGAACCTCGATGCTCATATTGGTTCCTACATATTCTATGAAGATCTTTATCGGTCAAACCGCATAACAACATACGTTGTTCCCTTTGTCATCGGTATGTTACTTGCCCGAGATTCGATCGTCGGTATCATCATACCTAGTTCAATATCGTTACCGGTAAGTCTCTTTACTCATTCCGTAATACATCTTCCCGTGACTAACTCATTAGTCACATTGCTTGAAGGCTTATAGTGATGTGTGAAGGAAATATGCCCTAGAGGCAATAATAAAGTTATTATTTATTTCCTTATATCATGATAAATGTTTATTATTCATGCTAGAATTGTATTAACCGGAAACATGATGCATGTGTGAATACATAGACAAACAGAGTGTCACTAGTATGCCTCTACTTGACTAGCTTGTTGATCAAAGATGGTTATGTTTCCTAGCCATAGACATGAGTTGTCATTTGATTAACGGGATCACATCATTAGGAGAATGATGTGATTGACTTGACACATTCCGTTAGCTTAGCACACGATCGTTTAGTATTCTGCTATTGCTTTCTTCATGACTTATACATGTTCCTATGACTATGAGATTATGCAACTCCCGCTTATCAGAGGAACACTTTGTGTGCTACCAAACGTCACAACGTAACTGGGTGATTATAAAGGTGCTCTACAGGTGTCTCCAAAGGTACTTGTTGGGTTGGCGTATTTCGAGATTAGGATTTGTCACTCCGATTGTCGGAGAGGTATCTCTGGGCCCACTCGGTAACGCACATCACTTAAGCCTTGCAAGCATTGCAACTAATGAGTTAGTTGCAAGATGATGTATTACGGAACGAGTAAAGAGACTTGCCAGTAACGAGATTGAACTAGGTATTGAGATACCGACGATCGAATCTCGGGCAAGTAACATACCGATGACAAAGGGAACAACGTGTGTTGTTATGCGGTTTGACCGATAAAGATCTTCGTAGAATATGTGGGAGCCAATATGAGCAACCAGGTTCCGCTATTGGTTATTGACCGAAGACGTGTCTCGATCATGTCTACATATTTCTCGAACCCGTAGGGTCCGCACGCTTAAAGTTTCGATGACAGTTATATTATGAGTTTATATGTTTGATGTACCGAAGGTAGTTCGGAGCCCCGGATGTGATCACGGACATGACGAGGAGTCTCGAAATGGTCGAGACATGAAGATTGATATATTGGACGACTATATTCAGACACCAGAATGGTTCGGGGGGTTATCGGATATATACCGGAGTACCGGGAGGTTACCGGAACCCCCCGGGGGTTTAATGGGCCTACATAGGCCTTAGTGGAGAAGAGGAGAGGTGGCTAGGGCAGGCCGCGCGCCCCCTCCCCCTCTAGTCCAAATTGGACAAGGAGGCGGGGCGGCGCCCCCCTTTCCTTCCTCTCTCTCTCTCCTCTTTCCCCCTTCTCCTAATGCAACAAGGAAGGGAGGGAGTCCTACTCCCGGTGGGAGTAGGACTCCTCCTGGCACGCCCCTCTCCTGGCCGGCCGCCTCTCCCCCTTGCTCCTTTATATACGGGGGCAGGGGGCACCCCAAAGACAAAACAATTGATCATTGATCTTTTAGCCGTGTACGGTGCCCCCCTCCACCATAGTCCACCTCGATAATATCGTAGCGGTGCTTAGGCGAAGCCCTGCGTCGGTAGAACATCATCATCGTCACCACGTCGTCGTGCTGACGAAACTCTCCCTCAACACTCGGCTGGATCGGAGTTCGAGGGACGTCATCGGGCTGAACGTGTGCTGAACTCGGAGGTGCCGTGCGTTCGGTACTTGATCGATCGGATCGTGAAGACGTACGACTACATCAACCGCGTTGTGCTAACGCTTCCGCGTTCGGTCTACGAGGGTACGTGGACACACTCTCCCCTCTCGTTTCTATGCATCACCATGATCTTGCGTGTGCGTAGGACTTTTTTTGAAATTACTATGTTCCCCAACAGCAGCATCCGAGCCTAGTTTTATGCGTAGATGTTATATGCACGAGTAGAACACAAGTGAGTTGTGGGCGATATAAGTCATACTGCTTACCAGCATGTCATACTTTGGTTCGGCGGTATTGTTGGATGAAGCGGCCCGGACCGACATTAACCGTACGCTTACGCGAGACTGGTTCTACCGACGTGCTTTGCACACAGGTGGCTGGCGGGTGTCAGTTTCTCCAACTTTAGTTGAACTGTGTGTGGCTATGCCCGGTCCTTGCGATGGTTAAAACATCACCAACTTGACAAACTGTCGTTGTGGTCTTGATGCGTAGGTAAGAACGGTTCTTGCTTAGCCCGTAGCTGCCACGTAAAATTTGCAAGAACAAAGTAGAGGACGTCTAACTTGTTTTTGCAGGGCATGTTGTGATGTGATATGGTCAAGGCATGATGCAAAATTTTATTGTATGAGATGATCATGTTTTGTAACCGAGTTATCGGCAACTGACAGGAGGCATATGGTTGTCGCTTTATTGTATGCAATGCAATCGCCCTGTAATGCTTTACTTTATCACTAAGCGGTAGCGATAGTCATAGTAGCATAAGATTGGCGAGACGACAACGATGCTACGATGGAGATCAAGGTGTCGCGCCGGTGATGCTGGTGATCATGACGGTGCTTCGGAGATGGAGATCACAAGCACAAGATGATGATGGCCATATCATATCACTTATATTGATTGCATATGATGTTTATCTTTTATGCATCTTATCTTGCTTTGATTGACGATAGCATTATAAGATGATCTCTCACTATATTATCAAAGTATAAGTGTTTTCCCTGAGTATGAACCGTTGCGAAAGTTCTTCGTGCTGAGAAACCACGTGATGATCGGGTGTGATAGGCTCTACGTTCAAATACAACGGGTGCAAAACAGTTGCACACGCGGAATACTCAGGTTAAACTTGACGAGCCTAGCATATAACAGATATGGCCTCAGAACACGGAGACCGATAGGTCGAGCGTGGATCATATAGTAGATATGATCAACATAGTGATGTTCACCATTGAAACTACTCCATCTCACGTGATTATCGGACATGGTTTAGTTGATTTGGATCACGTGATCACTTAGAGGATTAGAGGGATGTCTATCTAAGTGGGAGTTCTTAAGTAATATGATTAATTGAACTTAAATTTATCATGAACTTAGTACCTGAGAGTATTTTGCTTGTCTATGTTGATTGTAGATAGATGGCCCGTGCTGTTGTTCCGTTGAATTTTAATGCGTTCCTTGAGAAAGCAAAGTTGAAAGATGATGGTAGCAATTACATGGACTGGGTCCGTAACTTGAGGATTATCCTCATTGCTGCACAGAAGAATTACGTCCTGGAAGCACCGCTAGGTGCCAAACCTGCTGCAGGAGCAACACCAGATGTTATGAACGTCTGGGAGAGCAAAGCTGATGACTACTCGATAGTTCAGTGTGCCATGCTTTAAGGCCTAGAACCGGGACTTCAACGACGTTTTGAACGTCATGGAGCATATGAGATGTTCCAGGAGTTGAAGTTAATATTTCAAGCAAATGCCCGGATTGAGAGATATGAAGTCTCCAATAAGTTCTACAGTTGGAAGATGGAGGTAGTTCTGTCAGTGAGCATACACTCAAAATGTCTGGGTATAACAAATCACTTGATTCAACTGGGAGTTAATCTTCCGGATGATAGCGTCATTGACAGAATTCTTCAATCACTGCCACCAAGCTACAAGAGCTTCGTGATGAACTATAACATGCAAGGGATGGATAAGACAATTCCCGAGCTCTTCACAATGCTAAAGGCTGCGGAGGTAGAAATCAAGAAGGAGCATCAAGTGTTGATGGTCAACAAGACCACTAGTTTCAAGAAAAAGGGCAAAGGGAAGAAGAAGGGGAACTTCAAGAAGAACAGCAAACAAGTTGCTGCTCAGGAGAAGAAACCCAAGTCTGGACCTAAGCCTGAGACTGAGTGCTTCTACTGCAAACAGACTGGTCACTGGAAGCGGAACTGCCCCAAGTATTTGGCGGATAAGAAGGATGGCAAGGTGAACAAAGGTATATGTGATATACATGTTATTGATGTGTACCTTACTAATGCTCGCAATAGCACCTGGGTATTTGATACTGGTTCTGTTGCTAATATTTGCAACTCGAAACAGGGACTACGGATTAAGCGAAGATTGGCTAAGGGCGAGGTGACGATGCGCGTGGGAAATGGTTCCAAAGTTGATGTGATCGCGGTCGGAACGTTACCTCTACATCTACCTTCGGGATTAGTTTTAGACCTGAATAATTGTTATTTGGTGCCAGCGTTGAGCATGAACATTATATCTGGATCTTGTTTGATGCGAGACCGTTATTCATTTAAATCAGAGAATAATGGTTGTTCTATTTATATGAGTAATATGTTTTATGGTCATGCACCCTTGAAGAGTGGTCTATTTTTGTTGAATCTCGATAGTAGTGATACACATATTCATAATATTGAAGCCAAAAGATGCAGAGTTGATAATGATAGTGCAACTTATTTGTGGCATTGCCGTTTAGGTCATATCGTTGTAAAGCGCATGAAGAAACTCCATACTGATGGACTTTTGGAAGCACTTGATTATGAATCACTTGGTACTTGCGAACCGTGCCTCATGGGCAAGATGACTAGAACGCCGTTCTCCGGAACTATGGAGCGAGCAACAGATTTGTTGGAAATCATACATACAGATGTATGTGGTCCGATGAATGTTGAGGCTCGCGGCGGGTATCATTATTTTCTCACCTTCACAGATGATTTAAGCAGATATGGGTATATCTACTTAATGAAACATAAGTCTGAAACTAGATATGGTGCGATCTATGATGTCTCTTACTGATTTACCGCTATTGTTTTGGGGTTATGCTTTAGAGACGGCTGCATTCATGTTAAATAGGACACCATCGAAATCCGTTGAGACGACGCCTTATGAACTGTGGTTTGGCAAGAAACCAAAGTTGTCGTTTCTTAAAGTTTGGGGCTGCGATGCTTATGTGAAAAAGCTTCAACCTGATAAGCTCGAACCCAAGTCGGAAAAATGTGTCTTCATAGGATACCCAAAAGAGACTGTTGGGTACACCTTCTATCACAGATCCGAAGGCAAGACTTTTGTTGCTAAATTTGGAATCTTTCTAGAAAAGGAGTTTCTCTCAAAAGAAGTGAGTGGGGGGAAAGTAGAACTTGATGAGGTAACTATACCTGCCCATATTGGAAAGTAGTTCATCACAGAAACCTGTTTCTGCGACACCTACACCAATTAGTGAGGAAGTTAATGATGATGATCATGAAACTTCAGATCAAGTTGTTACTGAACCTCGTAGGTCAACCAGAGTAATATCCGCACCAGAGTGGTACGGTAATCCTGTTCTGGAGGTTATGTTACTGGACCATGACGAACCTACGAACTATGAAGAAGCGATGGTGAGCCCAGATTCCGCAAAATGGCTTGAGGCCATGAAATCTGAGATGGGATCCATCTATGAGGTCAAAGTGTGGAATTTGGTTGACTTGCCCGATGATCGGCAAGCCACTGAGAATAAATGGATCTTCAAGAAGAAGACTGACGCTGACGGTAACGTTATTGTCTATAAAGCCCGACTTGTTGCGAAAGGTTTTCGACAAGTTCAAGGGATTGACTACGATGAGACTTTCTCACCCGTAGCGATGCTGAAGTCTGTCCGAATCATGTTAGCAATTGCCGCATTTTATGATTATGAAATTTGGCAAATGGATGTCAAAACTGCATTCCTGAATGGATTTCTGGAAGAAGAGTTGTATATGATGCAACCGGAAGGTTTTGTCGATCCAAAAGGAGCTAACAAAATGTGCAAGCGCCAGCGATCCATTTATGGACTGGTGCAAGCCTCTCAGAGTTGGAATAAACGTTTTGATAGTGTGATCAAAGCATTCGGTTTTATACAGACTTTTGGAGAAGCCTGTATTTACAAGAAAGTGAGTGGGAGCTCTGTAGCATTTCTGATATTATATGTGGATGACATATTACTGATTGGAAATGATATAGAATTTTTGGATAGCATAAAGGGATACTTGAATAAGAGTTTTTCAATGAAAGACCTCGGTGAAGCTACTTATATATTGGGCATCAAGATCTATAGAGATAGATCAAGACGCTTAATTGGACTTTCACAAAGCACATACCTTGACAAAGTTTTGAAGAAGTTCAAAATGGATCAAGCAAAGAAAGGGTTCTTGCCTGTGTTACAAGGTGTGAAGTTCAGTAAGACTCAATGCCCGACCACTGCAGAAGATAGAGAGAAGATGAAAGATGTTCCCTATGCTTCAGCCATAGGCTCTATCATGTATGCAATGTTGTGTACCAGACCTGATGTGTGCCTTGCTATAAGTTTAGCAGGGAGGTACCAAAGTAATCTAGGAGTGGATCACTGGACAGCGGTCAAGAACATCCTGAAATACCTGAAAAGGACTAAGGATTTGTTTCTCGTTTATGGAGGTGACAAAGTGCTAGTCGTAAATGGTTACGTCGATGCAAGCTTTGACACTGATCCGGACGATTCTAAATCGCAAACCGGATACGTGTTTACATTGAACGGTGGAGCTGTGAGTTGGTGCAGTTCTAAACAAAGCGTTTTGGTGGGATCTACGTGTGAAGCGGAGTACATAGTTGCTTCGGAAGCAGCAAATGAAGGAGTCTGGATGAAGGAGTTCATATCCGATCTAGGTGTCATACCTAGTGCATCGGGTCCAATGAAAATCTTTTGTGACAATACTGGTGCAATTGCCTTGGCGAAGGAATCCAGATTTCACAAGAGAACCAAGCACATCAAGAGACGCTTCAATTCCATCCGGGATCTAGTCCAGGTGGGACACATAGAAATTTGCAAGATACATACGGATCTGAATGTTGCAGACCCGTTGACTAAGCCTCTTCCACGAGCAAAACATGATCAGCACCAAGGCTCCATGGGTGTTAGAATCATTACTGTGTAACCTAGATTATTGACTCTAGTGCAAGTGGGAGACTGAAGGAAATATGCCCTAGAGGCAATAATAAAGTTATTATTTATTTCCGTATATCATGATGAATGTTTATTATTCATGCTAGAATTGTATTAACCGGAAACATGATACATGTGTGAATACATAGACAAACAGAGTGTCACTAGTATGCCTCTACTTGACTAGCTTGTTGATCAAAGATGGTTATGTTTCCTAGCCATAGACATGAGTTGTCATTTGATTAACGGGATCACATCATTAGGAGAATGATGTGATTGACTTGACACATTCCGTTAGCTTAGCACTCGATCGTTTAGTATTCTGCTATTGCTTTCTTCATGACTTATACATGTTCCTATGACTATGAGATTATGCAGCTCCCGTTTATCGGAGGAACACTTTGTGTGCTACCAAACGTCACAACGTAACTGGGTGATTATAAAGGTGCTCTACAGGTGTCTCCAAAGGTACTTGTTGGGTTGGCGTATTTCGAGATTAGGATTTGTCACTCCGATTATCGGAGAGGTATCTCTGGGCCCACTCGGTAATGCACATCACTTAAGCCTTGCAAGCATTGCAACTAATGAGTTAGTTGCGAGATGATTATTACAGAACGAGTAAAGAGACTTGCGGTAACGAGAGTGAACTAGGTATTGAGATACGGACGATCGAATCTCGGGCAAGTAACATACCGATGACAAAGGGAACAACGTATGTTGCTATGCGGTTTGACCGATAAAGATCTTCGTAGAATATGTGGGAGCCAATATGAGCATCCAGGTTCCGCTATTGGTTATTGACCGGAGACGTGTCTCGGTCATGTCTACATAGTTCTCGAACCCGTAGGGTCCGCACGCTTAAAGTTTTGATGGCAGTTATATTATGAGTTTATATGTTTGATGTACCGAAGGTAGTTCGGAGTCCCAGATGTGATCACGGACATGATGAGGAGTCTCGAAATGGTCGATACATGAAGATTGATATATTGGACGACTATATTCGGACACCGGAATGGTTCCGGGGGTTATCGGATATATACCGGAGTACCGGGAGGTTACCGGAACCCCTAGGGGGTTTAATGGGCCTACATGGGCCTTAGTGGAGAAGAGGAGAGGCGGCTAGGGCAGGCCGCGCGCCCCCTCCCCCTCGAGTCCGAATTGGACAAGGAGGGGGGGCCCTTTCCTTCCTCTCTCTCTCCACTTTCCCCCTTTTCCTAATCCAATAAGGAAGGAGGGAGTCCTACTCCCGGTGGGAGTAGGACTCCTCCTGGCGCACCCCTCTCCTGCCCGGCCGCCTCTCCCCCATTGCTCCTTTATATACGGGGGCAGGGGGCACCCCAAAGACACAACAATTGATCATTGATCGTTTAGCCGTGTGCGGTGCCCCCCTCCACCATAGTCCACCTCGATAATATCGTAGCGGTGCTTAGGCGAAGCCCTGCGTCGGTAGAACATCATCATCGTCACCACGCTGTCGTGCTGACGAAACTCTCCCTCAACACTCGGCTGGATCGGAGTTCGAGGGACGTCATCGGGCTGAACGTGTGCTGAACTCGGAGGTGCCGTGCGTTTGGTACTTGATCGGTCAGATCGTGAAGACATACGACTACATCAATCGCGTTGTGCTAACGCTTCCGCTTTCGGTCTACGAGGGTACGTGGACACACTCTCCCCTCTCATTGCTATGCATCACCATGATCTTGCGTGTGCATAGGAATTTTTTTGAAATTACTACGTTGCCCAACAATGTGCATTACCGAGAGGGCCCAGAGATACCTCTCCGAAACACGGAGTGACAAATCCTAATCTCGATCTATGCCAACCCAAAAAACATCATCGGAAACACCTGTAGAGCATCTTTATAATCACCTAGTTACGTCGTGACGTTTGATAGCACTCTAAGTGTTGCTCCGATATTCGGGAGTTGCATAATCTCATAGTCATAGGAACATGTATAAGTCATGAAGAAAGCAATAGCAATAAACTAAACGATCATAGTGCTAAGCTAACGGATGGGTCAAGTCAATCAAATCATTCTCTAATGATGTGATCCCGTTAATGAAATGACAACTCATGTCTATGGCTAGGAAACTTAACCATCTTTGATTAACGAGCTAGTCAAGTAGAGGCATACTAGTGATACTCTGTTTTGTCTATGTATTCACACATGTACTAAGTTTCTGGTTAATACAATTCTAACATGAATAATAAACATTTACCATGATATAAGAAAATATAAATAACAACTTTATTATTGCCTCTAGGGCATATTTCCTTCAGTCTCCCACTTGCACTAGAGTCAGTAATCTAGTTCACATCGCCATGTGATTTAGCACCAATAGTTCACATCTTTATGTGATTAACACCCATAGTTCACATCGCCATGTGACCAACACTCAAAAGGTTTACTAGAGTCAATAATCTAGTTCACATCGCTGTGTGATTAACACCCAAGAGTAATAAGGTATGATCATGTTTTGCCTGTGAGAGAAATTTTAGTCTACGGGTCTTGCAATATTCAGATCTGTATGTATTTTGCAAATTTCTGTGTCTACAATACTCTGCACGAAGCTACTCTAGCTAATTGCTCCCACTTTCAATATGTATCTAGATCGAAAATTAGAGTCATCCAGATCGGTGTCAAAGCTTGCATCGACGTAACTCTTTACGACGAACTCTTTTATCACCTCCATAACCGAGAAATATTTCCTTATTCCACTAAGGATAATTTTGACCGCTGTCCAGTGATCCACTCCTGGATCACTATTGTACCCTCTTGCCAAACTCATGGTGAGGTACACAATAGGTCTGGTACACAGCATAGCATACTTTATAGAACCTATGACTGAGGCATAGGGAATGACTTTTCATTCTCTTTCTATTTTCTGCCGTGGTCGGGTTTTGAGTCTTTACTCAACTTTACACCTTGCAATACAGGCAAGAACTCCTTCTTTGACTGTTCCATTTTGAACTACTTCAAAAACTTGTCAAGGTATGTACTCATTGAAAAAACTTATCAAGCGTCTTGATGTATCTCTATAGGTCTTGATGCTCAATATGTAAGCAGCTTCATCGAGGTATTTCTTTGAAAAAACTCCTTTCAAATACTCCTTTATGCTTTCAAGAAAATTCTACATCATTTTCGATCAACAATATGTCATTTACATATACTTATCAGAAAGGCTGTAGTGCTCCCACTCATTTTCTTGTAAATACAGGCTTCTCCAAAAGTATGTATAAAACCATATACTTTGATCACTTTATCAAAGCATATATTCCAACTCCGAGATGCTTGCACCAGTCCATAGATGGATCGCTGGAGCTTGCACATTTTGTTAGCACCTTGACAAAACCTTCTTGTTGCATCATATACAACTCTTGTTTAAGAAATCCATTAAGGAATGTAGTTTTGACATCCATTTGCCAGATTTCATAAAATGTGGCAATTGCTAACATGATTCGGACAGACTTAAGCATCGCTACAAGTGAGAAGATCTTCTCGTAGTCAACACCTTGAACTTGTCAAAAACCTTTTGTGACAATTCAAGCTTTGTAGATAGTAACACTACTATCAGCGTCCGTCTTCCTCTTGAAGATCCATTTGTTCTCAATAGCTCGACGATCATCGGGCAAGTCAATCAAAGTCCATACTTTGTTCTCATACATGGATCCCATCTCAGATTTCATGGCGTGAGGCCATTTTGTGGAATCTGGGCTCATCATCGCTTCCTCATAGTTCACAGGTTCGTCATGTTCTAGTAACATGACTTCCAGAATAGGATTACCGTACCACTCTCGTGCGGAACGTACTCCGGTTGACCTACGATTTTCGGTAGTAACTTGATCTGAAGTTTCATGATCATCATCATTAACTTCCTCACTAATTGGTGTAGGCATCACTAGAACTGATTTCTATGATGAACTACTCGCCAACTCGAGAGAAGGTACAATTACCTCATCAAGTTCTACTTTCCTCCCACTCACTTCTTTCGAGAGAAACTCCTTCTCTAGAAAGGATCCATTCTAAGCAACGAATATCGTGCCTTCGGATCTGTGATAGAAGGTGTACCCAACAGTCTCCTTTGGGTATCCTATGAAGACACATTTCTTTGATTTGGGTTCGAGCTTATCAGGTTGAAGCTTTTTCACATAAGCATCGCAGCCCCAAACTTTAAGAAACGACAATTTGGGTTTCTTGCCAAACCACAGTTCATATGGTGTCGTCTCAACGGATTTAGATGGTGCCCTATTTAACGTGAATGCAGCTGTCTCTAATGCATAACCCCAAAACGATAGTGATAAATCGGTAAGAGACATCATAGATCGCACCATATCTAATAAAGTACAGTTATGACGTTCGGACACACCATTATGTTGTGGTGTTCCAGGTGGCGTGACTTGCGAAACTATTCCGTATTGTTCAAATGAAGACCAAACTCGTAACCCAAATATTCACCTCCATGATCACATCGTAGAAACTTTATTTTCTTGTTACGATGATTTTCCACTTCACTCTGAAATTATTTGAACTATTCAAATGTTTCAGACTTATGTTTCATCAAGTAGATATACCCATATCTGCTCAAATCATCTGCGAAGGTCAGAAAATAACGATACCCGCCGCGAGCATCAACACTCATCAAATCGCATACATCAGTATGTATTATTTCCAATAAGTCAGTTGCTTGCTCCATTGTTCCGGAGAACGGAGTCTTAGTCATCTTGCCATGAGGCATAGTTCGCAAGCATCAAGTGACTCATAATCAAGTGATTCCAAAAGTCCATCAGCATGGAGTTTCTTTATGCGCTTTACACCAATATGACCTAAACGGCAGTGCTACATATAAGTTGCACTATCATTATTAACTTTGCATCTTTTGGCTTCAATATTATGAATATGTGTATCACTACGATCGAGATTCAATAAACCATTTATATTGAGTGTATGACCATAGAAGGTTTTATCCATGTAAATAGAACAACAATTATTCTTTGACTTAAATGAATAACCATATTGCAATAAACATGATCCAATCATATTCATGCTCAACGCAAACACCAAATAACATTTATTTTAGGTTCAACACTAATCCCAAAGGTAAAGGGATAGTGCGATGGTGATCTTATCAACCTTGGAATCACTTCTAGCACACATCCTCACCTCGCCCTTAACTAGTCTATGTTTATTTTGCAACTCCCATTTCGAGTTACTACTCTTAGCAACTGAACCAGTATCAAATACCGAAGGGTTACTATAAACACTAGTAAAGTACACATCAGTAACATGTATATCAAATATACCTTGGCCATCCTTCTTATCCGCCAAGTATCTAGGGCAGTTCCACTTCTAGTGACCATTTCCTTTGCAGTAGAAGCACTCAGTTTCAGGTTTGGGTCTAGCTTTGGGCTTCTTCATGGGAGTGGCAACTTGCTTGCCATTCTTCTTGAAGTTTCCTTTCTATCCCTTGCCCTTTTACTTGAAACTAGTGGTATTGTCAACCATCAACACTTGATGCTTTTCTTGATTTCTACCTTCACTGATTTCAGCATCACGAAGAGCTCGGGAATCGTTTTCGTCATCCCTTGCATATTATAGTTCATCACGAAGTTCCAGTAATTTGGTGATAGTGACTAGAGAACTCTGTCAATCACTATTTTATCTGGAAGATTAACTCCCACTTGATTCAAGCGATTGTAGTACTCAGACAATTTGAGCACATGCTCACCAGTTGAGCTATTCTCCTCCATCTTGTAGGCAAAGTACTTGTCAGAGGTCTCATACCTCTTGATATGGGCATGAGTATGAAATACCAATTTCAACTCTTGGAGCATCTTATATGCTCCGTGGCTTTCAAAACCTTTTTGAAGTCCCGGTTCTAAGCCGTAAAGCATGGTGCACTAAACTGTCGTAACGGTGCATACTCAGGGAGAACACTTATACCTTGAAATTTAGTGAGAGATCATCTTATAATGCTATCGCCGAACTAAGCAAAATAAGATGCATAAAGGATAAACATCACATGCAATCAGTATAAGTGATATGATATGGTCAACATCATCTTGTGCCTTTGATCTCCATCTCCAAAGCACCGTCATGATCACCAGCATCACCGGCGCGACACCTTGATCTCCATCGTAGCATCGTTGTCGTCTCGCCAACTATTGCTTCTACGACTATCGCTACCGCTTAGTGATAAAGTAAAAATAATTATAGAGCAATTGCATTGCATACAATAAAGCGACAACCATATGGCTCCTGCCAGTTGCCGATAACTCTGTTACAAAACATGATCATCTCATACAATAAAATATAGCATCATGTCTTGACCATATCACATCACAACATGCCCTGCAAAAACAAGTTAGACGTCCTCTACTTTGTTGTTGCAAGTTTTACGTGGCTGCTATGCGCTTAGCAAGAACCGTTCTTACCTACGCATCAAAAACCACAACGATTTTTCGTCAAGTGTACTGTTTTAACCTTCAACAAGGACTGGGCGTAGCCACACTCGATTCAACTAAAGTTGGAGAAACTGACACCCGCCAGCCACCTGTGTGCAAAGCACGTCGGTACAACCAGTCTCGCGTAAGTGTATGCGTAGTGTCAGTCCGGACCGCTTCATCCAACAATACCGCTGAATCAAAGTATGACATGCTGGTAAGCAGTATGACTATTATCGCCCACAGTTCTTTGTGTTCTATTCGTGCATATAACATCTACGCATAGACCTGGCTCTGATACCACTGTTGGGGAATGCAGTAATTTCAAAAAAATCCTACGCACACGCAAGATCCATCTAGGTGATGCATAACAACGAGAGGGGAGAGTGTTGTCCACGTAACCTCGTAGACCGAAAGCGGAAGCATTATGACAACTGATACGTCTCCATAGTATCTACTTTTCCAAACACTTTTGCCCTTTCTTTGGACTCTAACTTGCATGATTTGAATGGAACTAACCCGGACCGACGCTGTTTTCAGCAGAATTGCCATGGTGTTATTTTTGTGCAGAAACAAAAGTTCTCGGAATGACCTGAAACTTCACGGAGATTATTTTTGGAAATAATAAAAAATACTGGCGAAAGAATCAAGGCCAGGGGGCCCACACCCTGTCCATGAGGGTGGGGGCGCGCCTACCCCCCTGGGCGCGCCCCCTGCCTCGTGGGCCCCCTGGAGCTCCACTAACCTCAACTCCAACTCCATATATTCACGTTCGGGGAGAAAAAAATCAAAGAGAAGGATTCATCGCGTTTTACGATACGAAGCCGCTGCCAAGCCCTAATCTCTCTCGGGAGGGCTGGTCTAGAGTCCGTTCGGGGCTTCGGAGAGGGGAATCCGTCGCTGTCGTCATCATCAACCATCCTCCATCACCAATTTCATGATGCTCACCGCCGTGCGTGAGTAATTCCATCGTAGGCTTCTGGACAGTGATGGGTTGGATGAGATTTATCATGTAATCGAGTTAGTTTTGTTAGGGTTTGATCCCTAGTATCCTCTATGTTCTGAGATTGATATTGCTATGACTTTGCTATGCTTAATGCTTGTCACTAGGGCCCGAGTGCCATGATTTCAGATCTGAACCTATTTGTTTTCATGAATATATGTGAGTTCTTGATCCTATCTTGCAAGTCAATAGTCACCTACTATTTGTTATGATTCGGCAACCCCGAAGTGACAATAATCGGGACCACTCCCGGTGATGACCGTAGTTTGAGGAGTTCATGTATTCACTAAGTGTTAATGCTTTGGTCCGGTACTCTATTAAAAGGAGGCCTTACTATCCCTTAGTTTCCAATAGGACCCCGCTTCCACGGGAGGGTAGGACAAAAGATGTCATGCAAGTTCTTTTCCATAAGCACGTATGACTATATTCAGAATACATGCCTACATTACATTGATGAACTGGAGCTAGTTCTGTGCCACCCTATATTATAACTATTGCATGAATAATCGCATCCGGCATAATTCACCATCACCGATCCAATGCCTACGAGCTTTCCACATATTGCTCTTTGCTTAGTTACTTTGCCATTGCCACTGTTACAATTACTACAAAACTGCTACTGTTACCTTTGCCACCGTTACCGTTACTTCCATACTGCTTTGCTACTAAATACTTTGCTGCAGATATTAAGTTATCCAGGTGTGGCTGAATTGACAACTCAACTGCTAATACTTGAGAATATTCTTTGGCTCCCCTTGTGTCGAATCAATAAATTTGGGTTGAATACTCTACCCTCGAAAACTGTTGGGATCCCCTATACTTGTGGGTTATCAAGACTATTTTCTGGCGCCGTTGCCGGGGAGCATAGCTCTATTCTTTGAGTCACTTGGGATTTATATCTGCTGATCACTATGAGGAACTTGAAAGACGAGAAAACCAAAATTTATCCCTCAACTACGAGGGGAGGTAAGGAACTGCCGTCTAGCTCTGCACTTGATCCACCTTCTGTTTTGAGTAAGCTTGGGACACCTAAACCTGCTTCTGCTATTAATTCTGATTGTCCCATGTTATTGATGATGCCACTTCTGCCATGCATGATACTTATGATGAAACTACTTCTATGCCCGATAATACTGTGCCACTAGGTGAATTCCTTGATGAACAACTTGCTAGGGCTAGAGAGAATGAAATTATTGAAACTGATAATATCAATGAAAGTGATGACGAAGATTCTCCCCCTAGAAATGAATTGCATGTTGTGCCTGAGGGTTATGTTATGGATGAAGAAACTGCTAGAGACTTTCTTGCTTGCAATAATAGAAGTGATCTTAAGAAATTATTAGTTAAGCTGAAAGAAAAATCTCTGAATGCTAGAATGAAATATGATCCTGCTTATGCTACTTCACCTATCTTTGTTACTGATAAGGATTATGATTTCTCTGTCGATCCTGAGATAATTACTCTGGTTGAATCTGATCCTTTTTATGGCTATGAATCTGAAACTGTTGTGGCACATCTTACTAAATTAAATGATATAGCCACCCTATTCACTAATGATGAGAGAACTCGCTACTATTATATCCTTAAATTATTTCCGTTCTCATTAAAGGGTGATGCTAAGACTTGGTTTAATTCTCTTAATCCTGGTTGTGTGCGTAGTCCCATGATATGATTTATTACTTCTCTGCTAAATATTTCCCAACTCATAAGAAACAAGCTGCTTTAAGGGATATATATATAAGTTTGTGCAAATTGAAGAAGAGAGTCTCCCACAAGCTTGGGGGAGGCTTCTCCAATTACTTAATGCTTTGCCTGATCATCCTCTCAAGAAAAATGAAATACTTGATATCTTTTATAATGGACTAACCGATGCTTCCAGAGACCACCTGGATAGTTGTGCTGGTTGTGTTTTCAGGGAAAGAACTGTTGATGAAGCTGAATTGCTATTGAATAATATGTTGACTATTGAAAACAATTGGACACTCCCTGAACCAACTCCTAAGCCAACTCCGAAGAAAAGGGGTGTTCTATTTCTCAGTCCTGAAGATATGCAAGAGGCGAAGAAATCTATGAAAGAAAAAGGTATAAAAGCTGAAGATGTTAAGAATTTACCTCCTGTTGAAGATATACATGGTCTTAATTTACCACCTATTGAAGAAATTCATGGTCTTGATAACCCGACACAGGTAGTAAAGGTAAATTCTCTCTATATATATGATAAAGCTGAAATCCCTCCTACTAAGTTTGCTAGCCAATGCTTAGATGAGTTTGATAATTTTATGGTTAAGCAAGAAGATTTCAATGCTTATTTCGGTAGACAATTGAAGCACAATTCTTATATGATTGAACACTTGAGTGATTATATGTCTAGAGTTAAAGGTGAGCTTAAACTCATTAGTAAACATGCTTCTATGGTTACCACTCAAGTAGAACAAGTACTTAAAGCTCAGAATGATTTGCTCAATGAATTGAATAGTAAGAATAATGACTTTGCTGTTAGAGTTGCAACTAGAGGGGGTAAAGTGACTCAGGAACCTTTGTATCCTGAGGGCCACCCTAAGAGAATTGAGCAGGATTCTCGGAAAACTAATATCGATGCACCTAGTCCTTCTAAGAAGAAGAAAAAGAAAAATGATAGGACTTTGCATGCTGCTAGTGAACCTATTGTTGACACACCTGAGAATCCCAATGATATTTCTATTTCTGATGCTGAAACACAATCTGGTGATGAACATGAACCTAGTGATAATGTTAATGATGATGTTCATGTTGATTCTCAACGTAGTAATAACAATGATGTAGAAATTGAACCTGCTGTTGATCTTGATAACCCACAATCAAGGAATCAACGTTATGATAAGAGAGACTTTGTTGCTAGGAAGCACGGTAAAGAAAGAGAGCCATGGGTTCAGAAACCCATGCCTTTTCCTCCTAAACCATCCAAGAAAAAGGATGATGAGGATTTTGAGCGCTTTGCTGAAATGATTAGACCTATCTTTTTGTGTATGCGTTTGACTGATATGCTTAAAATGAATCCTTATGCAAAGTATATGAAAGATATTGTCACGAATAAAAGAAAGATACCGGAAGCTGAAATTTCCACCATGCTTGCTAATTATACTTTTAAGGGTGGAATACCAAAGAAACTTGGAGATCCAGGAGTACCAACTATACCATGCTCCATTAAAAGAAACTATGTTAGAACTGCTTTATGTGAACTATTTTAACAGACTTTGTTATTCTTGATATTCCCGAGGACGATAGTATGTCTATTATTCTTGGAAGACCCTTTTTGAACACTGCAGGGGCTGTTATTGATTGCAACAAAGGCAATGTCACTTTTCATGTCAATGGTAACGAGCATACGCTACACTTTCCGAGGACACAACCTCAAGTTCATAGTATAAACTCTATTGGAAAAATTCCATCGATTATTTTTGGAGGTTTTGAATTTCCTCTACCTACTGTCAAGAAGAAATATGATATTCTTATTATTGGGGACGTGCATATCCCCGTTGAGATGACCTAGTGCTATTCAAAAATTCTTCGGTTTCATGTGATTTGGAAAGAGTTTGTTAACAAGACTTGATCAACCTTGTTAGTGGATTCCTTTTGATGAGCATGAGATGGATTAAGTTAGAAAGCACAACCTTCTATACCCTCCTTTTACTTTCTGTTATTTAGATTAAATAAATTAAAAATAGTATTTTCTGTCTGTGTCGTGGAATTGTCACGGCAGATGTCCTCATGAAAGGACTTAGTTGTGGAGCCATCGCAACTAGGAAGCTTAAAGGGGTTAAACGGGACAAGGAACACGAGGGTTTATACTAGTTCGGCCCCTGACGGTGAAGGTAAAAGCCTAATGCAGTTGAGGTGGAATTACTAGGGTTTCGATGACCAGGGAGCGAATCCGCTATGCCTGGCTCTTGATTTGATGTTACTTGCCCTAAACCGCCACCGGGTCGTCCCCTTATATACAGAGGTCGACGCCCGGCGGCTCATAGAGTCCCGGCCGGCTCATAAACAGTGTCCGGCTCAGTGACCAGTTAATCTTGCCTTACAATACAGGTTATGCCCTTATGGCGGTTTATCACTACAGGCCTTAAGTCGCCCTTGGGCCTTGGGCCCTTAACTGAACCGCCATCTTCAAGCTTGATATTGGGCTTCATATGATGAGTCACCATAGCGTAACCCGGCCCCTCCTGGGCGGGTTACACCAGTAGTTATATCCCCAACATTAGGCCCCAGATTGATTTGAACCGGTTCATGTCAATCTTCAATACCTTAAGAAAAAATCTTCCGCCCTCTTCCTGTGCAAAAATTATAACCCACCGTGATGTCATCTTTTGGATTCCTGATAACCCGCCATGACGTCATCTATCATTGAATTCATATTTTATTCAATCATATCCCAACGGATCCTTATCTTAATGACCATCCCGAGAATCGAGGCGTCTGAGTAGCTGGATAACCATGTTTTGGCCTCCTCGTTTCTCGCGCCCACTCTGTTAGTCTTTCCTTATAAATAGGCGCGACCAAATCTTTCTTCATTCTCCCCCTTTCCTTCATCTTCTTCCTCTCGCAACTTCGCTGCTTGTTCGAGCTCCGCGCCATCACCGCCGCAGAACACCTCATCTTCATCGACCTCGGCCGCTGCATCAACCTGAATCAGTCCAGAGCACGGCGGTGACCCTCCGCAGTAGATATGCAGCTGTAAGTCTTCATCTTCCCGCACCTCAGATCCGCATTAGGGTTTGCGAGTTCCTCTGTGTTCGTCGCTGTTCATCACATATTCTCCATGGTTTCTTCATTACCTCCTTTTTCGATCTAAAAGAAGTATTAAACTCATGCGGTAGTTGTTTCTCATCCATTTCAGAAGCTAGCAGATCCCTTTTCCTAGTTCATAGGCCTCATCAAAACTCGCGAGCTTATCTGGACTAGATTTTTAGGTCTAGAATATTTTCTTTTCTGAACAGCCATTTGGTCCAAATAAATAACTGCGACCTGTGAAACCTGTTTTTGTACACTTAATCGATGCCTGTATCTTGATAGATCCACTTAGTTATAGTGGCTCACACCACCGACTTTAATTTGAAATGCTCAATAACTTCAACCATGCCCGGCGGCTTAAATAACTGTAACTGCTCATGGCGGCTTAAATAATCCGACATAACTAGCCATATACCATTAGGCCACTTTATAAGCCGCCATCTTGAATATGAATTGAAGTACTCTTTTCCGGCTTAAATTTTAAACCGGAAATTTTATTTTGTCGTAGGCTTCCATCTCCATAATGCCGCCCAAGGCTCCCAAAGCACCCGTTACATGCAACTGGGTCAAATCCATCATCATAGATAACACTTTTAATGATTTTGTGAAGACTGGTTATCTGCCGAAGAAGGAAGTCATGTCCTACCGTGCTCCTGATCCGACAGAAGAAAAACCTCAACCCAAGGAAGGGGAAGTTATCGTTTTTACTAATCACATGAACCGGGGCTTTTCTCCACCCGGCTCAAAGTTTTTTAGAGACGTCTTGCACTTTTTTGACCTCCGACCTCAAGATATCGGACCCAACTCCGTGTCAAATATTTGCAATTTTCAAGTGTTCTGTGAAGTGTACCTTGGAGAAGAACCCAGCTTGCTACTCTTCAGAGAGTTATTTTATTTGAATCGCTAGAATGAGTGTTCCAATGGGCCTAGCTTAGAACTTGGTGGAATCTCAATCCAGCGATAGAGAGACTGTCTTTTTCCGTATGCCGAGCCGCCGAGTCACCCTAAAGATTGGAACCAGACGTGGTTCTACTGTCAAGACACTTCTCCGGCTGATGAAAAACCTCTGCCCGGCTTTCGCGCCCTGCGCCTCGAGTCCACTCACCCCTTGCCAGATAAACTATCTCCTGCTGAACGTCAAACACTTGCCCCCACCATGAGTAAAATCAAGGCTCTTCTAGGGAACGGTTTGAACGGCATTGATCTGGTCCGGGTTTGGCTTACCTGGCGGGTTATCCCTTTGAGCCGCCGCCCCGGCTTGATGTGCGACTATACAGGCGAGAAGAATAATCCTCTGCGGCATAGCCCTGACGATTTACCTGAGGACGTCATTGATGATATGACAAAGTCTCTTCTGAATGATAGCCTGGCAGATTGTGGCAATGTAGGTTAAGCCTTTCTGCAAAGCTAACCCGGCTCCAGCGGTAAGCTAACAACTTTAAGCATTTTTATTTTGTACTCTCACCTTTTGAGATTTTACCTCAAAACTTCTTGTTTTGAATCCACAGGCCACTGACAATTTTTGGAAAGCCAACTATGACCATGAGGCTGCAAAGAAAGCCAGGAAAGCTAAGAAAGCCGCCAGGAGAGCCGTCGCCAAGAAGAAAGGACATAAACCCTGTGCCTCAGACATGCTTCGACTAGAGGACACCTCTGAGTCAGAGGTAGCTCTTGATTCTCTAGGCTCCTTTTTTAACTATCTTATTGAGACCAATTATCACCAGGAGGATACAGGCGCGAGTCATGCAGCGGTTGAAGAGGTAACTATAATTTCCTCCGACTCCGAGCCTTTGCCAAGACAGAAAGTCCGAAGAGTAACCCGGAAAGTAAGATTTTCACATCCTTTAGCTTACCAAGATCCTCAATTTCTTTTGAAGCGACGGATTCATGAGAGCCGGAGGCAGACCCGGACCAGTAAAGATGCGGAACTCTCCTCCGGCTTAGCCGATGTGACAAGAAAACGCCGGACCGAGGTCAATTCTGATTTACATTCCTTTTATCCTCTGGCGGGTCTCACACGTCGACCACTTAATTCTTCTGACTCAAACTTCCGGGGAACTTCCCCTTCCTCCGGCGAGTCAATGCAGTCCAATTTGCCAGCTTTCAAAACCGCTCCAGGGTACTGATAACCTGCTTATCCTATGTTAATTTCAATTTGCTACTCTTGTACTGACTTTTTGATTTGATGCAGTGGACAAGCAAAACTCAGCAAAAGGGCGAAGAAGAACAAGCCGGCCGAAGAGCCGGTCTTAAATGAACCGGAGCTCAGAACAACTACTCCTGACACCTCCATTCATGAACCGCCGCCTGAACCGGCCCACGATATTCCAACGCCTACCGCTGATCCGCCTGTCGAGCAAGCCATTGACGGTTCTGAAAACCCAGAAATCCCTAGCCCGGCCAAGATAGATGACCTCGGTGTCGAGATCATCAAGACCAGCTTTGTTGAGCCGGGAAGACCAACCATGCTGGCCAAGTGCTCCGCCAAGGAAGAATTGCTGGAACGCCGCAGGGCTAAGCTAGACATCACCGATTACACTCATATGAGCATTGGAGAGATCTTTTCTGGTTACATGAGCCAAGTGCACAACAGCCGTGACATGGAAATTGACATGGTGAAGCAAATGCACCAAAAATCTGAGGTATAACTCTTTCGTTGTACTTTATTTGTCCTTACCCTACTAGCCCTCAAGTCTATTGCTTATGATGAAATATGCTTTAGACTTTAAGACCAGCTTAGTAATATATGTAAGAAGTCTGGCTTATCCTGTAGCCCCCAAGGGCCGGCTGAAACAGCATGTTTGAACCGGTCCTTATCATGTTAAAATCAAGAAATATTTGGAACAGCAATATGCATTAGCCCCCAAGTGCCAAGTGCCTTTGCCTGCAAAGTGCTTGGGACTTACTTCCATGAATCACCACTGTATATAGAGTTCTTCAGCATACATTGGCCCCCAAGTGCCAAGTATCTTTGCTTGCAAAGTGCGTGGGACTTAATGTTGCATTATGATAATCCTGATTGTAACCCGGCATTTGTACAGGCCACCATTAGTCAATTTGAATCGAAAATATCTGACTTGAAGAATCGCCTAGAAGCACAGGAGATTGAAACCCAAAAAGCCAACTCCAAGTTTGAATTCAGTGTATCTGAACAAGAGAAACTGAACAAAGGCTTTGAAGCAGAGAAGAAAGCCTAGGCTGATGAAAAGATCGCCTTGACCAACCGGGCTGAGAAGGCTGAGGCGGCTCTTGCAGAAACAACCGCCGAATTATCCGGCTTAAAACACCATGTGTCTCAGATGGTCTCAGTAATCTTTGGTAAGTTAGTCTGCAAGTATTAGACATTTTAACCTTTTTGGAATAACCATATGAATTGTCATCAACTCACTTGACATTGTAATACAGGCCCCAGGAGCTCAAACCTTAACCAGAGCATGCTGATAAAACTGAAGGCGGTTTACACACTGGTAGAACAACTTTACACCGGGTCTCAGCGTGCCTTAGCCGCAGTGGCCCTGTCAAATGAAGTTCCCACCCTTCTATCAGATGTATTAAAGCGGCTTGCCGTGCTACCTCAGCGGTTTAAAGAATTAAGGCGATCTTCTGCGAGAGCCGGAGCCATAGCTGCATTAAGCCGGGCCAAGGCGTGGCTACCGGAGCTAGACCCGGCCGACATTGCTATTGGGTATCCAAGCCTGAAGGAGGACGGCATCCCATTTGACCAGAAGGATTTCATCGCTTGTGTGAAGGAAATACGCCCTATGGCCACTTTGATTGGTAACGACATGGATCTTACCAAGTATCAACTGGGTTATGACGCAAAGAATCAGAGAATTCCAACCCCTCATTATGAAGAGATCAGCCTGATCCCTCCAATTCGTAATCATACCTTCGCCCCTGAAGTTGACCTAGCTGGGCTAATTGATGATGAAGCTGAATTTAAGGCTTTGAGTGGCATTGACTGGTCATCATCAACCTTCCAGGACAGGGAAACGGATGGAGGAGCGAAAGGGATGACCCGGAAGCTTCTGGCCAACAGAACGAGTGATCCGTCTGGCGGCTCATACTTTGTGTCATGCTGAAAAACAATATTAATTATGTGGACTCGGGGAGTCATGTAATATGGTAGAAATAACTTGACTTTGCCGTGCCATCGTACATGTGTCTGGCGCTCAACACTGTTTAAGCCACCATCTTATATTCCTCCGTATGATGCTTACCATCTGTTTCCTTATGCTTTAGGAGAGTTTGATTCAACTGTCCTGCATACAAAAAACAAATCACAAGATCCTTGGCGACTTACCGCAAGGTGGGTCATATAACTTATATAAAACCCCCAAAAGAGTCATAGACATCAATTATAACCTTGAAATACAACTGATGATAGCATACCTATGATCCTTTGACTGATACCGCTGGTTTATGTGATCCAGACAGTGAGGGTGAGAACCCAACTGTAAAAGCCGGCACATATGATGTTTGTTATGTGCTGACAACTTTTATTGATCAAGGTTAAGCTGGTGGAATTAAAACCACCCTCTAGATGCTTTCAAATATGATCAAAAAGTCTCAAGACAGTCAAATAATTGTGACTACAATTTTTTACAAGAAATAGACAAAATTTTGAGGCTACTGATTCGAATACGATCAGTAAACCGTTCCAAAGGGGTTAAGCTAAGATTCGAATATGATCATATAGCCCCCAGTGGCTTTGGCGTTGCCGATCAAGAGGGTATCGACAGCTATGTTCTCTTTGGTTCGAATACAACCTATGTTTGAACAGGAAGCCCCCAAATGACCTTGAGAGTTGTTTAATGACGCTGATTTGAATACGATCCACGTCAGACCCAAAAGGGGTTGAGCTATGATTCAGATACGATCAAGAACCCCCTAGTGGGTTTGGCAGTATGCCAATGAAAAGGGTATCGACAGCTATGTTCTCTTTGGTTCGAATACGACCTATGTTTGAACAGGAAGCCCCCTAGTGATCATGATATTTAACGGCCAGATTCAAATATGATCATGAGCCGGACCAAGAGGAGAGCCAGATTCAAATATGATCAGTTCCCTGTTGGTCATTTAAAAATAATAATGAAGACATACAAACTTTTGAGGATGAAAAGGACAGAGGTCCCGCTTTATTACTTTTCATAATATATACATCGTCAAAATATTTACATCATGAGAGCCGGCGACTCAAGTATAGTAAGGCCGAAGATGAGCGATATTCCATGGCCGGTGGGTCTCTTCCTCCAATTTACGTGAGTCTTTGCGCTCTCGAACATCGATGAGGTAATATGACCTGTTGTGTAAATTCTTACTGACCACAAAGGGCCCTTCCCAAGTCGGGGATAACTTGTGCACGTCAGACTGATCCTGGATGAGCCGGAGCACCAAGTCACCTTCCTGAAAGGTTCTGGACTTAACCCGGCGGCTGTGATAACGACGCAAATCCTGCTGGTAAATCGCCGAGCGGGCTGCTGCTAAGTCATGCTTCTCATCCAACAAGTCCAGTGCATCCTGACGGGCTTGTTCTTTATTAGCTTCAACGTAAGCCGCCACACGGGGCGAGTCATGACGGATGTCACATGGTAGAACCGCCTCTGCTCCATAAACCATGAAGAAAGGTGTATAACCCGTAGACCTGTTAGGTGTAGTGTTGATGCTCCATATCACAGAAGGTAACTCCTCCACCCAACAACCCGGCGTCCGCTGTAAAGGGACCATGAGCCGGGGCTTTATGCCTTTCAAGATCTCTTGATTGGCTCTTTCAGCTTGACCATTGGATTGAGGGTGAGCCACCGATGAAACGTCGAGCCGGATATACTCACGTTGACAGAAGTCTTCCATGGCCCCTTTGGACAGATAAGTACCATTGTCAGTTATGATGCTGTGTGGAAAGCCAAAACGAAAAATCACCTTTTTCATGAATTGAACCGCCGTGGCTGCATCACACTTACTGACCGGCTCTGCCTCAACCCACTTCGTGAATTTATCAACCGCCACCAGGAGGTGCGTCTTTTTATCCTTGGACCTTTTGAAAGGCCCAACCATATCAAGTCCCCAGACTGCAAACGGCCAAGTAATCGGTATCATCCGCAATTCCTGAGCCGGCACATGAGCCCGTCGTGAGAACTTCTGGCAACCATCGCATTTACTGACCAGATCCTCCGCATCAGCATGAGCCGTCAACCAATAAAAACCATGACGGAAAGCTTTGGCCACAAGAGATTTTGAACCAGCATGATGACCACAATCGCCTTCATGGATCTCACGAAGAATTGCTTGACCTTCCTCAGGCGAAACACATCGTTGAAACGCCCCTGTAACGCTGCGATGATGCAACTCACCATTAGCAATGGTCATTGACTTAGACCGTCGGACGATATGTCTAGCCAGGGTCTCGTCCTCAGGCAACTCGCCCCGGGTCATGTAAGCCAAATACGACACTCTCCAGTCTGGGATGACGTGAAGAGCCGCCACCAATTGTGCTTCTGGGTCAGGAACAGCCAAATCCTCTTCTGTAGGCAATTTGACAGAAGGGTTATGCAAAACATCCAAGAAGGTGTTAGGTGGCACCGGCTTACGCTGAGATCCCAGCCGGCTTAAAGCATCAGCCGCCTCATTCTTCCTTCGATCAATGTGCTCCACTTGATAACCCTTGAAGTGCCCAGCTACAACATCAACTTCACAGCGATAAGCCGCCATGAGAGGATCCTTAGAATCCCACTTGCCTGACACCTATTGAGCCACCAAATCTGAGTCGCCCAAGCACCTTACCCGGCTTAAGTTCATCTCCTTAGCCATCCGAAGACCATGGAGCAAGGCCTCATACTCAGCTGCATTGTTAGTACAGGGAAACATCAACCGGAGCACATAACAAAAAATTTCACCTCGAGGGGAAGCTAAAACAACTCCAGCCCCCGAGCCCTCCAATTGCCTGGATCCATCAAAGTGAATAGTCCAATATGTGTTGTCCGGCTTTTCCTCAGGCGTCTGCAGCTCTGTCCAATCGTTGATGAAGTCCACCAGTGCTTGAGACTTGATAGCAGTGTGTGGCACATATTTTAAGCCATGAGGCCCAAGTTCAATGGCCCACTTGGCGACTCGTCCTGTGGCCTCTCTATTCTGAATGATGTCTCCCAAAGGAGCAGAACTTACCACAGTGATAGGGTGACCCTGGAAGTATTGCTTAAGCTTCCGGCTTGCCATGAACACGCCATAAACGAGCTTCTGCCAATGCGGATATCTTTGCTTAGACTCAATAAGCACCTCAGTGATGTAATAGACCGGCCCTTGAACCGGATGATCCTTGCCAGCCTCCTTGCGCTCCACCACAATTGCAACACTGACAGCACGCGAGTTAGCAGCCACATACAATAATAAGGGTTCCTTATCAATGGGAGCCGCAAGGACCGGTGGCTTAGATAACTGTCTCTTTAAATCTTCAAAGGCAGCGTTAGCGGCATCACTACAGACAAAGTTGTCTGTTTTCTTAATCATCTGATACAGCGGTATGGCCTTCTCACCTAACCGGCTTAAAGCAGCGATGCGACCCGCCCGTCGCTGAACATCATTGACGCACGCCGGCTTAGCCAAAGAAGTGATTGCCTTGATCTTCTCCGGGTTAGCCTCAATGCCCCTGTTAGAAACCAGAAAACCCAAAAGCTTGCCTGCTGGCACGCCAAACACACATTTAGCCGGGTTAAGCATCATTTTGTAGACCCGGAGATTATCAAAGGTTTCCTTCAGATCATCTATCACGGTCTCCTTCTCTCTGGACTTCACCACAATATCATCCACATAAGCATGAACATTACGCCCAATCTGATTATGGAGACAGTTCTGCACACATCGTTGATAAGTCGCGTGGGCACTTTTAAGCCCAAAAGGCATAGACACATAACAGAAGGCTCCAAACGGAGTGATGAAAGCCATCTTCTCCTGGTCCTTAACTGCCATTTTGATCCGATGATAACCAGAGTAAGCATCCAAGAAGCTCAAACGCTCACAACCCGCCGTAGCATCAATAATTTGATCAATACGGGGAAGAGCAAAAGGATCAGCCGGACAAGCCTTATTTAAGTCCGTGTAATCCACACACATCCGCCAGGTGCCGTTCTTTTTAAGTACAAGCACCGGGTTAGCCAACCACTCTGGGTGAAAAACTTCAACAATAAACCTGGCCGCCAAGAGCCGGGCCACCTCCTCACCGATAGCTTTACGTCTCTCCTTGTTAAACCGCCAAAGAAACTACCTGACCGGCTTAAACTTTGGATCAATATTAAGAGTGTGCTCAGCGAGTTCTCTCGGTACACCCGACATGTCAGAAGGTTTCCATGCAAAGATGTCCCAGTTCTCACGGATGAACTTGATGAGCGCGCTTTCCTATTTAGGTTCCAGATTGGCATTGATACTAAATTGCTTAGATGAGTCGCCCGGAACAAAATCAACAAGCTTGGTGTCATCAGCCGACTTAAATTTCATCACCGGGTCATGCTCTGTGGTTGGTTTCTTCAGAGACGTCATGTCTGCCGGGTCAACGTTGTCCTTATAAAACTTCAACTCCTCTGCTGCACAAACAGATTCGGCATATGCAGCATCACCTTCCTCACATTCTAGGGCTATCTTCCGACTCCCATGCACTGTGATAGTGCCCTTGTGACCCAGCATCTTGAGCTGCAAGTAAACATAACACGGCCAGGCCATGAACTTGGCATAAGCCGGCTGTCCAAACAGAGCGTGATATGGACTTTTGATCTTGACCACTTCAAAGGTTAATTTCTCAGCCCTAGAATCATGCTCATCTCCGAAGGCTACCTCCAGCTCAATTTTACCAACTGGGTATGCTGACTTACCAGGCACCACTCCATGGAAAACAGTGTTGGATGTCTTAAGATTTTTATCAGTCAACCCCATACGACGAAAGGTCTCATAATAGAGGATGTTGATGCTGCTGCCTCCATCCATGAGTACCTTAGTGAATTTATATCCACCAACTTGAGGCGCCACTACCAAAGCCAACTGACCCGAATTGTCAACTCGGAAAGGGTGATCTTCTCTGCTCCATACAATGGGCTGCTCTGACCACCTCAAATAACGAGGGACTGCCGGCTCAACAGCGTCCACAGCCCTTTTGTGAAGCTTCTGGTCTCGTTTGCACAGACTAGTGGTGAACACATGATACTGTCCACTATTCAGCTGCTTTGGATTACTCTGATAACCCGATTGCTGCTGTTGCTGACCTCCCTGGCCAGACTGCTGATTATAACCACCTTGATTTCCTTGAAAGCCGGAACTTGAGCCGTCGCCCGAGCCATGAAAACCGCCTCCACCTGAGCCACCTCCAGGCCCATGGTTGCCGTCGAACATGTTGGAATTTTTGAAAGCCTTCATGATCGCGCAATCCTTCCATAGGTGAGTGGCTGGCCTTTCCCGGGTGCCGTGTCTTGGACAGGGCTCATTGAGCAATTGCTCAAGCGTAGGACCTGACCCGCCAGACCGAGGGGGCAGCCTCCCCTTACGTCGTTGATTGTGACCCTATGAATTGGTGTTAGCCACAAACTCCGGGTTACCGTCGGCCTTACGTTTATTGCCTCCCTGACTTGCCGGGTTATGCTGATGACCCTTTCCATTGCCGTTCTTCTTTCCCTTCCTTGTCTTCTCTTCATCAGACGCGGGATCCTTGGTACTATCAGAATCGGCGTATTTGACCAGAGCCGCCATCAGCTGGCCCATATCATTACAATCATGCTTGAGCCGCCCCAGCTTCTGTTTCAGAGGTTCAAATCGGCAATTTTTCTCCAACATTAAGACCGCAGAGCCGGCATCCATCTTATCAGATGAATGTATTATCTCCTTGACCCAACGCACCCAATGGGTCATGGACTCACCTTCCTCTTGCTTGCAATTAGTTAAATCTACAATCGACATGGGCTGCTTGCACGTGTCCTTGAAGTTCTGAATAAACCGGGCCTTTAACTCTGCCCATGAACCAATGGAGTTAGGCGGAAGCCCCTTCAGCCAAGTGCTGGTCATTCCATCCAACATCATGGTGAAGTACTTGGCCATTGCCGCATCACTAACCTCCAACAATTCCATGGCCATCTCATAGCTTTCAATCCATGCCCCAGGCTGTAAATCGGCTGTGTAATTCGGCACCTTTCGAGGTCCCTTAAAATCCTTGGGCAAACGCTCATTTCGCAGAGCCGACACTAAACAAGGAACGCCGCCGGTTCTTTTGGCCACACCTGCCTCAATAGAGGTCGTTGGATAATCCAGGAAGGTTTGGTGAACCGCCTGCTGAGCCGCCTGCTGAGCCGCCCGCTCATCCTCTCGACGTATCCTGTCCTGTACTGGATTATGCCCACCTGGCTGATTACGGTGCTGGGCGTTGCTTGACAAGGCCTCCGAATTCATATGTCTGCTGTAACTCGGGCTCCGACTTGGGCGAGGAGTCGAACGAATCCTGTCTCGACTATAGGAATAAGCCTCCTGCTGAGCCAGAGCCGTCTGAAGAAGTTCTCTGACCCTTCACCTCTCAACTGCTGTTGGAGAGTCGCCATCCACCGGGAGAGTCGCCAAACACGCTGATGCAGCGATCAGGTTCTCCAAAGGGCTGGAAAAATGACCCGGTGGTGTTGGTACATAGCGAGGCGGGGCCATATTCACGTGAGGAGGTTCCATCACCCGGGGTTGAACTGGTGCCCCCGCTCCGGGTGTTATAAATCGGTTTGCCTCCGGCGGGTTACTAGGGCCGGCTCCGGGTGTGCAGAAGAGATTCCGAGGATCATAAACCGGAGGCAGACGGGATTGAGCCTTCTGGTGCCTCCTCCTCATCACCTCATTAGATGCGCTCAGATTCATCGTAAGCTGGAAAGCCTCTGACTGGATCTGCTGAGCCCGAGCATACAAAGCCGCCCGCTCCGCGGCCAATCTGGTGTCCTCAGCTGCTAGGGCTTCTTTGGCTCGGGCTATCTCCTCACGTACCTGTGCTACCTCTGCATCATGCTCAGCTTGACTTGGCGGAATAACTGTGGCGGTTAACAGGGCCGTCAATTTGTCCATGAGATCAATCAGCACCTGAGCCGGCGGGCGCACAGGGCCTCCTGCCCCAGCCGCTCCTGACCCGGAAGTTATTGCTGCCGCAGTGGTAGAGTTTTGACCGGGTTGAGTGCTAGCCATGAAGATCCCTACTCTGCTCGGCGGCTCAAAGGGGTCCAGAATACTGCTGCCATCGGAACAGCCCCCAAGCCCGCCATCTTGCAATTGGTATAACGAATCCGTCTCACCAGTGGATGACTCACCATCGGAGCAGAAGGCCGTCTCACCGCCGTCCACGGACCCTTCAGAAAGTTCTCCTCCATGGATGCAACCCACGAAGGCACGCTTCATGGCAGGCTGAGCCCGGGCGGGTCTCACGCACTGAGCCGTCTCGATGATGTCGGTGCAGATGTCCGGCTCAGGGCCCGGCTCGCCAATCCAGCCGATGAAGATGTGGATTCTGCCAAAGGGAACCCGGTACCCGTACTCAATTGAGCCGGCGTCGGGACCCCAGCCAGCGTCGTCGATGTAGAGCTTGCCGCGACGACTCTTGGTCATCCGGCCCACAGCGTATCCCTTGATCCCTTCGAAGCTGCCCTTCAAGAACTCAAATCCACCGTGCGCTGGCCCCACGGTGGGCGCCAACTGTCGTGGTATTGTCACGACATATGTCCTCGTGAAAGGACTTAGTCGTGGAGCCATCGCAACTAGGAAGCTTAAAGGGGTTAAACAGGACAAGGAACACGAGGGTTTATACTGGTTCGGCCCCTTACGGTGAAGGTAAAAGCCTAATCCAGTTGAGGTGGAATTACAAGGGTTTCGATGACCAGGGAGCGAATCCGCTATGCCTGGCTCTCGATTTGATGTTACTTGCCCTAAACCGCCACCGGGTCATCCCCTTATATACAGAGGTCGACGCCCGGCGGCTCATAGAGTCCCGGCCGGCTCATAAAGAGTGTCTGGCTCGGTGACCAGTTAATCTTGCCTTACAATACAGGTTATGCCCTTATGGCGGTTTATCACTACAGGCCTTAAGTCGCCCTTGGGCCTTGGGCCCTTAACTGAACCGCCATCTTCAAGCTTGATATTGGGCTTCATATGATGAGTCACCATAGCGTAACCCGGCCCCTCCTAGGCGGGTTACACTAGTAGTTATATCCCCCAACAGTCTGTTTTCTGAATTATCCGTGCAATAAAAAATACCTCGAAAATAAAAGTTCTCCAAATGCCACGAAATTGAAATATGATTTTTTATGGAATATTTGAGAATATCTGGCACTGAGAACATAGCAGGCAGAGCAAGCACCTGGCCACGAGGGTCCAGGGCGCGCCCACCCCCTGGGGCGCGCCCCCTGCCTTGTGGGCCCATGGTGGTTCCCCTCCACTTATTCCAGCCACCACACACTCCTTCCTCCCAAAAAAATCACCAGCCCGCTCAAGCACGAGTTCTAGCTCATCTTGCTGCCATTTTCGATCTCCTTGCTCAAAGCCCCACTCACAAAACTGCTTTGGGGGAATTTTCTTTGGTATGTGACTCCTCCAATGGTCCAATTAGTTTTTGTTCTAGTGCTTTATTCATTGCAAATTCTTGTTGCCTAGGTGACCATGTTCTTGAGCTTGCATGTCAAATTTATATGGTCCCAAGTAGTTCTAATGCATGATATAGTCTCTAGCCCTTGTGGGAGTAGTTGCTATCAATTTTATTGAGCTTGGTTCACTTTTATTTGAAGTTACTAAAAAATTCAGAAATTTTTCAGAGGAAGAAATATGTTTAGGAAAATGCACCAAGGAGGTTCTTCAAGGAAGCAAGGACCCAGACCTGCAATACGTGAGCCGGACCATGAACCACCAAGAGAAGCTCAAGTGCGGCCTTGTGAATGGCCATCAGAAAACTTCATGGCACAAGCATGAATTAAGGAGGAATTTGAGGCATATGTGCGTAACGCTGATTTGGAGGGCTTCATGTCAGATAAGTGCCTCCAACACTATTACCTTACTGACTCCTTTGTGAGAAGATTTAGATTTTCATCTTCACACAACTCTCACATGGTCCTGTTTGATCTTTATGATAAATCCTACACCATGGACCTAGAGGATTTTAGTACTGCTTGTAAACTCCCGCAATGGGGGAGTCCTATGAACCTCGCAAATCCGAGTTTAGAGATTTTCTTGCTAGTATCACAGTGGGGGAATCTAGAGAAATAACACAAGCTACCATAGGGAGCATTCATTTTCCTGCTATACATTATTTTGCTCTCTTTATAGGCCGATGCATAAATGGTAAGGATGAGGCATGCCACATGTGTGTTCCTGATCTCAGTGTTCTCAGGAGTGCTGTATTAGGAGATAAACATTATAATTTGGGAGCCATTGTGGCGCGTAGGTTGCATAATAATAGTATTAATGGAGATTTCTTGGTGGAATTTATGCAACCCGTTTAGCTAATTATCTTGAGATACCTATTCGTGATTATGATATGGAATTGCCTCCTGCTTATATATATTTTAATGCCATGGTTCGTCATCAGTTTGTTGAGAGGAATGAACAGCCTCTCCAGTATTGACTAATCTTTGACAGGCGTCACGCTGTCAATATTGTTCTCCCTGCTCCTACTCTCTTTGACTTTCAGGCAAAGGGGAGATATGTCATAACCAGGGAGGACGCAAACGAGTACGAGAGGAGGACGAGGGCAGCTCACCTCCAAGCTGTAGCCCATGATGCAATAGACGCTCTTCGCAGTATGACCCGAGTTACAACTTCAGATATCCGCTAGGCCAGCCGTGGCAATAGACCAACTTAGGCCAAAATCCTAAGCTTGGGGGAGTACGTATTTCTCACCAACATTACTTTCATGATCACACACTCATTGCTAGTTGTCGGTGCTCATACTTTTTCATTGTACTATCCATGCTAGTTTATTTTCCCTTTTTATGCTTTCTTCTTGTGTGTTTGAAAAACCTTAAGAAAAACCAAAAAAAATTAGTTGTAGCCTTTAGCTAGTTTACTTTCTTGCTTGTAGTAGTAATAATTAAAAGAAAACCCAAAAATATTTCATGTTCTTCTTTTTGTTTGTTGGGAGCTTTCACGTGTAAATAGTTTTATTTCTTTTCTTTTCTTTGGGGGTCGATAGGAGAAGACCATAATGAAAATGTTGAAGTGGCTCTTATATACATTATTGTTGATTTAACCAAGAGCCCATATTGGCTTGTCTTCTCCTTTTTATTAAATGCTTGCAGATTCCAGCTTAGTCCAATGCACGTGCACTATTATTATTATCATCGTTCGGCCGTGCAAGTGAAAGGCAACTTGGCGATATATGATGAACTTATTGAGATAAGAGAAGCTGGTATGAACTCGACCTCTCTTGTTTTTGTAAATATGATTAGTTCATCATTCTTGATTCAGCCTAATATGAATAAACATATTTGCAATGACAATTAGAGATTATAGTTGCTTATGCCATGCTTAATTAGCTAGGAGCTTATAATGGTTTACCTTGCGTTCCAACATGCTATTAAAATGGTTGTGATGTGGTATAGTAGGGTGGTATCCTCCTTTGAATGATTCAAGTGACTTGACTTGGCACATGTTCACACATGTAGTTGAAACAAAATCAACATAGCCTCCACGATATTTATGTTCATGGTGGATTATATCCTACTCATGCTTGCACTCAATGTTTATTAATTTTAATGCATGTTCATGACTGTTGTCGCTCTCTAGCTGGTCGCTTCCCAGTCTTTTGCTAGCCTTCACTTGTACTAAGCGGGAATACTGCTTGTGCATCCAATCCCTTAAACCCCAAAGTTATTCCATATGAGTCCACCATACCTTCGTATATGCGTTATCTACCTGCCGTTCCAAGTAAATTTGTATGTGCCAAACTCTAAACCTTCAAATGAAATTCTGTTTTGTATGCTCGAATAGCTCATGTATCAACTAGGGTTGTCTGTATCTTCCATGCTAGGCGGGTTATTCTCAAGAGGAGTGGACTCCGGTCCTCACTCACGAGAAAATGGCTGGTCACCGGGATGCCCAGTCCCATGCTCTAAGCAAATCAAATCAAAATAATTGCAAACAAAACTCCCCCAGGATTGTTGTTAGTTGGATGGTACCCGTTGTTTCAGACCAGCCGTGGAGTGTGCTTGTTGGTGGTGGGGGAGTATAAACTTTACCATTCTGTTTGGGGACCGCCTATAATAAGTGTAGCATGGAAGATATCGAGATCTCTCGGTTGTTATGTTGACAATGAAAGTATACCGCTCAAAATCTTATTTATCTCTATTTCAAAAATCGAGCTCTGGCACCTCTACAAATCCCTGCTTCCCTCTGCGAAGGGCCTATCCATTTACTTTTATGTTGAGTCATCACCCTCTTATTAAAAAGCACCAGTTGAAGAGCACTGCTGTCATTTGCATCCATTACTATTAATTTATATTTAGTATGACTATGACTGGATCTCTTTTACCATGAATTACAATGTTTAGTCAGTCCTTGATCTTTAAAGGTGCTCTGCATTTATGTTTTGTGGTCTCAGAAAGGGCTAGCGAGATACCATCTTGTTATATCATATTATGATTGTTTTGAGAAAATGTTGTCATCCGAGATTTATTATTATTGCTCGCTAGTTGATTATGCCATTGATATGAGTAAACATGAGACCTAAGTGTTATTGTGAATATGGTTAGTTCATAATATTTGCTGAAAACTTGAATGCTAGCTTTACATATTTGCAACAACAAGAGCAAACAGAGTTTGTAAAAGTTTTTCTTTATCACTTTCAGTTTGTCAACTGAATTGTTTGAGGACGAGCAAAGGTTTAAGCTTGGGGGAGTTGATACGTTTCCATCATATCTACTTTTCCAAACACTTTTGCCCTTGTTTTGGACTCTAACTTGCATGATTTGAATGGAACTAACCCGGACTGACGCTGTTTTCAGCAGAATTGCCATGGTGTTATTTTTGTGCAGAAACAAAAGTTCTCGGAATGACCTGAAACTTCACGGAGATTATTTTTGGAAATAATAAAAAATACTGGCGAAAGAATCAAGGCCAGGAGCCCCACACCCTGTCCACGAGGGTGGGGGCGCGCCCCTGCCTCGTGGGCCCCCTGGAGCTCCACCGACCTCAACTCCAACTCCATATATTCACGTTCGGGGAGAAAAAAATCAAAGAGAAGGATTCATCGCGTTTTACGATACGGAGCCGCTGCCAAGCCCTAATCTCTCTCGGGAGGGCTGATCTGGAGTCCGTTCGGGGCTCCGGAGAGGGGAATCCGTCGCTGTCATCATCATCAACCATGCTCCATCACCAATTTCATGATGCTCACCACCGTGCGTGAGTAATTCCATCGTAGGCTTGCTGGACGGTGATGGTTTGGATGAGATTTATCATGTAATCGAGTTAGTTTTGTTAGGGTTTGATCCCTAGTATCCACTATGTTCTGAGATTGATGTTGCTATGACTTTGCTATGCTTAATGCTTGTCACTAGGGCCCGAGTGCCATGATTTCAGATCTGAACCTATTCTGTTTTCATGAATATATGTGATTTCTTGATCCTATCTTGCAAGTCAATAGTCACCTACTATGTGTTATGATCCGGCAACCCCGAAGTGACAATAATCGGGACCACTCCCGGTGATGACCGTAGTTTGAGGAGTTCATGTATTCACTAAGTGTTAATGCTTTGGTCCGGTACTCTATTAAAAGGAGGCCTTAATATCCCTTAGTTTCCAATAGGACCCCGCTGCCATGGGAGGGTAGGACACAAGATGTCATGCAAGTTCTTTTCCATAAGCACGTATGACTATATTCGGAATACATGCCTACATTACATTGATGAACTGGAGCTAGTTCTGTGTCACCCTATGTTATAACTGTTGCATGAATAATCGCATCTGGCATAATTCTCCATCACCGATCCAATGCCTACGAGCTTTCCACATATTGCTCTTTGCTTAGTTACTTTACCGTTGCCACTGTTAGAATTACTACAAAACAGCTACTGTTACCTTTACCACCGTTACTGTTACTATCATACTACTTTGCTACTAAATACTTTGCTACAGATATTAAGTTATCCAGGTGTGGTTGAATTGACAACTCAACTGCTAATACTTGAGAATATTCTTTGGCTCCCCTTATGTCGAATCAATAAATTTGGGTTGAATACTCTACCCTCGAAAACTGTTGCGATCCCCTATGTGTTTATATTCTTGAATTCATTCATGATGCTACTGGGAATTATTATCGGAGAGGAACATGTGCTTCTACATATCTCAGTAATATCAAGTTTCCTCTCTATGTGTTGAAAATCTTGAAGTTTTGCTTGTTTTGCCTTCCTATGCTAGTTGATTCTTGTTCCCTTAAATTATTTGCTCACAAAATCCCTATGCATAGGAAGTGGGTTAGGATTAAATGTGCTAGTCATATGCTCCATGATGCTCTCTTTATGTTTCAATTCTTATCTTTTATGCGAGCATCATTGAAATCATCATGCCTAGCTAAAAAGGCATTAAAGAAAAGCGCTTGTTGGGAGACAGCCCAACATTTTTACCTACCGTTTTTGTGTTTTCACATGATTATGCTACTGTATTAATCATGTTTTATTGCTTTTGTTTCAATAAAGTCCAAGTAAAGCCTCTAGGATCATGTTGGGTAATAGTTGCTTTGATCTTGTTGTAAAACAGAAACTTTTGCGCTCACAAAAATAATTCTTATTTTTAACAGAAGAGTGATTTTGAGTTGCTTCTTTTTGCAGAAGATTAATATACAAATTGCTCACGTGGTCGAATTGTTTCAGAAGTTTTGGATTAGCAGAAGTATGGTTTGAGTGCAGATTACTACAGACTGATCTGTTTTTGACAGATTCTGTTTTCAATGCATAGTTTGCTTGTTTCCTAGTTTCTATGGCTTATATTGCTAAATATAAATTGTGGAAATGATATTCTACAGTAGGCATTGTGTGGAAACAATTATTAATCTTGTCTTTGACAGTACGAAAAGTGAAATGGTTTGCTCTTTATCATACTAACCTATCTCACAAAGTTCCGTTAAGTTTTGTGTGATTGAAGTTTTCAAGTTTTGGGTGAGATGTCGATATGAGGAGAATAAGGAGTGACAAGACCCTAAGCTTGGGGATGCCCAAGGCATCCCAAGTTAATATTCAAGGAAGATCCAAGCGACTAAGCTTGGGGATCCCCCGGAAGGCATCCCCTCTTTCGTCTCCAACATTATCGGTAACCTCACTTGGAGCTATGTTTTCATTCGTCACATGATATGAGTTTTACTTGGAGCGTCAATTTATTTTGTTAGGATTTGCTTGCTGCTATTTAGAATAATATTTTGCACCTTTATTTTCAATAAAAATGTCAAGTATAGCCTTTGCCATGCTTATCTTGCAAGTATACTTGTTGCTGTTTGAAAACAGAAAGTTTACCATTGTTGCAAAATTTCCCTAGAAAAGTCAGAATGTGATAAAATGTTGAAACTTTTTGCATAATAAGCTCTGATAAATTTTCTACAGTGTGTTAAATTTTCATAATTTTTGGAGTTAGGGTAGTATGATGAATCTTGCATTCCTTATAGATTGTACTGTTTTGGCAGATTGCTGTTATGTTTGCATTGTTTGCATATGTTTGCTTGTTTAATGATTCTATTTGAGGATAGGAGTATTAAATATGCAGAGGCATTTAGTATGCAATGTGGAATAATAATTTTAGTTATTTGCTAAAGTAAAGAATGATAAGGTTTTTGCATTGGTTTATACCAACCTATCTCACGAGGTCTTGTTGAGTTTTGTGTGGATGAAGCTTTTGAGATTTAGGAAAACCGTGATATGAGAGGAATTAAGGAGACACAAAAGCTCAAGCTTGGGGATGCCCAAGGCTTCCCAAGATAATATTTCAAGAAGTCTCAAGCATCTAAGCTTGGGGATGCCCCGGTAGGCATCCCACCTTTCTTCTTCAACAATTATCGGTTAGTACCGGTTGAACATAAGTTTTTGCTTCTTGCCATGATGTGTGCTATTCTTGGAATGTCATTTCACTTTGTTTTTATTGCTGTTTTAATAAAATACTTATATCTGATACTTTTAAATAAGAGATAGTCCTCACATAGCTATCTATTTACTTAACTACTCGCACGATCTTCACTTATATCTTTTTGGAGTAGTTTGTCTTTTACTCTTGTGCTTCACTTATATCCTATGAGTAAATTGTTGAATAAATTGAATGTCATGAAGTTTAAATCATATCATGCCTAGTGGTAGCTTCACATTGGGTTTAGAAAGTGAAATCTTTTGAGTCTTGACAATCACAATATTGGTCATACAAGCAATTCACGAATAATTAGTAAAAGTGTAAGATCGTTTAGTGTAAGAGAAAAATGAGCGTTGTACGAACTTGGATGGCAAAGAATAAAAGTGACAGACTGCATAATAAAGGTTGCCATCTTAAGGGGCAATACAATGTACGTTCTTTTGCACTAAGGGATTGAGCATACAAACAAATAAGCGCATGGCAACCTCTGCTTCCCTTTGCGAAGGGCCTATCTTTTAATTTCCAGTATTTACTTTTATGCAAAGAGTCAAAGTTATTCTCTCTATTCCTTTTTATTTTTCTCTTTTGGCAAGCATCACGTGGTGAGGAAAGATCTAGGCACATATGTCCAGTTGAATATGGGTAGCCTGAGTTATTACTGTTGACATCACCCTTGAGGTGAATACGTTGGGAGGCAAAACAATAAGCCCCTATCTTTCTATGTGTCCGGTTGAGACGTTTTGCTCATGTGTACGCGGTGAGTGTTAGCAATCATAGAAGACTATATGATGGTTGAGTATGTGGAGCTCTTACTTAGACTCTGTTGAATAAGTCGAATTGCAATTGCTTGGTGACTGAGAACATAGGCTGTTGAGTTTCAAGAGAATTCATTGTTTGAACCTTAACATGTGAATTGGTTGCCACTATAATATGAGAAACTTTATGAGAAAGAATTGATGTTATGATGCTAGGAAAAGTGATTAAAATTATTATTGATCAAACTTATGCACTTTGCTAGCATTCACACTTCATAAATTATTTCTTTTATCGTTTACCTACTCGAGGACGAGTAGGAATTAAGCTTGGGGATGCTGATCCATCTCCAACGTATCTATAATTTATGAAGTATTCATGCTGTTTTATTATCATTCTTGGATGTTTTGCAATCATTTTATAGCAACTTTATATCATTTTTTGGGACTAACCTATTGACCCAGTGCCCAGTGCCAGTTGCTATTTTTTTGCTTGTTTTTTACATCGCAGGAAATCAATATCAAACGGAGTCCAAACACCGTGAAACTTTTTAATGATTTTTTATGGGCCAGAACACTTCCAATGGGCCAGAGCTGCACGTGGGGGGTGCCCCGAGAGGGGCACAATCCTAGCGCGCCCTGGTGGGTTGTGCCCACTGATAACCCACAAGTATAGGGGATCACAACAGTTTTCGAGGGTAGAGTATTCAACCCAAATTTATTGATTCGACATAAGGGGAGCCAAAGAATATTCTCAAGTATTAGCAGTTGAGTTGTCAATTCAACCACACCTAGATAACTTAATATCTGTAGCAAAGTATTTAGTAGCAAAGCAGTATGATAGTAACAGTAACGGTGGCAAAGGTAATAGTAGCTGTTTTGTAGTAATTCTAACAGTGGCAACGGTAAAGTAACTAAGCAAAGAGCAATATGTGGAAAGCTCGTAGGCATTGGATCGGTGATGGAGAATTATGCCGGATGCGATTATTCATGCAACAGTTATAACATAGGGTGACACAGAACTAGCTCCAGTTCATCAATGTAATGTAGGCATGTATTCCGAATATAGTCATACGTGCTTATGGAAAAGAACTTGCATGACATCTTTTGTCCTACCCTCCCATGGCAGCGGGGTCCTATTGGAAACTAAGGAATATTAAGGCCTCCTTTTAATAGAGTACCGGACCAAAGCATTAACACTTAGTGAATACATGAACTCCTCAAACTACGGTCATCACCGGGAGTGGTCCCGATTATTGTCACTTCGGGGTTGCCGGATCATAACACATAGTAGGTGACTATTGACTTGCAAGATAGGATCAAGAACTCACATATATTCATGAAAACAGAATAGGTTCAGATCTGAAATCATGGCACTCGGGCCCTAGTGACAAGCATTAAGCATAGCAAAGTCATAGCAACATCAATCTCAGAACATAGTGGATACTAGGGATCAAACCCTAACAAAACTAACTCGATTACATGATAAATCTCATCCAAACCATCACCGTCCAGCAAGCCTACGATGGAATTACTCACGCACGGTGGTGAGCATCATGAAATTGGTGATGGAGCATGGTTGATGATGATGACAGCGACGGATTCCCCTCTCCGGAGCCCCGAACGGACTCCAGATCAGCTCTCCCGAGAGAGATTAGGGCTTGGCAGCGGCTCCGTATCGTAAAACGCGATGAATCCTTCTCTCTGATTTTTTTCTCCCCGAACGTGAATATATAGAGTTGGAGTTGAGGTCGGTGGAGCTCCAGGGGGCCCACGAGGCAGGGGGCGCGCCCAGGGGGGCAGGCGTGCCTCCCACCCTCGTGGACAGGGTGTGGCCCCCCTGGCCTTGATTCTTTCCCCAATATTTTTTATTATTTCCAAAAATAATCTCCGTGAAGTTTCAGGTCATTCCGAGAACTTTTGTTTCTGCACAAAAATAACACCATGGCAATTCTGCTGAAAACAGCGTTAGTCCGGGTTAGTTCCATTCAAATCATGCAAGTTAGAGTCCAAAACAAGGGCAAAAGTGTTTGGAAAAGTAGATACGACGGAGATGTATCAACGCCCCCAAGCTTAAACCTTTGCTTGTCCTCAAGCAATTCAGTTGACAAACTGAAAGTGATAAGAAAAACTTTTACAAACTCTATTTGCTCTTGTTGTTGTAAATATGTAAAGCCAGCATTCAAGTTTTCAGCAAAGATTATGACTAACCATATTCACAATAACGCTTAGGTCTCGTGTTTACTCATATCAATGGCATAATCAACTAGCGAGCAATAATAATAAATCTCGGATGACAACACTTTCTCAAAACAATCATAGTATGATATAACAAGATGGTATCTCGCTAGCCCTTTCTGAGACCGCAAAACATAAATGCAGAGCACCTTTAAAGATCAAGGACTGACTAAACATTGTAATTCATGGTAAAAGAGATCCAATCATAGTCATACCCAATATAAATTAATAGTAATGGATACAAATGACAACAGTGCTCTCCAGTTGGTGCTCTTTAATAAGAGGGTGATGACTCAACATAAAATTAAATGGATAGGCCCTTCGCAGAGGGAAGCAGAGATTTGTAGAGGTGCCAGAGCTCGATTTTTGAAATAGAGATAAATATATTTTGAGCGGCGTACTTTCATTGTCAACATAACAACCAAGAGATGGCGATATCTTCCATGCTACACACATTATAGGTGGTTCCCAAACAGAATAGTAAAGTTTATACTCCCCCTCCACCAACAAGCATCAATCCATGGCTTCCTCGAAACAACGAGTGCCTCCAACTAACAACAGTCCTGGGGGAGTTTTGTTTGCAGTTATTTTGATTTTATTTTCATAAAGCATGGGACTGGGCATCCCGGTGACCAGCCATTTTCTCGTGAGTGAGGAGTGGAGTCCACTCCTCTTGAGAATAACCTGCCTAGCATGGAAGATACAGACAACCCTAGTTGATACATGAGCTATTCGAGCATGCAAAACAGAATTTCATTGGAAGGTTTAGAGTTTGGCACATACAAATTTACTTAGAACGGCAGGTAGATACCGCATGTATAGGAAGGTATAGTAGACTCATATGGAATAACTTTGGGGTTTAAGGGATTGGATGCACAAGCAGTATTCCCGCTTAGTACAAGTGAAGGCTAGAAAAGACTGGGAAGCGACCAACTAGAGAGCGACAACAGTCATGAACATGCATTAAAATTAATAAACATTGAGTGCAAGCATGAGTAGGATATAATCCACCATGAACATAAATATCGTGAAGGCTATGTTGATTTGTTTCAACTACATGCATGAACATGTGCCAAGTCAAATCACTTGAATCATTCAAAGGAGGATACCACCCTACTATACCACATTACAACCATTTTAATAGCATGTTGGCACACAAGGTAAACCATTATAAACTCCTAGCTAATTAAGCATGGCATACGCAACTATAATCTCTAATTGTCATTGCAAACATGTTTATTCCTAATAGGCTGAATCAGGAACGATGAACTAATCATATTTACAAAAACAAGAGAGGTCGAGTTCATACCAGCTTTTCTCATCTCAATCAGTCCATCATATATCATCATTATTGCCTTTCACTTGCACGACTGAATGATGTGAATAATAATAATAGTGCACGTGCATTGGACTAAGCTGGAATCTTCAAGCATCTGATAAACAGCAGAAGACAAGGCAATATGGGCTCTTGGTTAAATCAACAATAATGCATTTAAGAGCCACTTCAACATTTTCATTATGGTCTTCTCCTCTAGACCCCCAAAGAAAAGAAATAAAACTATTTACACGGGAAAGCTCCCAATAAGCAAAGAAGAACGGGAAATCTTTTTGGGTTTTCTTTTAATTATTACTACTACAACAAGAAAGTAAACTAGCTAAAAGCCACAACTAATTTTTTTTGGTTTTTCTTGAAGTTTTTCAAACACACAAGAAGAAATCAAGAAAAAGAAAATAAACTAGCATGGATATTATAGTGAAAAAGTATGAGCACCGACAACTAGCAATGAGTGGGTGAACATGAATGTAATGTCGGTGAGAAATACGTACTCCCCCAAGCTTAGGCTTTTGGCCTAAGTTGGTCTATTGCCATGGCTGGCCTGGCGGATATCCAAAGTTATAGTTGGGGTCGCACTGAGATGCAGCGGCTATTGCATCGTGGGCTGCAGCTTGGAGGCGAGCTGCCCTCGTCCTCCTCTCATACTCATTTGCCTCCTCCCTGGTTATGACATATCTCCCCTTTGCCTGAAAGTCAAAGAGAGTAGGACCAGGGAGGACAATATTGACGGCGTGACGCCTGTCAAAGATTAGTCGGTACTGGAGAGGCGGTTCATTCCTCTCAACAAACTGATGGTGAACCATGGCATTAAAATCTAGATAAGAAGGAGGCAATTCCATATCATAATCACGAATAGGTATTCCAAGAAAATTAGCTAGACGGGTTGCATAAATTCTGCCAAAGAAATCTCCATTAATTCTATTATTATGCAACCTACGTGCAAGAATGGCTACCAAATTATAACGTTTATCTTCTAACACAGCGCTCCTGAGAACACTGAGATCAGGGACACACATGTGACATGCTTCATCCTTACCATTTATGCACCTACCTATGAAGAGAGCAAAATAATGTATAACAGGAAAGTGAATGCTCCCTATGGTAGCTTGTGTTATATCTCTAGACTCCCCCACAATTATACTAGAAAGAAAATCTCTAAACACAGATTTGCGAGGTTCACTAGGACTACCCCATTGTGGAAGTTTTCAAGCAGTATTAAAATCCTCTAAGTCCATAGTATAGGAATTTTCATAAAGATCAAACAGGACAGTTTGAGAATTGCGTGATGATGAAAATTCAAACCTATCACACAAAGGAGTCAATGAGATAGTGGTACTGACGACACTTATCTGCCCCGAAGCTCACAAGATCAGCGTTACGCACATATGCGTTAAATTCTTCCTTGATTCCTGCTCGATCCATAAAGTCATCTGAAGGCCATTCACAAGCCCGCACTTGAGCTTCCCTTGGTGGTTCATCGTCGGCATCGTGCATTGCGAGCCTGGGTCCTTGCTTCCTTGAAGGACCACCTTGGTACATTTTCCTAAACATATTTCTTCCTCTGAAAAATTTCTGAAATTTTTAGTAACTTCAAATAAAAGTGAACCAAACTCAACAAAATTGATAGCAACTTCTCCTACAAGTGCCTAGAGACTATATCATGCATTAGAACTACTTGGAACCATATAAATTTGACATGCAAGCTCAAGAACATGGTCACCTAGGCAGCTAAATTTGCAATGAATAAAGCACTAGAACAAAAACTAATTGGACCATTGGAGGTGTCACATACCAAGTAACAATCCCCCAAAGCAGTTTTGTGAGAGGTGCTTTGAGCAAGGAGATCGAAAATCACAGCAAAATGAGCTAGAACTCGTGCTTCAGCTGGCTGGTGATTTTTTTGGGAGGAAGAAGGAGTGTGTGGGTGCAGGAATAAGTGGAGGGGAGCCACCATGGGCCCACGAGGCAGGGGGCGCGCCCTGGACCCTCGTGGTCAGGTGCTTGCTCCCCTGCTGTGTTCTCAGTGCCAGATATTCTCAAATATTCCAGAAAAACTCATATTTCATTTTTGGGGCATTTGGAGAACTTTTATTTTCGGGGTATTTTTTATTGCACGGATAATTCAGAAAACAGACAGAAAATACTATTTTTACTTTATCTAATCTAAATAACAGAAAGTAAAAGGAGGGCACAAAAGGTTGTGCTTTCTAACTTCATCCATCTCATGCTCATCAAAAGGAATACACTAACAAGGTTGATCAGGTCTTGTTAACAAACCCATTTCGAATAACATGGAACCGGAGAAATTTCGAATAACACTAAGTTACCTCAACGGGGGTATGCACATCCCCAATAATAAGAATATCATATCTCCTTTTGATAGTAGGAAGAGGAAATTCAAAACCTCCAATAATAATCGATGGAATTTTTCCAATAGAGTTGATACTATGAACTTGAGGTTGTTTCCTCGGAAAGTGTACCGTATGCTCATTGCCATTAACATGAAAAGTGACATTGCCTTTGTTGCAATCTATAACAGCCCCTGCAGTACTCAAAAAGGGTCTTGCAAGAATAATAGACATACTATCGTCCTCGGGAATATCAAGAATAACAAAGTCCGTTCAAATAGTAATGTTTGCAACCACAACAGGCACGTCCTCACAAATGCCGACAAGTATAGCAGTTGATTTATCGGCCATTTGCAAAGATATTTCAGTAGGTGTCAACTTATTCAAATCAAGTCTATGATATAAAGAGAGAGGCATAACACTAACACCGGCTCCAAGATCACATAAAGCAGTTTTAACATAGTTTCTTTTAATGGAGCATGGTATAGTGGGTACTACTGGATCTCCAAGTTTCTTGGGTATTCCACCTTTAAAAGTATAATTAGCAAGCATGGTGGAGATTTTAGCTTCCGGAATCTTTCTTTTATTCGTAACAATTTCCTTCATATACTTAGCATAAGGATTCATTTTGAGCATATCAGTCAAACGCATACGCAAAAAGATAGGTCTAATCATTTCAGCAAAGCGCTCAAAATCCCCATCATCCTTTTTCTTGGATGGTTTAGGAGGAAAAGGCATGAGTTTCTGAACCCAAGGTTCTCTTTCTTTACCATGTTTCCTAGCAATAAAGTCTCTCTTATCATAACGTTGATTCTTTGATTGTGGGTTATCAAGATCAACATCAGGTTCAATCTCTACATCATTATTATTACTAGGTTGAGCATCAACATGGACATCATCATTAACATTATCACTAGGTTCATGTTCATCACCAGATTGTGTTTCAGCATCAGAAATAGAAATATCATTGGGATTCTCAGGTGTGTCAACAACAAGTTCACTAGAAGCATGCAAAGTCCTATCATTCTTCTTTTTCTTCTTTTTAGAAGGACCAGGTGCATCTAAATTATTTCTCTGAGAATCCTGCTCAATTCTCTTAGGGTGGCCCTCAGGATACAAAGGTTCCTGAGTCACTTTACCTCCTCTAGTAGCAACTCTAACAGCAAAGTCATTATTCTTATTATTCAGTTCATTGAGCAAATCATTCTGAGCTTTAAGTACTTGTTCTACTTGAGTGGTAACCATAGAAGCATATTTACTAATGAGTTTAAGTTCACCCATAACTCTAGACATATAATCACTCAAGTGTTCAAGCATATCGGAATTGTGTTTCAATTGTCTACCAACATAAGCATTGAAGTTTTCTTGTTTGACAATAAAATTATCAAACTCATCTAAGCATTGGCTAGCAGACTTATAGCAAGGAACATCACCTTCATCAAATCTATAGAGAGAATTTACCTTTACTACATGTGTCGGGTTATCAAAACCATGTGTTTCTTCAATAGGTGATGGATTAAAACCGTGTATTTCTTCAACAGACGGTAAATTAAGACCATGTATTTCTTCAACAGGAGGTAAATCCTTGACATCTTCAGCTTTTATACCTTTTTCCTTCATAGATTTCTTTGCCTCTTGCATATCTTCAGGACTGAGAAATAGAATACCATTTTATTCGGAGTTGGCTTAGGAGTTGGTTCAGGAAGTGTCCAATTATTTTCATTAGTCAACATATTATTCAATAGAATTTCAGCTTCACCAGCTGTTCTTTCCCTGAAAACACAACCAGCACAACTATACAGGTGGTCTCTAGAAGCATCGGTTAGTCCATTATAAAAGATATCAGGTATTTCATTTTTCTTAAGAGGATGATCAGGCAAAGCATTAAGTAATTGGAGAAGCCTTCCCCAAGCTTGTGGGAGACTCTCTTCTTCAATTTGCACAAAATTATATATTTCCCTTAAAGCAGCTTGTTTCTTATGAGCAGGGAAATATTTAGCAGAGAAGTAATAAATCATATCCTGGGGACTACGCACACAACCAGGATCAAGAGAATTAAACCATATCTTAGCATCACCCTTTAATGAGAACGGAAATATCTTAAGGATATAATAGTAGCGAGTTTTCTCATCATTAGTGAACAGGGTGGCTATATCATTTAATTTAGTAAGATGTGCCACAACAGTTTCAGATTCATAGCCATAGAAAGGATTAGATTCAACCAAAGTAATTATATCAGGGTCGACAGAGAATTCATAATCCTTATCAGTAACAAAGATAGGTGAAGTAGCATAAGCAGGATCATATTTCATTCTAGCATTCAGAGATTTTTGTTTCAGCTTAGCTAATAATTTCTTAAGATCACTTCTATCATTGCAAGCAAGAAAATCTCTAGCAGTTTCTTCATCCAGAACATAGCCCTCAGGCACAATAGGCAATTCATATCTACGGGGAGAATCTTCATCATCACTTTCATCAATATTATCAGTTTCAATAATTTCATTCTCTCTAGCCCTAGCAAGTTGTTCATTAAGAAATTCACCAAGTGGCACAGTAGTATCAAGCATATAAGTAGTTTCATCATAAGTATCATGCATAGCAGAAGTGACATCATCAATAACATGCGACATATCAGAATTAATAGCAGAAGCAGGTTTAGGTTTCGCAAGGTTACTCAAAACAGAAGGTGAATCAAGTGCAGAGCTAGATGGCAGTTCCTTACCTCCCCTCGTAGTTGAGGGATAAATTTTAGTTTTGTCGTATTTCAAGTTCTTCATAGTGACCAGCAGCTATAAATCCCAAGTGACTCAAAGAATAGAGCTATGCTCCCCGGCAACGGCGCCAGAAAATAGTCTTGATAACCCACAAGTATAGGGGATCGCAACAGTATTCGAGGGTAGAGTATTCAACCCAAATTTATCGATTCGACACAAGGGGAGCCAAAGAATATTCTCAAGTATTAGCAACTGAGTTGTCAATTCAGCCACACCTGGATAACTTAATATCTGCAGCAAAGTATTTAGTAGCAAAGTAGTATGATAGTAACGATAACAGTGGCAAAGGTATAGTGATAGCAGTATTGTAGTGATTGTAACAGTAGCAATGGTAAAGTAACTAAGCGAAGAACAATAAGTGAAAAGCTCGTAGGCATTGGATCGGTGATGGAGAATTATGCCGGGTGCGGTTCATCATGTAACAGTCATAACATAGGGTGACACAGAACTAGCTCCAATTCATCAATGTAACGTAGGCATGTATTCCGAATATAGTCATACGTGCTTATGGAAAAGAACTTGCATGACATCTTTTGTCCTACCCTCCCATGGCAGCGGGGTCCTAGCGGAAACTAAGGGATATTAAGGCCTCCTTTTAATAGAGTAACGAACCAAAGCATTAACACATGGTGAATACATGAACTCCTCAAACTATGGTCATCACCGGGAGTGGTCCTGATTGTTGTCACTTCGGGGTTGCCGGATCATAACACATAGTAGGTGACTATAGACTTGCAAGATAGGATCAAGAACTCACATATATTCATGAAAACATAATAGGTTCAGATCTGAAATCATGGCACTCGGGCCCTAGTGACAAGCATTAAGCATAACAAAGTCATAGCAACATCAATCTCAGAACATAGTGGATACTAGGGATCAAACCCTAACAAAACTAACTCGATTACATGATAAATATCATCCAACCTATCACCGTCCAGCAAGCCTACGATGGAATTACTCACGCACGGCGGTGAGCATCATGAATTTGGTGATGGAGGATGGTTGATGATGACGACGGCGACGGATTCCCCTCTCCGGAGCCCCGAACGGACTCCAGATCAGCCCTTTCGAGAGAGTTTAGGGCTTGGCGGCGGTCCGTATCGTAAAACGCGATGGATCCTTCTCTCTAATTTTTTTCTCCCCGAACGTGAATATATAGAGTTGGAGTTGAGGTCGGTGGAGCTCCAGGGGGCCCACGAGGCAGGGGGCGCGCCTCCCACCCTCATGGACAGGGTGTGGGCTCCCTAGCCTTGATTCTTTCGCCAGTATTTTTTATTATTTCCAAAAATAATCTCCGTGAAGTTTCAGGTCATTCCGAGAACTTTTGTTTCTGCACAAAAATAACACCATGGCAATTCTGCTGAAAACAGCGTCAGTCCGGGTTAGTTCCATTCAAATCATGCAAGTTAGAGTCCAAAACAAGGGCAAAAGTGTTTGGAAAAGTAGATACGACGGAGACGTATCACCCACCTCGGTGGCCTCCCGCACCCCCTCTTTGCACTATAAATTCCCAAATATTACGAAACCCTTCGTGGTTACCCTAGATGAGAAGTTCCACCGCCGCAAGGTCTCTGTATTCGGGAAAACCAATCTAGACCCCGTTCCGGCACCCTATCGGCGGGGGGAATCATCTTCGGTGGCCATCTTCATCATCCTGGCGGCCACCACAATGAGGAGGGAGTAGTCCACCCTCGAGGTTGAGGGTTTGTACCAGCCGCCGCTATGTACTTAATATCTCTCTCTCTCTCTCATGATCTATGTCATGGGCTTTGTTAATATAGATTGATCATATGATGTTTCTACCCTCTATACTCTTGTTATGATGAATTGAATCTTTACCCTTTGAATTTCTGTCTTGTCGGATTGAATATTCATAGATGAGAACACATGATATATATCTTGCGGTATGAATACTTGAGGTGACAATTGGGGTATCATATTGATTCACTTGATATGTGTCTTGGCATTCAACTCACGGATTCCCGCAGTGATATTGGGGTAATCTATGCATAGGGGTTGATGCACGTTTTTCTCCGGTAGAAACTTTGAGGTCTCTTTGTAGTTCCTTGTGTGGATTGAGTATTATGAATATGAATATTCTTTGGTTTATCTTAGTACGAACTCTTGATTAGATCGAACGGAAAGAATAGCTTGCGTTATTCTAGTACGAACTCTAGGATAGATTGATCGGAAATAATAGCTTTGAGGTGGCTTCGTACCCTACAAACAATTCCTATCTTTTGTTCTCCGCTAATAGGAACTCGGGAGTGATTCTTTGTTGCACTTTGAGGGATAATCATATGATCCAACTATGTTAGCACTGTTGGGAGATTGCACTAACGAAAGTACAGACCCTAGGCCTCATTTTTAAGCATTGAAATATCGTTTTTGTGCCCGTTTACTAATTGCTACCTTGTTGTGTTTATTTATTCAGATTATAAAAATATATTTCTACCATCAATATTACATTTTTATCACCATCTCTTCGCCGAACTAGTGCACCTATACAATTTTCCATTGTATTGGGTGTGTTGGGGACACAAGAGATTACTTGTATTTGGTTGCAGGGTCGTTTGAGAGAGACCATCTTCATCCTACACCTCTCACGGATTGATAAACCTTAGGTCATCCACTTGAGGGAAAATTGCTATTGTCCTACAAAACTCTGCGCTTGGAGGCCCAACACGTGTCTACAAGAATAAAGTTGCATAGTAGACATCAAATACTTTAGGGATTATTGCTTGACTCAAAAAGGGAAACTATTATGGGATCAAATTTATATGTTGCGTTGGTATGCTCGGCAACTATGCCTGAGATATGATTATACTTGTTGCTCTAGGATGAAGGCTCCACACCTTCCCTTTTCAGGCAAATTTAATGATGATAAAACCTTGGCTCCTTATGCTAATGGTGTATATGATTAATATGATGTGGAACAAATAGAAGAATTCATTGCTTTTATGGGTGCTTATGAAATTGAATCTTTGTTTAAAGAGTGTGAAAATCTTTATGATGCTGTTTACAGACCTGGAAATTTAGCTATACTCAAATATTGCTATGAGAATTATGAATACAATGCCGATATTGATGCATTTATTGAGAAAGTCTCCGCTGTCCAAGAAGAGATTAATATTTTGCAGGAACATATGGGAGAAGAAATTGATGATATTGTGAGCTCATTAGATGAAAAAGATGACGAGGAGAGCGAAGAACAAAAGGAGGAAGAGCGCATTAGCTACCCGTGCCCATCTTCTAATGAGAGTAACTCTTCCACTCATACATTGTTTAATTTCCCTTCGTGCTTACCGAAGGATGATTGCTATGATCCCTTTGATTCGTTTGAAATATCCCTTTTTGATGAGCTTGATAATTGCTATGCTTGTGGCCAAGATGCCAATATGAATTATGCTTATGGAGATGAACTTGCTATAGTTCCTTATGTTAAGAATGAAATTGTTGCTATTGCACCCACACATGATAGTCCTATTATCTTTTTGAATTCTCCCAACTACACTATATCGGAGAAGTTTGGGCTTGTTAAGGACTATATTGATGGATTGTGTTCTACTATTGCACATGATGCTTTTGATGAATATATTATGCATGTGCTTGCTTCTCCTACTTGCAATTATTATGAGAGAGGAACTACATCTCCGCCTCTCTATGTTTCCAATACAATAAAATTGCAAGAAACATTTTATACTATGCACTGGCCTTTACTTTGTGTGCATGAATTGTTCTTTTATGACATGCCGATGCATAGGAAGAGAGTTAGACTTCGTTGTTGCATGATATATATTACTTTGTGCTCACTACTAAATGATAAATCATTGTTAATTAAAATTGGCTTTGATATACCTTGGGATCTGGGTGGATTCATTACTTGAGCACTTTATGCCTAGCTTAATGGCTTTAAAGAAAGCGCTGCCAGGGAGACAACCCGAAAGTTTTAGAGAGTCATTTATTTCTGTTGAGTGCTTTTATAAAGTTTAAAAACAAAAAAATAAAGTAGGAAACCTAAAACTTTTTCAAAAAGAGAAGTGAAAGTAGGAAAGACGAGCACCGTTGAAATGGGGGAGCTCCTTGAACTTTGTTCATGCCCATGGAAACTTTGCAAATCTTGAATTACAGAAACTTTTTAACAAAAATAATTATCCCCTTGTATAAATCCATTGTATTATAAAAATAATGTGCCAAGATCTGCTTTTAGGATGATTAGATTGCTTGTTTGGTTTGTGAAGTGCAAAAAACAGAAACTTTGACTGTAGTGCGTGATTTTACATTTTTTACTGGAAAGTCAAACGCTTCTGAAACTTTTTGCACAGTACTTCTATACAAATTTTTATTTTGTCCTAATTTTTCAGAATTTTTGGAGTTACATAAGTATGGTTGATGTTCATATTACTACAGACTGTCCTGTTTTTTACAGATTCTGTTTTTGATGCATTGTTTTGCTCGTTTTGATGAAACTATCAATTTTATCGGTGGTCTAAGCCATGGAAAAGTTATATTATAGTAGCTAAAATGCAAAAAAAATATGAATGAGTTTGCAACAGTACTTAAAGTGGTGATTTGTTTTATTATACTAACGGATCTCACGAGGGTTTTGTTAAGTTTTGTGTGATTGAAGTTTCCAAGTTTTGGGTGAGATCACGATGGATGAAGGAATAAGGAGTGGCAAGAGCTGTAACACCCCCAGTGTCATGCTACAGTAACCCTCTGTGATTAAAACTGTTCATTTTGCGGAACAGTGCTTGATCACCTCCGATTCAAATATCATTTGAAATTCCACCTTGTAATAAAATTCAATTTGCAAGTGAGATATGGAGTTGCACCAAAGTTGCTGCAAAATAGTTCATCATTTAGCCAAAATTCCATAACATTTAATTGTTAAGGAGAACGACATCACCTAAGTGCTAAGATGGACTCTAGCAATTATTACAATGCAATTTCAGCATTCTCAAGTGCTATCTTATTTGAGAAAAATGCAAATGGATTCCTCTGGTCTCCAAACTTTTTTGTGGCACTGCCTAAAAATGAAAACTATTTAATAGGCTAAGTCCCACATTTTTCTCAGCTCTTTTGGTTACCCTAAATAGTCATTTTCTATCCCTGTTTTTAATAAAAGAGGAAACAACAAAAAGAGGAAGGACCAACCCCCCCTCCCCACTGGGCCGACCGGCCCGACTGGCAACTAGGCCATCAGGCCGGCCCGCACCATCGCCCAGCCTACATCCCCCCCTCGGTCCACCCCGCAAACCCTAATCCCCACTCCCCCACGAACCCCACTCTCTCCCTCATCTCTCCCCCCACTCGCCTGGATCTGGATCGGGGAGGAGCCCGATCCCGCGCCGCCTCGCGCCCCTGACGCCGGTGCCCATCCCCGACGCCGCCCCGTAGCCTGCTCCGTCCCGCCGCCGCCGCGACCCGCCACCTCGACGCGCCAAACCCCCTCACTGGATCGCTGCCGCCTGGAGCTGCCCTCGCCGGACCACCCCGCCCCGCCTCTCCTTCGACGGTCATCGTCGAGCCTCGCCGGCCCCCGATCCCCTGCAAACGGGGGTGAGCCACCGTTCTCCACTCCTCTCCTCCCTCTAGATCGAACGTGCCCGCGCCGTCCCCTATCCTCCGCGGTCGCCGCGCCCATCGCCATCGCCGCCCGCGCGCACCCGCCTCCCCCTGCCTTCCCGTGCGTAGCGCCGCCGAGGCCGCCTCTGCCCGCACACGCCTCGCCTCGCTCTCTGTCGCTACGCGCACGCGTGCTCCCCTGCCGCCCACAGCTGTTGCGCGCCGCCCCGTCCTCCCGCCTCCACAAGCCGGCGGCAGCCCTTGCCCGGCTTCGGCCGCGACCCGCTCTCCCCCTCCGCTCGCTGGCCGGCCTCCTCGCCGCGGCCGGTGCCCTCCCCTAGCCGCGCCGTGGCTATGGCCCCGCCTGCGCCCTTCGTCGCCTCCGTGCGGGTGCGCGGACACCCGCATCCGATAACTCTCGCGCCCGCTAAAGGCCTATGGGCCACTTACACGTGGGGCCAGCCCCCCTTTCCTGTAAAAAAAAGTTAGTTAAAAAAAGGAATAAGCATAATAATAAATTAATAGATTAATTAGTTAATTGAAACCTAATTAGTCTAATTAATTTGTTAGTTAGTTAAACAGCCTATGACAGGGCCCCACCCCCTGTTGACCAGTCAAACATTGACTGGTCAACTGGGACCCCCTGGCCCACCTGTCAGTCACTGTGTACACTTTGTGTACACTGTGCTGCGTGCATCTAGCGTTTTAATATCTATTTTCGGATTAATAATAGTTTTAGAATATTGTTTAAGTCTTTGAAAATTCATAGAAAATAATCCGTAAGTCAGATGAAAATACTTTGTACATGAAAGTTGCTCAGAACGACGGGACGAATCCGAATACGCGGTCTGTTCGTCCGCCACATGTCCCTAGCATAGCAAACATCGAACTTTTCCCCTCCAGTTCGTCTGTCCGAAAATGCCAAACTTCGGGAAAGCATTCCCGGATGTTACCCCCTTCACCTATAACGTCTAGGATCACGTTAGAACACGTCTAGCTATGCATGTTGTCCTGGTATGCACTTGCTTGCTATCTATTTACTATTTCTCCCCCCTCTTCTCTTCGGTAGACCCCGTGGCGGCTGCCGATGCCGTTGTGATCGACTACGTCACCAACGACCCCTCCTTCTTGTCTGAGCAACCAGGCAAGCCCCCCCCTTTGATCATCCCGATATCGCCCATTCCATTCTCTCATGCTTGCATTAGATTTTGCTACTGTTATTGTTTGCTCCTATTCTGATGCATAGCCTGCTTTTGTAATCTGCTCATTGTACCTTAACTGCTTATCCTAAACTGCTTAGTATAGGTTGGTTAGTGATCCATCAGTGACCCCCACCTTGTCCTTGTTGCCCCTGCTTCATCATCGAAGACCCGATTAACGGGATCGAAGACCAGGCCCCGGCACCGCACATCACTTTCCCCTTAGTTGCTCGACACTACTGGGTTACTATCGAGTGCCGAGGGTGAGACCTCTACAGCACTTCTGATGTTAACCCGGTAGTGTAGCTATTCGGTCGTGGTCATCGAGGGTGATTCCGCCTTAACCACTTCCGATACGACTCTATCATGCAACCCCTCAAGTGTGAACCTCGGGGATGGTTCCTCTTACGTTCACCTTGATGATTACACTGAGTGGAATTCACCGGGGGTGACTCCTCTGGTTTTCCCCTTGATGTTTGGACACACGGATACTTGGACTTTACAATTGTTACTTGGAAAGGCGGGTCGACCCTGAGGGGTACCCGCGAGTGATGTGGAGACGGGTTGACCTGGGGGGTACCCGAGAGTTGAATACGAGGCGTGGCCGGGCATTCTTAGCCCTTTTCGCAAGTCCTCGAGACGGGGCGACGGGGTCACATCTTTCGTGAGTCTCTGCTCGTGGCCGCACTGCCAACACACTAACGGTTTGGATATTTGATCCGAGGGGCCTCTGGCCTGATAGCACTAACCATCACGTGGGCATAGTATGCGCGTTCTTCGTCGTATGCATTAGCCGAAGCTTAATAGACGTCAGTGACTGAGCGGCGCGCGCCGGGTTGGACTGGTAAGCACCTGCCTTTTTTAAGGAGGTAGCTAGGTCTGCTCACCGGCCGCGTTCGCAACGTGCAGGAGTTCTTGGGGCGATGGCCCATGACCCCTGGGGGCATAGGTTTAGTCCGGCGTGCTGACCTCTCTATTAAGTCTAGGTCGGGTTGCGGCATATCGTTTGGCCGAGGCCGGGCATGACCCAGGAAAGTGTGTTCGGCCGGAGTTAATCGAGCGTGGTGGGTAAGTTGGTGCACCCCTGCAGGGAAGAAAACATCTATCGATAGCCTGTCCTACGGTAACGGACACTTGGATTTGTATCCTGATCGATACAACTAGAACTGGATACTTGTGATGAGAAATGGATTGTGATGAGAAATGGATTGTATGGCTCTGGGATTGCTTTCTCGCAGGGAGTCGAGAAAGGATCTCTGGCCGAGGTTGATAACACTTCTACTACTTTACTTTATGCTATTCTTATCTCTTCTGATGCTGCAAGATGCTTGGAGCCGCTTGAAGATGCTAGTTTTCGATAGGCTAGGCTTTCCCCCTTCTCTTCTGGCATTCTGCAGTCCAGTCCACAGATACAACCAATTTCCTTGATACTGATGCATATGTAGTGTAGATCCTTGCTTGCGAGTACTTTGGATGAGTACTCACGGTTGCTTTGCTCCCCCTTTTCCCCCTTTCTTCTTCTTTCCGGTTGATGCAACCAGATGTTGGAGCCCAGGATCCATAAGCCACCTTCGACGACGACTGCTACTACACTGAGGGTGCCTACTACTACGTGGAGGCCGCCGACGACCAGGAGTAGTTAGGAGGCTCCCAGGCAGGAGGCCTTGCCTTTTCGATCGTTGTTGCTTTTGTGCTAGCCTTCTTAAGGCAAACTTGTCTAACTCATGTCTGTACTCATATATTGTTGCTTCCGCTGACTCTTGTGTATTCGAGCTTATGTATTTGAGCCCTCGAGGCCCATGGCTTGTAATATAAAGCTTGTATTATTTTAATATGTGTCTAGAGTTGTGTTGTGATATCTTCCTGTGAGTCCTTGATCTTGATCGTACACATTTGCCTGTATGATTAGTGTACGATTGAATGGAGGGCGTTTTAATTGTGTGATTGAAGTTTCCAAGTTTTGGGTGAGATCATGATGGATGAAGGAATAAGGAGTGGCAAGAGCCTAAGCTTGGGGATGCCCGAGGCACCCCAAGGTAATATTCAAGGAATCCCAAGCAACTAAGCTTGGGATGCCCCGGAAGGCATCCCATCTTTCTTCTAACAATCATCGGTAATTTTACTTGGAGCTATATTTTTATTTGTCACATGATATGCGTAAATCTTGGAGCGTCGTGTGCTTTTTATTTTTCTTTTAATAAATGCACCATGCTGGTATGAGATAGTCCTTGGTTGATTTATAGAATGCTCTTTACACTTCACTTATATCTTTTGAGTATGGCTTTTAGAACACTTCATGTGCTTCACTTATATCATTTGAAGTTTGGATTGCCTGTTTCCCTACACGTAGAAAACCTCCATTTGTAGAATGCTCTTTTGCTTCACTTATATTTGTTAGAGCGTGGGCATATCTTTTGTAGAAAGAATTAAACTCTCTTGCTTCACTTATATCTATTTAGAGAGTTGACAGGAATTGGTCATTCACATGGTTAGTCATAAAATCCTACATAAAACTTGTAGATCACTGAATATGATATGTTTGATTCCTTGCAATAGTTTTGCGATATAAAGATGGTGATATTAGAGTCATGCTAGTGGGTAATTGTGGATTGTAGAAATACTTGTGTTGAAGTTTGTGATTCCCGTAGCATGCACGTATGGTGAACAGTTATGTGATGAAGTCGGAGCATGATTTATTTATTGATTGTCTTCCTTATGACTAGCGGTCTGGGACGAGCGATGGTCTTTTCCTACCAATCTACCCCCCTAGGAGCATGCGTCTAATGCTTTGTTTTGATAGTTTCCAGACTTTTGCAATAAGTATATGAGTTCTTTATAACTAATGTTGAGTCCATGGATTATACGCACTCTCACCCTTCCACCATTGCTAGCCTCTTCGGTATCGTGCATTGCCCTTTCTCACCTCGAGAGTTGGTGCAAACTTCGCCGGTGCATCCAAACCCCGTGATACGATACGCTCTATCACACATAAGCCTCCTAATATCTTCCTCAAAACAGCCACCATACCTACCTATCATGGCATTTCCATAGCCATTCCGAGATATATTGCCATGCAACTTCCATCATCATCATATACATGACTTCAACATTCATTGTCATATTGCTTTGCATGATCGTAAGATAGCTAGCATGATATTTTCATGGCTTGTCCGTTTTTTATGTCATTGGTACGCTAGATCATTGCACATCCCGGTACGCCGCCGGAGGCATTCATATAGAGTCATATCTTTGTTCTAGTATCGAGTTGTAATATTGAGTTGTAAGTAAATAAAAGTGTGATGATCATCATTATTAGAGCATTGTCCCAGTGGGGAAAGGATGATGGAGACTATGATTCCCCCACAAGTCGGGATGAGAGTCCGGACGAAAAAAAAGAGGCCGAAAAAAGAGAGGGCCCAAAAAAACAAAACAAAAAATGAGAGAAAAGAGAGAAGGGACAATGCTACTATCCTTTTACCACACTTGTGCTTCAAAGTAGCACTGTGTTCTTCATAGAGAGAGTCTCCTATGTTGTCACTTTCATATACTAGTGGGAATTTTTCATTATAGAACTTGGCTTGTATATTCCGATGATGGGCTTCCTCAAATGCCTGAGGTCTTCATGAGCAAGCAAGTTGGATGCACACCCACTTAGTTTTTAGTTTGAGCTTTCATACACTTATAGCTCTAGTGCATCCGTTGCATGGCAATCCCTACTACTTGCATTGACATTGATTGATGGGCATCTCCATAGCCCATTAGTTTGCCTAGTTGATGTGAGACTTTCTCTCTTTTTTGTCTTCTCCACACAACCTCCACCATCATATTCTATTCCACCTATAGTGCTATATCCATGGCTCACACTCATGTATTGCGTGAAAGTTGAAAAGGTTTGAGAACATCAAAAGTATGAAACAATTAATTGGCTTGTTATCAGGGTTGTGCATGATTTGAATATTTTCTTTGGTGAACATGGAGCATAGCCAGACTATATGATTTTGTAGGGATAACTTTCTTTGGCCATGTTATTTTGAGAAGACATGATTGCTTTATTAGTATGCTTGAAGTATTATTGTCTTAATGTCAAATTATAGACTATTGCTTTGAATCACTCGTGTCTTAATATTCATGCCATGATTAGATTATGTGATCAAGATTATGCTAGGTAGCATTCCACATCAAAAATTATCTTTTTTATCATTTACCTACTCGAGGACGAGCATGAATTAAGCTTGGGGATGCTGATACGTCTCCATCGTATCTATAATTTTTTATTATTCCATGCCAATATTCTACAACTTTTACATACTTTTGGCAACAATTTATATGATTTTCTTGGACTAACATATTGATCCAGTGCCCAGTGCCAGTTCCTGTTTGTTGCATGTTTTTTGTTTCGCAGAAAGTCCATATCAAATGGAGTCCAAACACGATAAAAACTTACGGAGATTATTTTTGGAATATATGTGATTTTTGGGAAAAAGAATCAACGCGAGACGATGCTCGAGGGGCCCACAAGGTCGGGAGGCGCGCCCCTGGACCTTGTGGCCACCCCGTAAGGCGGTTGGTGCCCTTCTTTCGCCGCAAGAAAGCTAATATCCAGATAAAAATCATGTTAAAATTTCAGCCCAATCAGAGTTACGGATATCCGGGAATTTAATAAACGGTGAAAGGGCAGAATCTGGGAGCATAGAAACAGAAGGAAACAGAGAGAGAGAGAGAGAGAGAGAGAGAGAGAGAGAGAGAGAGAGATCCAATCTCGGAGGGGCTCCCGCCCCTTCGCCTCCATGGAAGCCAAGGACCATAGGGGAAACCCTTCTCCCATCTAGGGGGAAAGTCAAGGAAGAAGAAGAAGAAGGGGGGGCTCTCTCCCCCTCTCTCCCGGTGGCGTCGGAACGCCGCCGGGGCCATCATCGCGACAACGATCTACACCAACAACTTCACCGCCGTCATCACCAACTCTCTCCGCCTCTATGCAGCGGTGTGACCCCTCTTTTACCCGCTGTAATCTCTACTTAAACGTGGTGCTCAGCGATGTATATTATTTCTCAATGATGTATGGCTATCCTATGATGTTTGAGTAGATCCGTTTTGTCCTATGGGTTCATTGATGATTGTGATTGGTTTGAGTTGCATGTTTTATTATTGGTGTTGTCCTATGGTGCTCTCCGTGTCTCGCAAGCGTGAGGGATCCCCGCTGTAGGGTTTGCAATATGTTCATGGTTTGCTTATTTTCTGTGTTGCGTGAGTGATAGAAACACAAACACGGATAAGTGGGTTATGGCGTATGGGAATAAAGAGGACTTGATACTTTAATGCTATGGTTAGGTTTTACCTTAATGATCTTTAGTAGTTGTGAATGCTTGCTAGAGTTTCAATCATAAGTGTATATGATCCAAGAAGAGAAAGTATGTTAGCTTATGCCTCTCCCTCATATAAAATTGCAATAATGATTACCGGTCTAGTTATCGATTTTCTAGGGACAAATATCTTTCTTGTGACAAAAAGCTCTCTATTAAAACTAACTTAGTTGTTTCTTTATCTAAACAGCCCCTAGTTTTTATTTACGTGCTCTTTTTTATCTTACAAATCTATCCTATCACACCTACAAAGTACTTCTAGTTTCATACTTGTTCTAGGTAAAGCGAACGTCAAGCTTTCGTAGAGTTGTATCAGTGGTCGATAGAACTTGAGGGAATATTTGTTCTACCTTTAGCTCCTCGTTGGGTTCAACACTCTTACTTATCGAGAAAGGCTACAATTGATCCCCTATACTTGTGGGTTATCAGCACCCAAGAGCTAAATGTTTCCATCCGGTTGGGCGCCTACCACATAGAATAGATATAAAAGCATTTACAAAGGCTCATTCATCGAAGATCAATATCATATAAACGGGAAGAGAAAAACGAATTTCTACAATCAATAGAAGAAATGATCTTAGGGAATCTCCAGCGCCGACCCGCAAACCTTCCGTATGCGTCTGAATCCCATTGTCTGGACAGTGGAAGCCATCCAACGCAGTCATGTATCGGTTCACGCCGTGGCCCGGAGGTACTTTCTCCTACAAAGCAGAGACAAAAGTAGGGGGTGCGGGAGTCCGGACCGCTCCCACGCTCGCTTCTGACCGCCCTGGCCACCCAAACCCCTCCTCCCTCGCCTGCGTGCGTTCCCGCCCGGCTCCAGCTGCCCGCATTCATGCCGCTGTAGAGCACACGACTTCACATTGAAGACGGCTATGGGCGGACGCGATCTCTCACTGCATCCGCCATTGCAGCGGCGCGCCACCGAGGGCACCGCCCGCGACGCGTGTCCAATGTCCGCGCCTGTTGAATGCTGAAGACGTGTGACTGGACGGGGCGGGATGGATATCTACCACGTTCGTTCAATGTGGCCACACCCGGCTAACTCCACACTACAACACAAGCCGCTCCCCATCCTCCTTCCTTGCATTGCATCCGCCATGACTGTAGGCGGTGAAACCTTATGGGAGAGCCTTTCCACGGAGATGAAGCCCGCCGTAGCCGCCACCTGGCAGAGCTGCCGTGCCAGGCGGATCAAGGTCGGCTTGCCGACCAGCTCGCCTGAGGTCTTCGATGACGAGGATGACACCACCATGGAGACGGTCTCATATGACACTGCACCCGCTCCCCCACCACCTGTGCACGCCGACTTCACCATGGAGCAGGTGCAGACGCACTACAACGCCACCATGGCAGAGGAGCAGCCTGCGTCGGCGCCTTTGTTGGCGTTCCAGCAAGCGTAGGAGGAATAACGGTACAACCTGTTCCTCCTGGAGCAGCACCCAATGGCGGAGGGCCAGATCTACGGCGAGCGTGCGAGCAAGGAGGCCGTGGTGGCCATGGCCGCGGTGAACTCCAACTTCGTCGCTGAGGCGCAGCTGCAGGTGATGGCGGAGGAGAACAACGCTAGCAGCGCCTCCTACACGCCGTCGACGAACCATCAAGCGACCTGGTGGGATGACGGCAACGCAGGGCCACCATTTTCATCGTGGACCTCACGTCCACTGGCGACGGACAGGTCGCAGACTCCTCTGAGGATGAGTAGGCCACGGAAGGCGGCAGTGCCTTATGTCCCATGTGGGCCAGTCCGTCTCCTGTCTTTACTCTTTCACGCCGGAGACCGCACCTTCACTTCACGGGTCTTATCGCCGGTGCTCATGGAGACGACGGATGGAGGAAGACACGGGCTTGGATGCCGGCCGCCGCCGCCGTAGGATAGGTTTAGGGTCGGATCATTTTTTTCTAAATGTTCGAAATGTAATGAAAATACATCGTGTTTGTATGAAATCCATCATGTTTATATGAAAATCTGTCCAGTTTCCATGAATTTCGTCTGGTTTGTTGAAAAAGAGTTTGAAATGTATGCGGCTACGGTTGGATGATGGCCTCCCGTATTGTGTCCGCGGACTGGTCCCCTTGTGCGCGGACAGATACGGGAGAAAATTTGGGGGTCGCCGTTGGATATGCCCTTACACCCATTTTTAAAGTAGGGCTTTTCACACTAAAACAATACGTATTAATAAAGTTGAAATTTTGTGAACCAACCTGTGGTTGGATACAGGCCCGTCGATGAGGGGGAGCGAGGTGAGCGATCGCACAGGGCCCTCAAAATCGTGGGGGCCCCATCGAGAGAAGAAACCCTTCGTACTTTGCCTCCCTTCGGTTGAAATATCGCTAAAAAAAGGAAAGGAAACTAGCGTATGTGTGTACGTGACTATGTGGTGTCTTTGATTAATCTGCTGGGCTTCCCAGGACTGCTGGCGTCCAGGTCTGCTAGTGCTAGAGGCCCAAATGACATATTTATAGAAAATAATGTTGGAGGCCCAATAGGTCGTCTTGCTATGTGAAGCCGCAACAGCTGTGGACCGCTATCAGGATCCAGCCATCGAGGAACACATCCAGGCCTAACTACTGACCATGTTTTAATCTCCAAGTGTGAGGTTCTATTTTCAATTCATTTTCTTTCTGTTTGGATGATCTATTCATCTAACGACCGTTACTATTAGAAACTAAATAGATTTTGTTTGATCAATGATCACTTTTCTAATTTGTTAGGTTCTGTGTTCCTGAATCTTCATCATGTCTGCTAGAATTAAGAAGCATGAATCTGGTGCTGCAAAGCATAAGAAGAAACAAAAACTCAAAGATGAGGCTCAATCTCTAACGGGTTCCCTTGATAGATATTTGGTGAAAGGGCCCCAACATAATTCTGAAAATCAAATGTCATGACCGGTTTTCCAATAAAACATTTATTGAGAAACCGATCCCTTTTATGGACCAGTAGAGAAGAATTCCTTCTTACTGGTAGACAATTTCTTGATTTCAGAAAATCCAGGAGTACTAAATATAATACAAGGTTGAGCGGAGGCTGCTCAACAATTTATTACAAGCACGCCGATAATGAACATAAAGGCGGATATGTCACAAGGGGGTATGGTGGCATACTACTGACTCATAATAAAAGCGGTGGTGGATATGTCACAGTGAAGTGGGTGACATGACTCCTGAATCTAACAGCTCTTCGAGCGTCGGGTGAGGCTCGAGAATTATTATTGTGGGTGGCGGAAGCGTATATAATACAAGTGACCAAATCCAGAATCGCACGGGACTGACTGGGACTCCTCTAGGCGTCGGACTCGCTATCAAACTCTTCATCCATGAGATCGCCTTCGTCAACATCTGGCCAAATCAACAAGCCAGGTGAGTACTATGAAAGTACTCGCAAGACAGTTTGGACATAAGATATAACAAATGCAAACATGATGCACATGAGCAGATTAATAATGCGTTCTCAGGTAATAAAATGGCAATGCATGGGAATAAAAAGGAAGTCGGGCGGTAGTCCTCCCGAAATCCCAATGTAATACTGAAGGCCAATCGAGTGTCTGAATAACTCCTCGAAAGGATACAAATAAATTAACGATGCCGCAGTCGGGCGTCAGGGCGACACCACATAAAGGGCTTATAATGGAATGTAAATGACAGTGCGTGCCACAGTCGGACGTCTGAGCGACATCACGTAAAGGGCTTATATCAAAAGTAAATAACGAGCGTGCCACAGTCGGACGTCTGAGCGACATCTCATAAAGGGCTTATATCAAAAGTAAATGACAAGAGTGCCACAGTCGGACATCTGAGCGACATCACGTAAAGGGCTTATATCTCATAACTTGATATTTCAGTAGCTCATGAATTTAAATCATTTCAAGGGAATATTTAGGTACGACAAAATAAAATGGTTAGTCCATCCACAGGAATAACATTCAACCGGGTTTACCACTCAAGTTTGTTCACCGGGGATTTCCACGGAGACTGACACAGGGACTGACATGGATATGGGTATGCTGGCCATGGTCCTTGACCATGGACACGATGACTCGGAAGGATTTGACTCTGCAGAGTTTGTACTCTTAACCACAGCCAACGGATTTCAGTAGTCACAAGGGACTAGTTCCGTTTATGATATTTTAGGAGAAACACATCTAACCAGTACACACCCATTCAACATTCCGATGCCAGGAATCACCCTCGGCAACGTTCAAGAAAAACTTTGAGACGGGGAGGCTACAACCTCGCGTAGCATGGGATCAAATTTATACCGCGCGCTCTAAGGGGTGCCCCCCTCTCGGTCCCAACCGGAAACACCCATGCCCCCTGACCGGATGACTGGCTTTAATCCAGGGCCATGGAACCCTCATCCCGGCCCCTCTATTTGGTGTGTACAAGGAAAGAGGTTAGCAACTTACTAAACCGTATTCTTTGCAGAAAACATGTGGCAGCACGAAAGGGGAAGAACGGTAACGTGGCTCAGTCCACGTTAACGTCGGAGTTTATCGGATGACGTAAGACTGGCATGCTACAACAATACCATCTTACTACCTTCATGTCACCACATGATCAGGTCATCTCTCATCAAAGATCACAGTAACTTCGAAGCACACGGTTAGTTGCCTTGCATGCAACGTAATACTCACCGATGCTCATATGCCATGCACAAACCATTCAAGCAAACATGCAAAACACTCATCATATCAAAGGTTCAAACATGCTTGCCTGGTTCGGAGAAGTCGGAGTCTAGCTCGGCGAAGTTCGCGGCTCCGTCACCTCCTCCGGAACCTACGGTATAACGAAACCGTATACTAACGTGAAAATCGTTGCGTGTATAAAAGTTGTTCCAAATTTTTTCCAAATAAATACTATAAAAAACTAGACAAAAATATAAGACTGACAGAAAAAGAATCAATTAAAAAGCATCTTCTGTTAAAAAGTTATAAGGGTTTTAGTCCAAGGACTAATCTGTGATGAAACAGAAAAGAACCAGGGACTTGTTTGAAAAACCAGAAAACGCTTCGGTAAGAAATACGTTAGCCCAGAGAGAAAACACATTCTGCCCGAAGGCGCTTTCAGAAAACGGTTCGAAGGGGAAAAGAAGAGGGGCTGACGGGGGGGTCCCACCCGTCAGGTTCAAAATTTCCAACGGAGCTCGCCGGCGCCCGAAGGCTGCGGTGGTCGCCGGCGTTGAACCACGGCAAGGCAGAGTGATCGGAGGGTACCTACAGGTTCAGGGTGTTCTTCCGCGTTGGTGGGTGGTGGACTTGACCGTCGGGGAGCACCACGTCGAAGGCGACACTATCTCCGGCGGACGGTGGTTCGGGCGATGTTGGAGCTCTCCCGTGGGTGCCGCAAGCTTCAAATTGATGCGCGGGTCAGAGATGTGGATGCACTAGGAGGCTACTGGCAAGAGCTGAGAGGTAGGGGTGCACGCACGGGAGTGAATCGAGCCGGATCCCGAAGCGGGTCGAGGCGGCCGGAGTTGGGGAAGAAGACTCCCTTGGGGGCTGCCCAGTGGCTTGGCGTGGTACTGGTGGTGTGTAGAGGTGGTGCGGGTTCGAGTTCGAGCTCGGGACCTCCTTTCATAGGCGATCCGAGGGGGTGGCCGTGAACGGGATAGCTCCGGCGAGCAATTACGGCGAGGCAGAGGTTGGGCAGGGGGTTTAGGTGGCTAGGCATCAACGTGGAGGATCACTGGCGCCGTTTCTCTGCTCGAACCTCGGTCGGGCTTGCGTAATGCACTGGCCCTCGACGGAACGGCCGTACGGGCACGGCGGCGGCAGGGAGCGCGCTCCGCGCCTACCAGTTCACGACGACGGACCTGCAGCGTGCACGGGTGAGTGGATGGCCACGCGGTGGCCTCTGGTGGCTTGGGCGGCGCTGGACGGCGCCGTCCAACACTGCGCCTCTCTGGCAGCCGCAAAGGGCGCTGATGCCGTCGCTCACAGGGTGGCGCACCTCCACCAGCTCGTTGCCGATGCCCGCAAGCCTCCAGGCGATCGTGCGGCGCAGGGATAAGAAGGAAGCACAGGGTGCAAGGCGCCACCGCGGCTACTGGCGAGATCGAGATAGGTTTCTGAAGAAAACGACATCGGCCACTGAAACTGTTTACTGAACTTCTGAACTTCGATAGTAACAGTGCCCTTCAGGTGCTCGACGAAATTATTTGGCATGAAGAACTTTTTTTCTGGAGTTGGGACTTGGTGAGGTGACCTCTCGATGCATCCAGAGGCTGCGTGAATTTTCTCAGATTTTTAGGAGGATAAAACAAATGAATTTCATCAAATTTGGCAAATATGGTCCAAACTTGCAGCAAGCACAATTTGAAATACTTGAACTGGAGACCAGTGGATCATGGATCTTGGTTGAGGGCTCTAAGGACTAGCCAGGGAAAACGGTTTGGAGGCAAAATTCAAAGGAGAAAGGGTAGTTCCTTTGTAAATCTCCAAGGGCCAAAGTAGAAGGCAGAAAAATATTTTGATTAGAAATAAATGGAAACAAAGTCATGGGGGAGTTCAACTTGCTGGATTTGAAGTATATCTTGACACAAAGATCGGAGATGGCTTTTGGGAGGGGATTTCCACTCATGTCATGGCAAGAGGAGATTTTTGAGAGGGAAAAGATCACTCCAAATGCCATAGGGCTATTTTAAAAAGAAAAGATTTTCAAGAGCTTTCCCAAATGAAAAACATTTATGATGAGTCAACATAAGGTGGAAAAACCTCCAAGACCAAAGATCAAGTCTTGGATAAAACCAAACAAAATACTTGTCATAAAAGAAAATTTTTGAGAGGGAGAGTTCTTTAGAATAAAAATTTAAATACCCTCCTTCAAATCAAATAAAGATTTTGATAAAACCAAAATAAAAATTTTGGGTGTCACAACACCTACCCCCTTAGGAAAAATCTCATCCCCGAGATTTCAGCTGATCCTCAAATAGATGTGGGTACTCTGCCTGAAGAAAATCCTCTCTTTCCCATGTTGCTTCATCCTCGGTGTGATTGCTCCACTGAACCTTGAAAAATTTAGTTGTTTTCTGATGGGTCCTCCTTTCAGATTCTTCCAATATTTTTACTGGTCGCTCTCTGTAGGAGAGGTCTGGTTGCACGTCAATGCTCTCATGAGATACATGCTTTTCCGGGTTGCTCACACATTTCCTCAACTGTGAGACGTGGAAAACGTCGTGGACGTCTGACAGCTCTTTGGGTAGGTCCAGCTGGTAGGCTACTGTGCCTCTTCGTGCAATTACACAGAAGGGTCCAATAAATCTTGGGGCTAGCTTCCCTTTAATTTTGAACCATTGCAGGCCCCTCATAGGAGACACTCGTAGGTATACATGTTCACCAGGTTCAAAGCTGACCTCACGATGTTTTCGATCGTAATAGCTCTTTTGTCGGCTTTGAGCTGTCTTGAGTCTGTTCCTGATCAGTTTAACTTTCTCCTCGGCTTCCTTGAGCATGTCTGGGCCGAAGATACGACTGTCACCTGTTTTTGACCAATTTAATGGGGTACGACATCTCCGTCCGTACAATGCTTCAAAAGGTGCCATTTGTAGGCTGGCCTGGTAACTGTTGTTGTACGGGAATTCGGCATATGGCAAGCTTTCCTCCCAACTAGTACCATAGGTGAGAACACAGGCTCTCAGCATGTCTTCTAGGATTTGGTTCACGCGTTCCGTTTGTCCATCAGTCTGGGGGTGGTACGCTGTACTAAATGCTAGTTGCGTGCCCAGAGCTTGCTGTAAGTGATCCCAAAATTTAGAGACAAATTGAGTGCCTCGGTCGGATAGTATAGTCTTTGGGACTCCATGCAGACAAACTATACGGGAGAGATAAAGCTTAGCAAGCCTTTGAGTGGAGTAGGTCGTCTTCACGGGAATGAAATGTGCTACCTTGGTTAGCCTATCTGTGATGACCCATATAGCATCATTTCCGCGTTGTGATCGAGGTAGTCCGACGATAAAATCCATTCCAATTTCGTCCCATTTCCACTCAGGTATCTTGTTTGGCTGTAGCAGCCCTGCGGGTTTTTGGTGCTCGGCTTTAATGCGCTGGCATGAATCACAACATGCAATGAATGTGGCTATATCCCTCTTCATGCCGTGCCACCAAAAATTTTCCTGAATGTCTTTGTACATTTTGGTTCCTCCAGGGTGGATTGAATATGGGGCAGTGTGGCTTTCGGTTAGGATTTGCCGTTTGAGGTCCTCAATGTTTGGTACGCAAAGTCTGTCCCCGTACCATAATACTCCCTCATTGTCTGTGACGAATTCTGAAGCCTTGCCAAGGCTCATTTTCCTCTTTATACCTTCGATGCTGGGATGTCCATGCTGAGCTTTCTTAATTTGTTCCATTAGGGTGGGCTGTATCTCCAGATTTGATACGGTGCCCTCAGAGACTATCACCATGTTGAGTTTAGCGAACTCCTGCTGCAACTCAGGCCTCAAGTTCGGTGGACTGTCGTTGCCCGAGCTGGGGTTTCGACTAAGAGCATCTGCCACTACATTTGCTTTCCCTAGATGGTAGTGAATGCCGACATCATAGTCCTTGACCAATTCCAACCAGCGTCGTTGTCGTAAATTTAGCTCTGGTTGCGTGAAAATATATTTAAGGCTCTTATGGTCCGTATATATTTCACAACGATTTCCCAGTAGAAAGTGCCTCCACTCTTTGAGTGCATGGATGACTGCTGCTAGCTCCAAGTCATGAGTAGGATAATTTTCCTCATGCTTCCGTAGTTGCCTGGAAGCATACGCGACAACTTTGCCGTCCTGCATCAATACGCATCCGAGGCCCTTCCGGGACGCGTCACAATACACTTCAAAACTCTTGTGTATATCCGGCACAACCAAAACCGGTGATGTTGTTAGTTTCTTCTTGAGTTCTTGAAAGCTTTTCTCGCATGCTTCGGTCCATACAAATTTCTTGTCTTTCTTGAGTAACTGTGTCATTGGTTTTGCCATAGTGGAGAATCCTTCAATAAACCGTCGGTAATATCCAGCCATTCCTAGGAAACTCCGTACATCTGTTACGTTGGCTGGTGGTTTCCAGTCAAGTATGGCTTTGACTTTTTCTGGGTCTACGGCCACGCCTTCTTGGGTCAATATATGGCCTAGAAAACCAACTTGTCTTAGCCAAAATTCACACTTGCTAAATTTGGCGTACAATTGATGTTTCCTTAATTCTCCCAATACAATTCTGAGATGTTCAGCATGTTCTTCTGGTGTCCTTGAGTATACCAGAATATCGTCAATGAACACCACAACAAATTTGTCCATAAATTTCATAAACACTTTGTTCATGAGGTGGACGAAATATGCGGGGGCGTTCGTCAGTCCAAACGGCATTTCTGTGAACTCATATAATCCGTATCTGGAGGTGAATGCTGTCTTAGGGATATCTTCTGTTCGTACCTTTAACTGATGATATCCCGATCTTAAATCAATTTTTGAGAACACCTTGGTTTGTGCGAGCTGGTCAAACAGATCATTTATCTGTGGCATCAGATATTTGTTTTTGATGGTGACCATGTTGAGTGCTCGATAGTCTATACACAATCTCAGTGTCCCATCCTTTTTCTTGGCAAATAATACTGGTGTCTGTTCGAAAAGGCGGCATACTTGAGATAATGCTGCCTCGCTGTCCTGCTGGCTAGACTGCCCCTGTATGAAGTTGTTGCTTGTCTGTGTTCCATAAACTTCTTCCGGTGGGTTTGGCATGGAACGAGTCCAGGGTCGAGACATTTTCCACTCTGGGGTATTATTTTGCAAAACTCATGAGAAGAACTGTGCGGCACAAGGAAAATTTTGCAAAGGCGAAAATTTAAAAGACCTCAAGATTTTTCAAGAAAAACACTTGATTGCGCACGGAGAAGGACTGCTCAGTCGTAGCCAGCCATTTACAAAAGTAGGCAAAAATTCCGAATAGTCAAATCATAAATTTATGATGACTAACAGAAAATAGCTACATTTGCAAAATGCTGAAAAAGCACTAAAACGCTAATAACCGATTAGCGATCGCACCTAGTGGCTTCCTACAGTCAGCCTGGCTCTGATACCAAGCTTGTCACAACCGGTTTTCCAATAAAACATTTATTGAGAAACCGATCCCTTTTACGGACCAGTAGAGAAGAATTCCTTCTTACTGGTAGACAATTTCTTGATTTCAGAAAATCCAGGAGTACTAAATATAATACAAGGTTGAGCGGAGGCTGCTCAACAATTTATTACAAGCACGCCGATAATGAACATAAAGGCGGATATGTCATAAGGGGGTATGGTGGCATACTATACTAAATATAATACAAGGTTGAGCGGAGGCTGCTCAACAATTTATTACAAGCACGCCGATAATGAACATAAAGGCGGATATGTCATAAGGGGGTATGGTGGCATACTATTGACTCGTAATAAAAGCGGTGGTGGATATGTCACAGTGAAGTGGGTGATATGACTCCTGAATCTAACAGCTCTTCGAGCGTCGGGTGAGGCTCGAGGATTATTATTGTGGGTGGCGGAAGCGTATATAATAGAAGTGACCAAATCCAGAATCGCACGGGACTGACTGGGACTCCTCTAGGCGTCGGACTCGCTATCAAACTCTTCATCCATGAGATCGCCTTCGTCAACATCTGGCCAAATCAACAAGCCAGGTGAGTACTATGAAAGTACTCGCAAGACAGTTTGGACATAAGATATAACAAATGCAAACATGATGCACATGAGCAGATTAATAATGCGTTCTCAGGTAATAAAATGGCAATGCATGGGAATAAAAAGGAAGTCGGGCGGTAGTCCTCCCGAAATCCCAATGTAATACTGAAGGCCAATCGAGTGTCTGAATGACTCCTCGAAAGGATACAAATAAATTAACGATGCCGCAGTCGGGCGTCAGGGCGACACCACATACAGGGCTTATAATGGAATGTAAATGACAGTGCGTGCCACAGTCGGACGTCTGAGCGACATCACGTAAAGGGCTTATATCAAAAGTAAATAACGAGCGTGCCATAGTCGGACGTCTGAGCGACATCACATAAAGGGCTTATATCAAAAGTAAATGACAAGAGTGCCACAGTCGGACGTCTGAGCGACATCACGTAAAGGGCTTATATCTCATAACTTGATATTTCAGTAGCTCATGAATTTAAATCATTTCAAGGGAATATTCAGGTACGACATAATAAAATGGTTAGTCCATCCACAGGAATAACATTCAACCGGGTTTACCACTCAAGTTTGTTCACTGGGGATTTCCACGGAGACTGACACAGGGACTGACATGGATATGGGTATGCTGGCCATGGTCCTTGACCATGGACACGATGACTCGGAAGGATTTGACTCTGCAGAGTTTGTACTCTTAACCACAGCCAACGGATTTCAGTAGTCACAAGGGACTAGTTCCGCTTACGGTATTTTAGGAGAAACACATCTAACCAGTACACACCCATTCAACATTCCGATGCCAGGAATCACCCTCGGCAACGTTCAAGAAAAACTTTCAGACGGGGAGGCTACAACCTCGCGTAGCATGGGATCAAATTTATACCGCGCGCTCTAAGGGGTGCCCCCCGCTCGGTCCCAACCGGAAACACCCATGCCCCCTGACCGGATGACTGGCTTTAATCCAGGGCCATGGAACCCTCATCCCGGCCCCTCTATTTGGTGTGTACATGGAAAGAGGTTAGCAACTTACTAAACCGTATTCTTTACAAAAAACATGTGGCAGCACGAAAGGGGAAGAACGGTAACGTGGCTCAGTCCACGTTAACGTCGGAGTTTATCGGATGACGTAAGACTGGCATGCTACAACAATACCATCTTACTACCTATCATGTCACCACATGACCAGGTCATCTCTCATCAAAGATCACAGTAACTTCGAAGCACACGGTTAGTTGCCTTGCATGCAACGTAATACTCACCGATGCTCACATGCCATGCACAAACCATTCAAGCAAACATGCAAAACACTCATCATATCAAAGGTTCAAACATGCTTGCCTGGTTCGGAGAAGTCGGAGTCTAGCTCGGCGAAGTTTGCGGCTCCGTCACCTCCTCCGGAACCTACGGTATAACGAAACCGCATACTAACGTGAAAATCGTTGCGTGTATAAAAGTTGTTCCAAATTTTTTCCAAATAAATACTATAAAAAACTAGACAAAAATATAAGACTGACAGAAAAAGAATCAATCAAAAAGCATCTTCTGTTAAAAAGTTATAAGGGTTTTAGTCCAAGGACTAATCTGTGATGAAACAGAAAAGAACCAGGGACTTGTTTGAAAAACCAGAAAACGCTTCGGTAAGAAATACGTTAGCCCAGAGAGAAAACACATTCTGCCCGAAGGCGCTTTCAGAAAACGGTTCGAAGGGGAAAAGAAGAGGGGCTGACGGGGGGTCCCACCCGTCAGGTTCAAAATTTCCAACGGAGCTCGCCGGCGCCCGAAGGCTGCGGTGGTCGCCGGCGTTGAACCACGGCGAGGCAGAGTGATCGGAGGGTACCTACAGGTTCAGGGTGTTCTTCCGCGTCGGTGGGTGGTGAACTTGACCGTCGGGGAGCACCACGTCGACGGCGACACTATCTCCGGCGGACGGTGGTTCGGGCGATGTTGGAGCTCTCCGGTGGGTGCTGCAAGCTTCAAATTTATGCGCGGGTCAGAGATGTGGATGCACTAGGAGGCTACTGGCAAGAGCTGAGAGGTAGGGGTGCACGCACGGGAGTGAATCGAGCCGGATCCCGAAGCGGGTCGAGGCGGCCGGAGTTGGGGAAGAAGACTCCCTCGGGGGCTGCCCAGTGGCTTGGCGTGGTACTGGTGGTGTGTAGAGGTGGTGCGGGTTCGAGTTCGAGCTCGGGACCTCCTTTTATAGGCGATCCGAGGGGGTGGCCGTGAACAGGATAGCTCCGGCGAGCAATTACGGCGAGGCAGAGGTTGGGCAGGGGGTTTAGGTGGCTAGGCATCAACGTGGAGGATCACTGGCGCCGTTTCTCTGCTCGAACCTCGGTCGGGCTTGCGTAATGCACTGGCCCTCGACGGAACGGCCGTACGGGCACGGCGGCGGCGGGGAGCGCGCTCCGCGCCTACCAGTTCACGACGACGGACCTGCAGCGTGCACGGGTGAGTGGATGGCCACGCGGTGGCCTCTGGTGGCTTGGGCGGCGCTGGACGGCGCCGTCCAACGCTGCGCCTCTCTGGCAGCCGCAAAGGGCGCTGATGCCGTCGCTCACGGGGTGGCGCACCTCCACCAGCTCGTTGCCGACGCCCGCAAGCCTCCAGGCGATCGTGCGGCGCAGGGATAAGAAGGAAGCACAGGGTGCAAGGCGCCACCGCGGCTACTGGCGAGATCGAGATAGGTTTCTGAAGAAAACGACATCGGCCACTGAAACTGTTTACTGAACTTCTGAACTTCGATAGTAACAGTGCCCTTCAGGTGCTCGACGAAATTATTTGGCATGAAGAATTTTTTTTTCTGGAGCTGGGACTTGGTGAGGTGACCTCTCGATGCATCCAGAGGCTGCCTGAATTTTCTCAGATTTTTAGGAGGAGAAAACAAATGAATTTCATCAAATTTGGCAAATATGGTCCAAACTTGCAGCAAGCACAATTTGAAATACTTGAACTAGAGACCAGTGGATCATCATGGATCTTGGTTGAGGGCTCTAAGGACTAGCCAGGGAAAACGGTTTGGAGGCAAAATTCAAAGGAGAAAGGGTAGTTCCTTTGTAAATCTCCAAGGGCCAAAGTAGAAGGCAGAAAAATATTTTGATTAGAAATAAATGGAAACAAAGTCATGGGGGAGTTCAACTTGCTGGATTTGAAGTATATCTTGACACAAAGATGGGAGATGGCTTTTGGGAGGGGATTTCCACTCATGTCATGGCAAGAGGAGATTTTTGAGAGGGAAAAGGTCACTCCAAATGCCATAGGGCTATTTTAAAAAGAAAAGATTTTCAAGAGCTTTCCCAAATGAAAAACATTTATGATGAGTCAACATAAGGTGGAAAAACCTCCAAGACCAAAGATCAAGTCTTGGATAAAACCAAACAAAATACTTGTCATAAAAGAAATTTTTTGAGAGGGAGAGTTCTTTAGAAGAAAAATTTAAATACCCTCCTTCAAATCAAATAAAGATTTTGATAAAACCAAAATAAAATTTTTGGGTGTCACATCAAACTACAGATTTTAATGTTGATGATGGTCTTGATGATAATGCAACTGAGGTTGAGGCTCCTGATGCAGAAATTGATGATGGTAATATTGCCAATGAAGGGTTGATGGTAATATCGCCGATGGAGGTGACGATGTCTTGGAGAAGATAAAGTACAAAGATATGATTGAAGATTTTATTTCAAGAAATACTAGACGGATGCTCCTTTTTGGTAGGACATGAGGTCCGTTCATTGCTTTGCAATCCCTTTACCTTCTAGCAATAGTGTTGAAATATGCCTAAATAAGGTAGAAATAAAGCAGACTTGAAATTATATAATAAAGTGATAGTATTCTTTACACATATTAATTATTCCTTTATGTGAATTGTCAAAATTTTGGGCCACGTTTTGGTTTTCGCCCGGGGCCCCGAATTTCTGGAGACGGCCCTGGTTGGATGGTTATGTCGACGGTGGTATTGCAAGCCCACTAGGATTTAAGTCCTGGTATTCGCATTTATCCTGGATTTAATTCAGGATTTCCGGCGATACGCGTTGAGTGCGAGGAAACGTTCGCGTCAACTACGAGGCGCATACGGTGATTTCGTAAAATCTCAAGATAATATGCCGGCTCAGTCTCTCGGAGGTGCTCATAAGGGTCGGGTGTGCGTGTGTACGTTCATAGGGATAAGTGTATGCGCGTATATATGAACGCTTGTGCGTGTGCTGATGTTCAAAGAAAAAAAAGTTGACATTTTAGGAGGAAGCTAGCGTTAGCGTAGACACTTCATTCGGAAAAAAAGACACATAATTGACACTTTACTCGATACGAATGTGTCCACCGTTTGAACCGGTATAACCGCGTGACATCTTTTCCGCGTAGTTAAGGATGTCTGTATGGTAAGTAGCACTTGTCAATCCTGACGCGTACGTATTCTGGAAGGCAGCAAAGCTGGCGTTAGGCAGCCAAACAGATTCATCGTCTTCCCCTAGCTCACCGTTTCCCACTGCGAAATGGACTGCTTCAGAGATCGCGCAGGCGCACCACACGAACGCACGCAGCTAGCGCTTCAAACAACATGACAAATCGAAAGAGCCGGGACTTTTGTGCTTTTGCTTCTATTTTATTCATTCCACCAGTTATATACTGTCTGTTTCTGTACATGCTCTCCCTCAAGGCTGAAGCTCCTTTTTCTTTCTTCGTTTTCTCTGCGTTTTCTATAAATAAACGCTGCGTCGTGCACGAGTTGTTGGAGGAAAGGAGCTCCTGACCTTACCAGGTCGTGACAGGAAGGTACTCTACTCACCATGAAAGATTGACGAGCTTTATGTTGGATTAAGAAAAGATTGGCAGAGAGAGATGGATGAGCTAATGCAACTATGCAAAGCGAAGAAGATTGGCCACATTCAGTCACGCGCCACTTTTGTCAGCAGCAACTTTTTTCCCAAGAAAACTTCTGATCTATTCATCGGGCCATGGCAATACAAAGAACATAGAAATAACAAAAAATAGTCCGTAGTACCACAAACACTGAAGCGAGACGAAGGTGTGCCGCTGTCATCACCCTTCTTCACCGGAGTCAGACCAAACTTATTGTAGTAGACGGTCAGAAAGTGACCGTGCTAAGCCCCCGTAGGACCAACATACCAAAACAGTAATCATTGTCGATGAAGAGAAGTATAGATCGAAACGATCAAACCTGTGGACACACAAACGAAGACTGGATCCAAGCATGTCTACCGAAGACCATCGCTGATCAAATCTCACAAGATACGTCGATGACATGCCTCCACATGCCCTCCGACGATGTTAGATGCATCACCGGAACGGGGGCCAGGAGGGGGAATTTTATTCTATCTTCAGGAAGCCACCACCAGTTCATCTCCTGAGCAAGACACAAATCCTAAACCAACTCACAAAAAATCACCTAAAACGGAGCAAGATCCCTTCCACTGGCAATGTCCAAGGTCCACCGTGCCTTCAAGGCCCTAGGGCCACCGGATACGAGGCGGACCGACGATGGCACCGATAGGAGACAGAGGAACCCTAAGTTTTTTTTCTTGAAGAGGAGGCGACGGCTGCATTACATGCGTGTGCGGCGACCGCATGCAGCAATTTCGTAGGAACTTCACTGTAATTTTTAAGTCAAATGTTTCACCAGACAACAAGTTAGAAAACACTCAATTTCTTTATGTAAGAGACACATTTTGATTGTCTCAAGTTTTGAGAATAACCAAGGACATCTCCAATGTTGTTCACAAAATCAGACTTACTATCGATGCATTCACGAACACGGGTATGGGAGCCGTCCATCCAATGCAGTGCCCTAAACGCCGGTCTCTATTTTTTTTATGTTCGGAGCGCTCAAAATAATATAGCAATACCATAATTTATCCATAAATAACATGCAGATATCCTAGTACAACAATAGTTTGATCAATATTAGATCCAGAATATAACTGGATGTTCAACAAGTTTTTGAAATTTGTCGATAAAAAATCAATGTTACCCGAGTCTATAAAAGTTGGTCATCCAAACGCTTGTGCATCTTGCATTTCATCAAACAATGTATGAACATGAATGACCCGCCCTCCGTTGTTTGGTAAAACAAGTGAACGTGTGGTGCCAACACAACGCGGTGATTATCAAGTAGCAACATTGTGTGATAAATAAATTGATCAACATGTAGAGTGGCAAGAAGCAAAACTTACGATCTCCACTCTTGAAACACCCGGTGGTAACATTCACTTCACTTGCGCATTCACACTTTACTTCATAACCGAGTTTGAAATGGTGTACCACGGATGGGCTAAAGACTTCACATTGCGACCATGAAACCAACATCACACATTTTCCCAAAACACCTGGCCACCTTGCTTCATTCCTAGAAAGTCTACACTTCTGGTCAACCCATGCATTGCACAGCAACTCATCCTCCCTTACCGACTACCCCCACCATCGTGCTTGTTCCAAAGAAACAATGAAAACGTAAAAAAAAACTCAAACGAGCACTTATCGGGCATGGTGCCTGGCATGGACGGATCCAGGGTGGACGGTGGCTTAGTCGAAGGCGGGCGGGTATGAGCATGGGGGGCGGCCGATGTCCGGCAAGGCCTATGCGACGGTCGAAGTGGGAAAGTGACGGCCTCAGGAGAGGAGGGTGCGGATAGAGAACAAGCGGAAGGGACGGCGTGAGAGAAAAGGGCTCCAGGAAAGGAGTTTGAGTGGGCCGGGGTTGTCAGAGTCCTACGTGGCGGAGGTCCGGACTCGTGCAAACCTCCCGCAGTTTATGTCCGGTTTGCGGTAATTCAGACGTGCGGACCCATCTACGAACATTTTCGACACCTTGTTGACATCTCAGTCCAGATATTTACTGGCGTTTTGGGGGACGGTGTTGAAAATGCTCTAATCCGACTGTACATGCTTTGTGTTCACAGAACTGAATACATAATCTTTCTAGTTACTAAGCTCTCTTGAATTCCTCGCCTCCGGTGGCTCAGGGCTGAGGGGAGCGTTATTGGCCCATTTGTCAATGTGTGTCCATTGCTTAAGTGTGAATGTATATTAGTATATGTTATTGTGTCTCTCAAATGCAAAGTATATATATAGCATACTCTTATTTCTTTTTACTTTGTATATACATTTTGTCTTAAGTCAAACTCAGTGTAAGTTTGATCAAGTTTTCAGAAAATATTAACATGCACAATACAAAATCAATATCGTTAGATCTATCACAGAAAATATTTCAAAATATAAACTTGATCAAACTTTACAAAGTTTGACTTCAGAGAAACCTAATACGCGGAGTAAAAATAAACAAATGCAGTATATAAGAACATCACTGTGATTCTCATTTTCCTGCTAGCTACCCACAACATCACATGCCTTAAAGGAAGGACAACCTACTGTATAGATGAAATGGAGACGGAAATGGCATTTTGGCTGTAGGGAGCATTTGTTGTTGATAGTAAATTAAAAACAAATAGCAAACTACATTAGAAAATATTAATTTTCTTTTCATATCCATGTTAGTGTTCAAAACATGCATGAAAATTTTCACGAGAGATGGAACAATAGTCTTTCGTCAATGAAAAAACAAAGCTAAGTAGTTGAGAAATGTCAAAAATTTGTCGACCCACTTGTTTTTTTACACATATTGAAGTACTTTGGCATTTTATACATGAATATGCGCATGTTTGAATTTTTTAATATTTTTTGTCATTTACAAAAAATATTGGTAAACATGACCAAATGCTCCCCAGAGCCGAATTGAGTACTCTCACCATTTCATAATGTAGTGCATATACATATTTTTAAAAGTCAAACGACACAAACTTTGACCATGTTTTTTGAGAAAAACATTTACATCTATAATGCCAAGCATATATCATTAGATTCATTATAAGAAGTATTTTCATATTTTTAGATATTTGGAATTATAGATATAAATAGTTTTCTCTATAAACTGAGCCAAAGTTCACAAACTTTGACTTTAAAAAATATTATATGCACTATATTATGAAACAGAAGGAGTATTTGAATTTATACCAAAAATTGATGGCTCTGCCTTTTACAATGCATGCAAGAGGCCGATGACAAATAGCTCATCGAACTTGATTGGTCGATGCATTTCAGTCTGTGAACATGCACGAATCACCCACTAAACTAACAGTTTAACCTATGATCAACAGTTTAACAGTTACGGACAATAAGTGAGCAAACAGTAATAAAACCACGTAGAAAATAAATAGACGAGACTTAACTCACGACCGAAGAACGACGCGGCAAAGCGCGTGTCACAGTCTAGTCAGTTTTGATAACGGGTATGCTATTTCTCACTCGACTGTAGCTCAGTCGATGCTGCTGATTATGCATGAAGTTCGTGCAGGTTTTTTTATATTTTTTAGCTTTCGATTGTTGTTGTTTTCTCAATCGATTGAGCTAGATACTCCCTTTTGAAAAACAATTTTTGTGAATGATTTTGTAGGTGATCAGAAATATTTACATCAAAACTACTACTCCCTTCAATCCATATTAATTGATGCTAAAAAAGATTGGGAGTATCAAAATTCAGATTTCAACAACCAAACAAACAATCAGCCATTCCGAACAGACAGGAAGTCTGCGTCAATAAGAGAAGCCAGCGCAAACGCAGCTGATTGTACCAACAAGTTGTACTTGTGTACCGTTGTGCCAAAAATAATGCAGGCTTTCCTTGTCAAATACTAGTTTAGTGTTTTAGGGCATCTTCAACGCAATCCGTAAATTTTTTTCTGCATCTGTTCGCGGACAGGGAACCAATCCGTGGACCTGGATGCGGAAGGTTGTCATAGCTGCATACATTTTAAACACCTTTTCAACAAACCGGATGAAATTTATGCAAACACGGCCGGATTTTATACAAACATGACGGATTTCATACAAATACGGAGGATTTTCATTAGATTTCGTACATCTAGAACAAAAGAAACTGACCCGACCCTAAACTTATCCTATGGCGCCGGCGCCCGGCGTCCAAGCGCCCCTCGTCCTCCATCCGCCGTCTTCATAACCACCGGTGATAAGATCGATGAAGTGAAGCTGCGGTCTCCGGCGAGGAAGAGTATAACACGGGAGACGGACAGGCCCACATGGGACACAACGCTCTGCCGCCTCCCGTGCCCTACTCATCCTCGGAGGAGTCCGCGCCTTGTCCGTCGCCAGTGGACATGGGGTCCAGTTGGAAATGGGGGCGCCCGCACTGTCGTCGTCCCACCAGGCCGCCAAATGGTTCATCAGCAGCGCGTAGGAGTCCCAGCTGGCGTTGTTCTCCTCCTCGATCGCCTGGAGCTGCGCCTCCGCGGCGTCCGCTTCCTGGCGAGCGGCGGATTGAGCGCGGACGGCATCATAGACGGAACGCTACTCGGCGACAAAGTTTGGGTTCATCGCGGCCATGGCCACCACGGCCTCCTCGCTCACGCGCTCGTCATAGATCTGGCCCTCCACCAACAGATGTTGCTCCAGGAGGAACAGGTTGTACCGTTGTTCCTCCTGGGCCTGCTGGAACGCTGACAAAGGCGTCGGCGCAGGCTGCACCTCCGCCATGATGGCGTTGTAGTGCACCTGCGCTTGCTCCATGGTGAAGCCGACGTCCACAGGAGTCGCGGGAGCCGGAGCGGTGTCGTCGGAGCCCGTCTCCACAGTGGTGTCATCCTCGTCGTCGAAGACCTCGGGTGAGCTGGCCGGCAAGCCAACCTCGATCCACCTAGCACGGCGGCTCTTCCAGACGACGGCAAGGGCTCTTCCAGACCACGTGCTTCATCTCAATGGAAAGGCTCTCCCACAAAGCTTCGCCACTGTCGGATTCAGGGCTCTGCAGACCTAAGAAAGGTTCGAACTCTGGGGCGTGTGCGAAGAACTCAACCTATCCATCCTACCAGCTCGTCGCCCCACGACCTTGCTCGATTCGCACGAACAAGGGAGAAGATGAACACAACAGTTTACCCAGGTTCGGGCCACCTTGCGGTGTAAGACCCTACTCCTGCTTTGTGGTGGATTGGCCTCACGAGGGGTTGAGGATGAACTAGTACAAGGGATGAACAACCTCGCGAGGTCCAGGGGTGAGGGAATGAGTCGACCCCTTCTATGGTGGTGGCTAACCTATATTTATAGTGGCCTCGGTCCTCTTCCCCCAAAACGTAGGCGGGAAGGGATCCCACAGTGGCCAATTTAAAAGGGGACAAGTAGTACATCTTATCCTGACGAAAGGTGGTCTTCGCCTGCAAAGCTTCTGGTCGTGACGCAGCGGTGGGCTCGGCGATGACATCCGTCCTGCCGTGCTGGCGGTCTTGGTCTCGTTGCACCGGAATGGAAACCTTTGCTAGAGTCCTCAGGAACCCACGCATGTCCTTGCCTCCTTAGCACCAAAGAGGAAATTGCCTCCTCTGCGCCCGCTGGCGCCCGCCTGCCTCGGTCGTCATGGCTTGCGTCATGGTAGCCTCATGAGGCTGGGTACCTGCATAGGAATCTCCTCTCCTCGGGAGGCCGCCTGGGGAGGTTGCTCCTTCGGGAGGTCTTGGCATCGTCCGCCTCGCGAGACATGGCCCCTCGTGAGGGTCTTGTCTTGGTGGTCTTGTAGATGGGCTGTACCAGGCCGTCGATGGAGCCAAGCCGTGGGCTGCAGGCAGGCAAGTCTGGGTACCTTGGTTCCCAGAACACCGACAGTAGCCCGCGGGCCCAATGCGCGCTCGGACTTGGCTTCGAGGCGAAGCCAAAGGGCAAGGACGAAGCGCTGTGGGCCCTAATCGCCTGCGGGCCAGGCTGATGCATGGCGCTCTATGGGACGTGGACGTCTCCGCTTCCCAAATCGCCTTGGCAACTGCCCGACTTGACAACTGCCTGGTACATGCAGAGGGGCCATCATTGCTTGGAACGTGAGAGGCCGGCGGTCAGCCTTCCTCCGGCTATAAATGGAGAAGGGGGCGGAGCCTCCAGCCCATCTTCATCTTCTTGCTGCTCGCTCCTTCTTCTTCTTCACCGTGCCGCCATCTTGCCAGGGCATCCATGGCGCCAGTGAGGAGGTTTCCGGCCGTCGAGAAGGGAAAGGCTCCACAGGCGGAACCGGAGTTGCTCCCGCCAAAGAAAAGGCACGGTTGCCCTTGTGAGGCCACCGCAACACCTATGGCAGCGCGACCCTGGCACGAACGCGCCCCACAGGGTTTCCCTGTTCGTGCGCAGGGCCCCGCCCGCGGGAGCAGCCGCAGAAGTCGTGTGGGAGGGAGCCGTGGGGGAGTCCAAGCGATGGTCGTGCGACCACCTTGCCCGTAGGCCCATGCCTGCGGCACGGCCCGCGAGTTCGTGGTATGGACAGCAATGCTGCCATGCACGTGGATCCGGCTCCCGCGGTCCCTGGCGAGGGAGATGCCGTCAAAGGGGGCCGTCGAGCTGTGGCTGGAACACGACGGCTGCTGCTACCAAGATTCAGAGGCGAAGGTTGAGGCCGTCTATTCTGGCGACGTCTTCATGACCGGAGGATGGGGGGCGATCGCCCGTGCCTGCATCTCGGAGGGGAGCCACGCCATCCACTTCGAGTATGACAGCGCATCGACGCTCTTCTTTAAGGTCTTTGGAGAGGATGGCCGACGTAGGGAGTGCTGCCCCAGGGGAGGCGATCGAGACGGCGACCCCCCTACAGGTCGGCGAGGCGAAGAAGCCTCTGTCGGTGAACTTGCCCTTGGCCTTGTCCGCGATTCCTCCAGCAGTAGCGGCGCTTCCTCTGAACCAAGCTTGAGTGACGACGTATGCCACGAGCCGTCGCGTCGCCACACCCGGGCTTAGGGGAGGAACGATGCCAGCCCGGCGTCATGGGTGACGCTGCCTAGGCCGCTGTCCTCAGGAGGTCTTTTTCCTTTTGTTTCATTCCTGCGCAAAAATCATGAAGGGCCCCACAGGGGTGTGTAAAGAGCATGACACTTGCGCCTTAATGTTAAGGTTCCCAATTTATGTTGCGATCACGTCTCTCGCTTGGGCACGGCCCCTCTTTTATTCTTGCGGTAGCTTATTGCTCTACGCCAACAGGACCCAGTCCCCAGGCAAGCTTCGGCTGTCACTGGTATGCCAGGTCGCGATGTCGTGGTCAAGCCCAGGAAGTGAGCGGCCCGAGGTCCAGTAAGAGCCCCCGAGATGCGATGCTCGGGAGGTCCCCTTTGGTGCGCAAGCGGCTCCTGAAGGGCTAAAAGGGGAGCTTCCTTGCCCGAGCGAAATCGCATTATGCGAAATGCTGACTATGAGGTTCACGCCTGCGCGTGTGAGGCGACTCATCTTAGCGAGCTTGCAGCCTGCAGTGGTTCTCTCGCTGCGAAGGTAAGCTCCTTGTCCAGCGTTGGGCCACACCTCTCCCTTGATGGTACCCCCCCCCCCCGCGGGGCTCCGCGACCCCATTTCCTCACTCGTCATGGTGCTCTACGTTCTCGGGACCCAACTCTCAAGCAAGGCTCGGCCGCTGCTGGTATGCCAGGTCGGGATGCCATGGTCAAGGCCAGGAGGCGAGGGCTCGAGAGCTGGTAGGAGCCCCTGAGGCGCGATGCTCAAGGCCCCCCCTTTAACGTCCAAGCGACTTGCACGAGAAGGGAGTTGCTTGCCCCACGGGGGCACCCAGGAGGGGTTGTGCCCCACGACACGCGGTGTGGCGTCCTCCTGAGGCGGTGAGGTGTTGGCGAAGCCGCTCGAGGTCCTGCCTCCGGAGGTTCCTGCGAGTTAGTCACGAAACACAAAGGGCAGCTGCACTTGCTATCCTGCCCATGATCTTTCCGCGAGAAGATGAAGGCACTAAGGACCCGGTGAGGTGATGTGCGCGGGGCCGACCGCGAGCCAGTGCTTGGTCACTGAGATTTATCAGCGCTGCAGGGACAGACCCGAGCACAGACGCCGTGCCAGCAGCCCCCGTCACGGGACGAGCAAGAGGTGGGTCAGCAACGTGCGGGAATCGCAAAAGTAACTCCAGAGATGTCGGGTCGTCAGGCGTAACATTAACAACCATAATAACTTGATCATGCGTAACTGGTCTAGGGTACGCGAATCAAAATGGCACAGCTGTGAGGGCGGGCCCCAGCAGCCTGAGGATGATGCAACTCGAGGGGGACCTTAGTTGAACAAACCAAAAAGTACCTAGCACCATCGTCGTAGGAGCGTCGGGGTAGCTGAAGATGCGCGCCATAGAGATCGCTCCTCACTTGCCAGCTGACTCCTGAGGCCCGGGAGGCTCTAGAGGTCCGGGGGGCTCGCAAGGGTCTGGTATCTCCTCCGTCAGGACCGCCTGGTGCCTTGCCTCGTGGGCCGCCAAGGACCCCTGCATGAAGCGCTGGTACGAGGCGGCCATGTTCAGCAGGCTGAACGGCATGCAGATGTAGCTGCAGGGGTAGCCCCCGCTCCGGCCGATGCGAGACGGCTAGAAGAGGCCCTGCGAAGCCCTGTTGAGACCTGGGATGTTGACGCAGACGCGCAGCTGATACGTCTCCAACGTATCTATAATTTTTTATTGTTCCATGCTATTATATTATCTGTTTTCGATGTTTATGGGCTTTATTTTACACTTTTATATTATTTCTGGGGCTAACCTATTAACCCAAAGCCCAGTGCCAGTTTCTGTTTTTTCCCTTGTTTCAGTGTTTCGCGCAAAAGGAATATCAAACGGAGTCCAAACGGAATGAAACCTTCGGGAGAGTTATTTTTGGAACGGAAGCAATCCAGAAGACTTGGAGTATACGTAAGGGAAGCAACGAGGAAGGCACGAGGCAGGGGGGCGCGCCCTCCACCCTCGTGGGCCCCTCGTGGCTCCCCTGACCGACTTCTTTCACCTATATATGTCCATACACCCTAAAACCATCGGGGAACAAAATAGATCGGGAGTTCCGCCGCCGCAAGCCTCTGTAGCCACCAAAAACCAATCGGGGCCCTGTTCCGGCACCCTGCCGGAGGGGGGATCCCTCACCGGTGGCCATCTTCATCATCCCGGCGCTCTCCATGACGAGGAGGGAGTAGTTCACCCTCGGGGCTGAGGGTATGTACCAGTAGCTATTTGTTTGTCTCTCTCTCTCGTGTTCTTTATTTGGCATGATCTTGATGTATCGCGAGCTTTGCTATTATAGTTGGATCTTATGATGTTTCTCCCCCTCTACTCTCTTGTAATGGATCGAGTTTTCCCTTTGAAGTTATCTTATCGGATTGAGTCTTTAAGGATTTGAGAACACTTGATGTATGTCTTGCATGTGCTTATCTGTGGTTACAATGGGATATTCACATGATCTACTTGATGTATGTTTTGGTGATCAACTTGCGGGTTCAGTGACCTTGTGAACTTATGCATAGGGGTTGGCACACGTTTTCGTCTTGACTCTCCGGTAGAAACTTTGGGGCATTCTTTGAAGTTCTTTGTGTTGGTTGAATAGATGAATCTGAGATTGTGTGATGCATATCGTATAATCATACCCACAGATACTTGAGGTGACATTGGAGTATCTAGGTGACATTAGGGTTTTGGTTGATTTGTATCTTAAGGTGTTATTCTAGTACGAACTCTAGGATAGATCGAACGGAAAGAATAGCTTCGTGTTATTTTACTACGGACTCTTGAATAGATCGATCAGAAAGGATAACTTTGAGGTGGTTTCGTACCCTACAATAATCTCTTTGTTTGTTCTCCGCTATTAGTGACTTTGGAGTGACTCTTTGTTGCATGTTGAGGGATAGTTATATGATCCAATTATGTTATTATTGTTGAGAGAACTTGCACTAGTGAAAGTATGAACCCTAGGCCTTGTTTCCTAGCATTGCAATACCGTTTACGCTCACTTTTATCGCTTGCTACCTTGCTGTTTTTATATTTTCAGATTACAAAAATCCATATCTACTATCTATATTGCACTTGTATCACCATCTCTTCGCCGAACTAGTGCACCTATACAATTTACCATTGTATTGGGTGTGTTGGGGACACATGAGACTCTTTGTTATTTGGTTGCAGGGTTGTTTGAGAGAGACCATCTTCATCCTACGCCTCCCACGGATTGATAAACCTTAGGTCATCCACTTGAGGGAAATTTGCTACTGTCCTACAAACCTCTGCACTTGGAGGCCCAACAACGTCTACAATGAGAAGGTTGTGTAGTAGACATCAAGCTCTTTTCTCGCACCATTGCCGGGGAGGTTAGTGCTTGAAGGTATATCTTTAGGTCTTGCAATTGAATCTTTTAATTTCTTGTTTTATCACTAGTTTAGTTTATAAAAGAAAACTAAAAAAATGGAATTGAGTTTGCCTCATACGCTTCATCTTTTTAATATCTTTCGTGAGAATGATGGAAAGGAAAATTGTGCTCAAGTGCTAGAAGAAGAAGTCTATAAAATGTTTGGCACTAAATCTTTGAATGATGAGCATGATTGCAATGTTATTAGTATGAACTCTTTGAATATCCATAGTACTAATGATGATTGCACTAGTCATGATGAGAATGTCTCTTATAAGCATGTCGATTTTTGTGGAGTGCGTAGAGTTTGCAAATACATACCAAAAAGGGAAGATAGATTTTGCAAGAAACATAAGTACTTAGAAACTAAATGGTTGCAAGAAAGGCTAGATGTTTGTGCCGAAAATTTAAATTTTCTTAGCCGTACTTGTGAACTTTGCAATGAACGTGGTCATTTAACTATCCGATGCAAATTGTTTCATGATCTAATCGTTTCCAAAAATTGTGATGACTTGATTTGCCTTGCACATCATAATGAACTTAGTTTGCTTATGGGTTATGAAGAAATGAAACGTATAACTAACTATCTTCCAGTATTTTCCCGTGATAAACTTCTTAATTTTGATCTAGAGGAAATTTATATGTATTGTGCGGTGAATTGCATTGAAAATCCTTATATTGCCAATTACATAAAGAAAAGAAAACAAATAGAGGATGAAGAGAATATTAATGAAAGGGAAGAGGCTTCCCAATATCCTCCTATTATTTCTTATGATGAATCAGGTAACGAGGAGGAGCCTTCTATCCAACCAATCTCATTAATAAGGAGCTCCAAAAAGAGGATTGAACCCACACATGATGTGAAGAAGAAAAGGAAAAGACGGAGAAGCAAAGTGATGCGGAGCATCCCTCGACTACCCGCACCGACACTCCATCACCACCGCAAGCACCAAGTGGGCCAATGACAAGAGCACGTGCACGCAACATCGAGTACGAGGTCACTTCTTTCCTCTTCGAGTTTCGTTCGGTTTCACATGAGAATGGGATTCTACCTCAAAGAGATACGCTATGCATTCTTAGGTACATCGAAGATGATCGTGGGAAGGAGAAGACGGAGATGCGAGCATCCATGGAGCAAGAGAATGAAGGAGAGGCCAAGGAGAAGGAAGGGAAGAAGCCCCTAGACACCCCAGGTGCCCGGACGGAAAGGACCCCGGGTGCCCGGACTCGAAGACAAGGGGAGGGCCGAACCCCCTGGACACCCCGGGTGCCCGGCCTTCTCGGCCCTGGGTGCCCGGCCCCAAAGCCCCGGGTGCCCGGTCCAACGCGCCCAGCCGGCCCCGGGTGCCCGGCCAACCAGCACCGGGTGCCCGGCCCTCCACTTGGCCCTCGCCCAGCCGGCCCCGGGTGCCCGGACCACACCGCCCCAGCCGCCCTCTGCCACCCGGGTGCCCGGGCCTTGGACCCCGGGTGCCCTGTCCTCCCTCCTCCGGTACCCCTGACCGGTCCGGGTGCCCGGCCGGTTCCACCCCGGGAGCCCGGACCCTTCCCCCGTGGCTACGCATTTTAGGGACATTTTAGTCCTTTGTACCCCTCTTTCCCTATGTGTCGTCCCTAGCCTTTATATACTCATCTCCTAGGTCATTTGTAGGGTTAGCAAAGTATTTTAGAACACCAAAGAGAGCTTTGCTCCTTGTATCCTCCTCCTCTTGGAGATCAAGACCCCTCTTTGGGAAGAATCCTTGGGATTATCAAGCCCTCCTCTTGAAGGAGATCAAGATCAAGACCTCACCTAGTGGGAAGAACTTACCTAGTGCTATTTTCCTTGAATTGTTCATGTAATCTTGTGGATCTCATGTATGCTACTCTAGTGGATGTGATATTTGGGTTTGTTTGAGTGATTTGTGCCTTGTGTTCTTGAGTGTTCTTCCTCCTTTTCCCCCTCCAAGTGTGAAAAGATCCCCTCTAGGGTTTCACCCTACAACACAAAGGTAGAATGGTATCTCTCCCAAATGATGTTGCTCCTACTACTCATTGTGATGATGATAATTGCTATACTATTGGTGCTATCCATACTATTAATGATGAGAGTTATTATGCTTATGATATGAAAAGTCCCAAGCTTGGGGATGCTATGTTTGATGAGAATGACAAGTTTGAGAATATATTTGCTGCAATTAATGTTTATCCCAAGCTTGGGGAGGCTATGTTTAAGGAATATGATATTTTTAGCCTCCCAAGTTTTGATGAGAAAAATTATTATGATAGCATGCCTCCTGTTTATGATGGTTATATTGATGAAAGTGGGTTTGGAAGAGTGTCAACTTTAGGAAGTAATGATCCCACTATTTTGGAGGATGTTGAATCTTATTGTGATAATTATGAAAGTGGATTTGGAGAGGTCATGACTTTATTTAGTGATGAATCCACTATTTCGGAAGAGGTTTCAATTGATTATGATGAGAACAAAGTTGCTACTTATGATGATTATTGTGATGACACTTATGCTATAAAAAGTAGTGATGATAAAACTTGTCATGATTATGATTACCCTTTTTCTGAACATTACTCCTTTAATGTGGAAACAATTTATAGTATTCAAGTCTCTTATGATACTCCCACTATTCCGAATGAGAAGAATTTTGCTTATGTGGAGAGTAGTAAATTTTCTATGCAAGTAGATCATGAAAAAAATGCTTTAGGTGCTGGTTATATTGTTGAATTCATTCATGATGCTACTGAAAATTATTATGATATAGGATCATATGCTTCTACATATTGCAATAATATCAAGTTTCCTCTCTATGTGTTGAAAATCTTGAAGATTTGCTTGTTTTACCTTCCTATGCTAGTTGTTTCATGTTCCCATAAATTGTTTGCTCACAAAATCCCTATGCATAGGAAGTGGGTTAGACTTAAATGTGCTAGTCATACGCTTCATGATGTTCTCTTTGTGTTTCAATGCGAGCATCATTGAAATCATCATGCCTAGCTAAAAGGCATTAAAGAAAAGCGCTTGTTGGGAGGCAACCCAATTTTTATTTTTATTCTTTGCTTTTTGCTCCTGTTTAGTAATAAATAATTCATCTAGCCTCTGGTTAGATGTTGTTTTATGTTTTAATTAGTGTTTGTGCCAAGTAAGACCTATAGGATCTTCTTGGATGATAGTTATTTGATCTTGCTGAAAATTCCAGAAACTTTCTGTTCATGAAAACAATTGTTTAAAATCACCAGAACGTGATAAAATATTTATTCCAATTGCAGCAGATCAATAATCAATTTATCTAGGTCGTCCTATTTTGGTAGAAGTTTTTTAGTTCCAGAAGTTTGTGTTAGTTACAGATTACTACAGATTGTTCTGTTTTTGACAGATTCTGTTTTTCGTGTGTTGTTTTCTTATTTTGATGAATCTATGGCTAGTAAAATAGTTTATAAACCATAGAGAAGTTGGAATACAGTAGATTTAAAACCAATACAAATAAAGAATGAGTTCATTACAGTACCTTGAAGTGGTTTATTGTTTTCTTTCGCTAACGGAGCTCACGAGATTTTCTGTTGAGTTTTGTGTTGTGAAGTTTTCAAGTTTTGGGTAAAGATTCGATGGACTATGGAATAAGGAGTGGAAAGATGCTAAGCTTGGGGATGCCCAAAGCACCCCAAGGTAATATCCAAGGACAACCAAGAGCCTAAGCTTGGGGATGCCCCGGATGGCATCCCCTCTTCCGTCTTCGTTCATCGGTAACTTTACTTGGAGCTATATTTTTATTCACCACATGATATGTGTTTTGCTTGGAGCGTCATTTTATTTTCTTTTGTTTTTCTTGCTGTTTGAATAAAGTACCAAGATCTGAAATTCTTAAATGTTAGAGAGTCTTCACATAGTTGCATAATTATTCGACTACTCATTGATCTGCACTTATATCTTTCGGAGTAGTTTGTCGTTTGCTCTAGTGCTTCACTTATACCCTTTTAGAGCACAGCGGTGGCTTTATTTTGAAGAAATATATGAACTCTCATGCTTCACTTATATATGAACCCTTTTAGAGAACAGCATGGTAATTTGCTTTGGTTATGAATTTAGTCCTAATATGATGGGCATCCAAGAGGGATATAATAAAAACTTTCATATAAAGTGCATTGAATACTATGAGAAGTTTGATACTTGATGATTGTTTTGAGATATGAAGATGGTGATATTAGAGTCATGCTAGTGGAGTAGTTGTGAATTTGAGAAATACTTGTGTTAAAGTTTGTGATTCCCGTAGCATGCACGTATGGTGTACCGTTATGTGATGAAGTCGGAGCATGATTTATTTATTGATTGTCTTCCTTATGAGTGGCGGTCGGGGACGAGCGATGGTCTTTTCGTAGCAATCTATCCCCCTAGGGACATACACGTAGTACTTCGTTTTGATAACTAATAGGTTTTTGCAATAAGTATGTGAGTTCTTTATGACTAATGTTGAGTCCATGGATTATACGCACTCTCATCCGTCCACCATTGCTAGCCTCTCTAATACCGCACACCTTTTGCCGGTATCATACACCCACCATATACCTTCCTCAAAACAGCCACCATACCTACCTATCATGGCATTTCCATAGCCATTCCGAGATATATTGCCATGCAACCTTCCACCGTTCCGTTTATTATGACACGCTTCATCATTGTCATATTGCTTTGCATGATCATGTAGTTGACATCATATTTGTGGCAAAGCCACCGTTCATAATTCTTTCATACATGTCACTCATGAGTCATTGCACATCCCGGTACACCGCCGGAGGCATTCATATAGAGTCATATCTTGTTCTAAGTATCGAGTTGTAATTCTTGAGTTGTAAGTAAATAAAAGTGTGATGGTCATCATTATTAGAGCATTGTCCCAATGAGGGAGGGTTATGAGACTCCGGACTAAAAAAAAGAGGCCATAAAAAAAAGAGAAGGCCCAAAAAAACAAAAAAATGAGAGAAAAAGAGAGAAGGGACAATGCTACTATCCTTTTACCACACTTGTGCTTCAAAGTAGCACCATGATCTTCATGATAGAGAGTCTCCTATGTTGTCACTTTCATATACTAGTGGGAATTTTTCATTATAGAACTTGGCTTGCATATTCCAATGATGGGCTTCCTCAAAATGCCCTAGGTCTTCGTGAGCAAGCGAGTTGGATGCACACCCACTTAGTTTCTTTTGTTGAGCTTTCATACACTTATAGCTCTAGTGCATCCGTTGCATGGCAATCCCTACTCACTCACATTGATACCTATTGATGGGCATCTCCATAGCCCGTTGATATGCCTAGTTGATGTGAGACTATCTTCTCCTTATTGTCTTCTCCACAACCGCCATTCTATTCCACCTATAGTGCTATGTCCATGGCTCACGCTCATGTATTGCGTGAAGATTGAAAAAGTTTGAGAACATCAAAAGTATGAAACAATTGCTTGGCTTGTCATCGGAGTTGTGCATGATTTAAATATTTTGTGTGGTGAAGATAGAGCATAGCTAGACTATATGATTTTGTAGGGATAACTTTCTTTGGCCATGTTATTTTGAGAAGACATGATTACTTTGTTAGTATGCTTGACGTATTATTATTTTTATGTCAATATTAAACTTTTGTCTTGAATCATATGGATATGAATATTCTTGCCACAATAAAAAGAATTACATGGATAAATATGTTAGGTAGCATTCCACAGCAAAAATTCTGTTTTTATCATTTACCTACTCGAGGACGAGCAGGAATTAAGCTTGGGGATGTTGATACGTCTCCAACATATCTATAATTTTTGATTGTTCCATGCTATTATATTATCTGTTTTGGATGTTTATGGGCTTTATTTTACACTTTTATATTATTTTTGGGACTAACCTATTAACCCAAAGCCCAGTGGTAGTTCATGTTTTTTCCCTTGTTTCAGTGTTTCGCAGAAAAGGAATATCAAACGGAGTCCAAACGGAATGAAACCTTCGGGAGAGTTATTTTTGGAACGGAAGCAATCCAGAAGACTTGGAGTATACGTAAGGGAAGCAACGAGGAAGGCACGAGGCAGGGGGCGCCCACCCCCCTGGCCCTCCACCCTCATGTTGGGGAACGTAGTAATTTCAAAATTTTCCTACGCACACGCAAGATCATGGTGATGCATAGCAACGAAAGGGGAGAGTGTTGTCCACGTACCCTCGTAGACCGACAGCGGAAGCATTATCACAACGCGGTTGATGTAGTCGTACGTCTTCACGATCCGACCGATCAAGTGCCGAACGTACGGCACCTCCGAGTTCTACACACGTTCAGCTCGATGACGTCCCTCGAACTCCGATCCAGCCGAGTGTTGAGGGAGAGTTTCGTCAGCACGACGGCGTGGTGACGATGATGATGTTCCACCGACGCAGGGCTTCGCCTAAGCTCCGCAACGGTATTATCGAGATGTAATATGGTGGAGGGGGCACCGCACACGGCTAAGAGATCTCAAGGATCAATTGTTGTGTCACTGGGGTGCCCCCCTGCCCCCGTATATAAAGGAGCAAGGGGGAGGCAGCCGGCCAAGGGGAGAGGCGCGCCATAGGGGGGAGTCCTACTCCCACCGGGAGTAGGACTCCTCCTTTCCTTGTGGGAGTAGGAGAAGCGAAGGGGGAAGGAGAAAGAAGGAAGAGTGCGCTCCCTTTCCCTAGTCCAATTCGGACCAGACCATGGGGAGGGGTGCGGCCACCTTTTGAGGCCATTCTCTGCTTTCCCGTATGGCCCATTAAGGCCCAATACGAATTCCCGTAACTCTCTGGTACTCCGAAAAATACCCGAATCACTCGGAACCTTTCCGAAGTCCGAATATAGTCGTCCAATATATCGATTTTTACGTCTCGACCATTTCGAGACTCCTCGTCATATCCCCGATCTCATCCGGGACTCCGAACTCCTTCGGTACATCAAAGCTCAATAAAACTATCATCGTAACGTTAAGCGTGCGGACCCTACGGGTTCGAGAACTATGTAGACATGACCGAGACACGTCTCCGGTCAATAACCAATAGCGGGACCTGGATGCCCATATTGGCTCCCACATATTCTACGAAGATCTTTATCGGTCAGACCGCATAACAACATACGTTGTTCCCTTTGTCACCGGTATGTTACTTGCCCGAGATTTGATCGTCGGTATCTCGATACCTAGTTCAATCTCGTTACCGGCAAGTCTCTTTACTCGTTCCGTAACACATCATCCCGCAACTAACTCATTAGTCACAATGCTTGCAAGGCTTATAGTGATGTGCATTACCGAGTGGGCCCAGAGATACCTCTCCGACAATTGGAGTGACAAATCCTAATCTCGAAATACGCCAACCCAACAAGTACCTTTGGAGACACCTATAGAGCACCTTTATAATCACCCATTTACGTTGTGACGTTTGGTAGCACACAAAGTGTTCCTCCGGTAAACGGGAGTTGCATAATCTCATAGTCATAGGAACATGTATAAGTCATGAAGAAAGCAATAGCAACATACTAAACGATCAGGTGCTAAGCTAACGGAATGGGTCAGGTCAATCACGTCATTCTCCTAATGAGGTGATCTCGTTAATCAAATGACAACTCATGTCTATGGCTAGGAAACATAACCATCTTTGATTAACGAGCTAGTCAAGTAGAGGCATACTAGTGACACTCTGTTTGTCTATGTATTCACACATGTATTATGTTTCCGGTTAATACAATTCTAGCATGAATAATAAACATTTATCATGATATAAGGAAATATATAATACTTTATTATTGCCTCTAGGGCATATTTCCTTCACCTCATGGGCCCCTCGTGGCTCCCCTGACCGTCTTCTTTCGCCTATATATGTCCATACACCCTAAAACCATTGGGGAACAGAATAGATCGGGAGTTCCGCCGCCGCAAGCCTCTGTAGCCACCAAAAACCAATCGGGACCCTGTTCCGGCACCCTGTCGGAGGGGGGATCCCTCACCGGTGGCCATCTTCATCATCTCGGCGCTCTCCTTGACGAGGAGGGAGTAGTTCACCCTCGGGGCTGAGGGTATGTACCAGTAGCTATTTGTTTGTCTCTCTCTCTCTCTCGTGTTCTTTATTTGGCACGATCTTGATGTATCGCGAGCTTTGCTATTATAGTTGGATCTTATGATGTTTCTCCCCCTCTACTCTCTTGTAATGGATTGAGTCTTCCCTTTGAAGTTATCTTATCGGATTGAGTCTTTAAGGATTTGAGAACACTTGATGTATGTCTTGCATGTGCTTATCTGTGGTGACAATGGGATATTCACGTGATCTACTTGATGTATGTTTTGGTGATCAACTTGCGGGTTCAGTGACCTTGTGAACTTTGCATAGGGGTTGGCACACGTTTTCGTCTTGACTCTCCGGTAGAAACTTTGGGGCACTCTTTGAAGTTCTTTGTGTTGGTTGAATAGATGAATCTGAGATTGTGTGATGCATATCGTATAATCATACCCACGGATACTTGAGGTGACATTAGGGTTTTGGTTGATTTGTATCTTACGGCGTTATTCTAGTATGAACTCTAGGATAGATCAAACGGAAAGAATAGCTTCGTGTTATTTTACTACGGACTCTTGAATAGATCGATCAGAAAGGATAACTTTGAGGTGGTTTCGTACCCTACAATAATCTCTTCGTTTGTTCTCCGCTATTAGTGACTTTGGAGTGACTCTTTGTTGCATGTTGAGGGATAGTTATATGATCCAATTATGTTATTATTGTTGAGAGAACTTGCACTAGTGAAAGTATGAACCCTAGGCCTTGTTTCCTAGCATTGCAATACCGTTTACGCTCACTTTTATCGCTTGCTACCTTGCTGTTTTTATATTTTCAGATTACAAAAATCCATATCTACTATCTATATTGCACTTGTATCACCATCTCTTCGCCGAACTAGTGCACCTATACAATTTACCATTGTATTGGGTGTGTTGGGGACACAAGAGACTCTTTGTTATTTGGTTGCAGGGTTGTTTGAGAGAGACCATCTTCATCCTACGCCTCCCACGGATTGATAAACCTTAGGTCATCCACTTGAGGGAAATTTGCTACTGTCCTACAAACCTCTGCACTTGGAGGCCCAACAACGTCTACAAGGAGAAGGTTGCGTAGTAGACATCAGCAGATCGCCGCCCATGTCAGGGGCCGCGGCTACACCCGGTGGTGCGGGGCGACGCTCGCCACGCATGGTTCGCGCTTCCTGAAGCTCCTCGATTGCCTTGGTGATGAACTCCTGCTCGCCTTGCGCCGCGCGCCTTGCGCCTTGCTCGCGGAGGCGCGCGTCGAAGCACACCTCCACGTGGTGCCCGAACGCCTCCCTCGTCACGCTGGTCAGGTCAGAGGCCCTCCAGATGAGAGCCCCTGAGCCCGTCCTGAGGGGGGCGGCTGGCGCGCCTTCCTATGTGAGAGGGAGCGGCGCCCCAGCAGTGGGCGCGGGGCCTGAGGCACGGTCGGCAGGCGCCCCAGCCTCTTGACGGCCCTTGAGGAGGAGCTGCTTCTACTTGGGGATGGTCTCAGGAGGCAGGATGGCGCCCTCGTCGTCAGAGTTCTCGACCGCTGCAGCCTGGTAGGCACGCTCGAGGGAGCACACCGCATCCTTTTCATCGCAAGTGACTGTGATGATGCCGCCACATCCTGGCATCTTGAGGACATTCTAACCATGGTGAGTTGCTGCCATCAACTTGGCGAGGGCCGGATATCCGAGGATGGCATTGTACGGGAGGCGGATGTGGGCTAAGTCGAAGTCGATGAGCTCAGTGTGGTAGTTGTCGCGCTTGCGGAAGGTGACCGGGAGGCGTATCTGCCCCAGGGAAACGGTGGAGCCATCAGTCACTCCTGAGAAGGGCTTGGTGGGGAGGAGCTGGTCATAGGGCACCTGGAGCGTCTCAAACATCTCGACGGAGAGAACGTTTTGCCCCGCGCCACCGTCGATGAGGGTTTTGGTGACGAGGACGTTGCTGATGGTTGGCGTGCAAAGCATCGGGAGCGCGTCAGCTGTGGCTGAGCACTTGACCTGGTCCATGGAGTCGAAGGTGATGGCGTGCTTGGACCACCTGAGGGGACGCGACGCCTCAAGCTTGGGGAGGGCTACGTTCACCTCATGAGCGAACTGCTTGAAGATGCGCTAGGAGGTGGGAGCCTGAGCACCACCCAGGATGCATGCGATCGCGCGAGGCTCTTGGAAGCCCCCGGCCCCATCGTCTTGCTGGTTGTCGTTTCTCCTTGGCGGCGGAGGCAACAGAGGGAGGCCGGCGTTGCCTTAAGGACGGTCCTCGTGAGGCTGGTCCCGCCATGGGCCGTCACGAGGGTGGCCCTACCAGCGGTCCTCGCGGGGCTGGTCACACCAGTCCTGACGAGGGTCACGATTGTCCCAGCGGCCTCCACCACGGCCTCCTCTGCGGCCGTAGCCGCGGTCGCTGCGCTCGGGGCGGCGGCCAAGGCGCCCGTCTCGAATTGCCCTGAGCTCCTGGCAGTCGTTGGTGTTGTGGCTGTGGACGTTGTGGAAGACATAGAACGGGCGGTTGCCCCTGGGGGGCTCATCGTGGTCACGACCACGCTTCATCTCAGGCTCCGCAGCCAGCACGGCGGGACCCTTACATTTTGCTTCCTTGGCCTTGGCCTTCTTGTCTTCAGGATCGGGCTCCGGGAGGTCAAGGAGGGAGAGGTGGCCTTCTTCGGCCCTTGCGCACTTGGTCGCCAGGTTGAACATCTCCAGGGCCGAACATAGGTCCTCATGGATGGCGAGCTCCTCCTTCATCTTGACATCCTGGACACCAACGGTGAATGCCGAGATGATGGCCTCGTCCGACGCCTTCGGGATCTTGAGGCGAACGCTTGTAAAGCGCTGGATGTATTTGTGCAGAGTTTCGCCTGCTGCTGCTTCACGCGCCGGAGGTCAGCCACGGCAGAAGCGCGGTCGCGAGTGCCCTAGAAGTTGGCGATGAAACGCTCGCGAAGCTTGTCCCAGGAAGAGATTGACCCCTCCGGGAGGTTCAGGAACCAGGAGAGCGCGCCGTCCTTGAGGGCCATGGGGAACCACTTGGCCATAACCTTCTTGTCGCCGCTCGCCGCTTCGATGCACAGCGCATAAAGTTGGAAGAACTCTGTGGGGTCGGGGTGACGTTGTAGCGCGGAGGAAGATCTGGCTTGAACTTGCGGGGCCAGACGACAGGACGCAGCTCCGGGGTGAAGGCACGACAGGCCGCCATGCTCACAGGCACGACACGCACCGAGGGAGCTCGGTCCCGACACCCACGCGCCATAGGCTCGAGCGGCGCGAGGTCTTGGTGCTGGCGCTGGGGCACTGGGAGTGCACGCGCATCGGCCTACGACCGCTGCACCACCCGACAGCTTGCTTCATCTCTTGCCGGCGCCCCGCGCCGTGGGTCACATGGGGCCGCGTCGCGCCTGGGCTCCGGGTCAGCGTTACACCGAGGAGGAGAAGGAGGCGCGCCGTGAGCCATGTCGCCCGCCTGGGATGGCGGGGGGGCAGCGAGCGGGACGGCGCTGGAGCCTCATCGGCGGCGTTGACGAGCTCAGCGATGTGACCAAGCCAGTTGTCGTAGAGGTCATTGGCGGGGCGATAATGCAGGAGCTCGCGTGCCATGAGCAGCGCTGCTTGCGTGTTTGTCGGCCCACAGCGGGCATGGAAGAATGATGCCGTGGCCGAAGTGGGAGAACGATGCCGTGGCCGGAGTGGGCGATGGAGTCACGGTGCGGCCATCACGCTGCATGGAAGGTGGCAACGACGAATCCTGCTGCTCGCGAGCAGCAGGGTCAGTGGCGGCGTTAGCCACGGGGGAGGCAGAGCGGCGAGGAGCGTCGTTGCCCACGGGTGCCGTCAGGGCGACACAAGTGGCCCAGCGCTCAGCGCGGACACGACAAGCGTCGGCCATGGGAGCGTTTGAACGGAGGGGAAACGAGCGATGGGAGAAGGACTTCGACACGCCCCTACCTGGCGTGCCAAATGTCGGAATCAGGGCTCCGCAGACCCAAGAAATGTTCAAACTCTGGGGCGTGTGCAAAGAACTCAACCTATCCAGCCTACCAGCTCGTCGCCCCACGGTCTAGCTTGATTCGCGCGAACAAGGAAGAAGATGAACACGACAGTTTACCCAGGTTCGGGCCACCTTGCGGTGTAAGACCCTACTCCTGCTTTGTGGTGGATTGGCCCCACGAGGGGTTGAGGATGAACTAGTACAAGGGATGAACAACCTCGCGAGGTCCAGGGGTGAGGGAATGAGTCGACCCCTTCTACGGTGGTGGCTAACCTATATTTATAGTGGCCCCGGTCCTCTTCCCCCAAAACGTAGGCGGGAAGGGATCCCACAGTGGCCAATTTGAAAGGGGACAAGTAGTACATCTTATCCTGACGAAAAGTGGTCTTCGCCTGCAAAGCTTCTAGTCGTGACGTAGCGGTAGGCTCGGCGATGACATCCATCCTGCCGTGCTGGCGGTCTTGGTCTCGTTGCACCGGAATGGAAACCTTTGCCAGATTTCTCGGGAACCCACGCCTATCCTTGCCTCCTTAGCACCAAAGAGGAAACTGCCCCCTCTGCGCCCGCTGGCGCCCGCCTGCCTCGGTCGTCATGGCTTGCGTCATGGTAGCCTCATGAGGCTGGATACCTGCATAGGAATCTCCGCTCCTCCGGAGGCCGCCTGGGGAGGCTGCTCCTTCGGGAGGTCTTGGCGTCGTCCGCCTCGCGAGACTTGGCCCCTCGCGAGGGTCTTGTCTTGGTGGTCTTGTAGATGGGTCGTACCAGGCCGTTGATGGAGCCACGCCGTGGGCTGCAGGAAGGCAAGCCTGGGTGCCCTGGTTCCCAGAACACCGATGACCACCTACAGTCATGGCGGATGCAGTGCAAGGGAGGAGGATGGGAAGCGGCTTGTAGAGTGGAGAGCCGGGTGTGGCTGCCTTTAAATAGCGGATTCCGATGAGGCCAAGCATCCGGGTGTGTCAATGCGCGGCGCTGGAGTGCGTTTCTCGACCGGCGAGCCTGCTTAATGGCGGCATATATGGACGAACGGGGCATTCAACGAGCGTGGTAGATATCCGTCCCGTCCAGTCACGCGTTTTTGGCATTGAACAGACGCGGACACTGAAGACGCGTCGCGACCGGCGTCATTGCCAGGCACACCGCTTCAATGGCGAAGGCAGTGAGAGTTCGCGTCCGCCCTGAGCCGTCTTCAATGTGGAGCGGCGCACTCTACAGCGGCATGATTACGGGCAGCTGGCGCTGGGCGTGAATGCACACGGGCGAGTGAGGAGGGGTTTGGGTGGGCCAGGGTAGTCAGAAGCGGGTGTGGCAATGACCCATACTCCAGAAAAGCCCCCACGTTTGTCTCTGGTTTGCGGTGGAAAGTACGTCTGGGCCGTGCCACGGATACAGAACCGCGTTGCATGGCTTCCGTGATCCGGACTGCACAATCCTAACGGATGCAGGAGGTTCGAGGGTAAGCGTTGGAGATGCCCTTATTCGGAATAGTAGGGTCCATTGGCTTGAACAGTTATTAGGTATCATCTACTTGCTATTTCTTTGACTATTATAATATCTCCAATCTTTGCTTGGTTATAACCAACTACAAATCATTAGATAAAGGACGTCTTGCCGGCTGTGGATACACCATGGACGCTGCGGTGCGAGTCCATTCCTCCTCTGCTGGACGTGGACCTGTACGATTCTTATAGTCGGTGCAGTGCATCCTTGTCACCTATCTCAAAGAAGGCGTGCGTCTGCCGCTCTCCGGGAGGGGGAACCGAGACTGGGGGTGGCCGCCCTGTTGGGTCTGGCATCACTGCGGCTGAGTCTCCTATCCCGAGTGCGACCTCAACCCCCCGATCAGCCACCCCTTGCCCATCTCCACCAATTCGCTCTGCGGCCTCCAAGTCAACACAGATGGGGGCTACGCTCTCGGCTAGGGCGATCGTCGTCTCGCCAATCCGCCTCGACAACTGCTTCCGGGGCAAGGACTTCACCGACAACCTAGAAAGTGTGGCGGCCTTGGAACGCATCCGCGATGATCTTGAGCAAAACCCGGTGCAGGACAAGGTCGTGACCCCCGGGGCACAAGTGGGCACGAGGGCGGCGGTTTCCAAGGCCTCCAAGAAGATGGACAAGGCCATGATCCTCAAGGCCAACAAAGCCATGCAAGTTGTGGAAGCCACTAGCAAGGGCGCAAGACCGAAGGCACGTGGAGGAGCTTGCCTCATAGGTGCGGGCAAAGTATACTAAGCTGCATCGATTGACACGGGGGCACCATCGACATGATGTCATCCCTAGCTACCTCGAGAGCCTACCCCCTCCCCCTATAGCGTTGCGTCGCTTGATCCCGCCTACAGGCATGTATCACATGTATCTCTGTCTTTATTTCGTCGTACTTTGTCAAACTTGTTGAATTCGTAAGGGCCTCAGTTTAAAACCGGGCAAGCGCCTCTTTTTAAAAAAATAAAGGACATAAATATTATTTCTTCCCGGGTCTGTTTATGGTTGTCACATAGCCGGTACACCAATTCTTCCGAAAATGAGTACACAAGAGAAAAAAAACATGCTTCGTGGGGATGCGCCCACTGCGCGACACATGGTGGCGTCTAGACGCACAAGTGATGCGCTCTCAGCCCATCAAAAGTGTCTACTGGGTTCTCTTCAAAAGGATACCCCTTAATTAGTTGCTGTCAAGTTTTCTCTCTTTTAGTCAACCGCTAAAGAGTTTGTTGCGGGATTAGCTGACGAGCAAAGGCGAACTGCAATCACCCATGAAAGGCATTGCTGCAGTTGAGATTTATGGCACGAGCTCCTATTTGCCGCTTGCTCGGCAAATAGTACAGCATTCGCACAGGGGGAGCCCGAGCGCACCAACCCATGTAGCACGCATGTTTCTTCTGGGATTTTTCATGAATGTATTTCGTTGGACTTTTCACATTTTATTAGTTTTCATTTTGTTTCCATTTTTATTTTTAAAAACCTGAAAACATTATATTTTGAAAATATAATATTTCTTAAATTTTGCGAATTTTTTCACAAAATATGAATATTTTTGATAAAAATTGTGAACAAATTCTAAAAACATGAACAAAATTCAAAAATTTACGAAATTCTTTCTAAAAATTCTGAATAATATTTGAAAAATAATTTTAGAATAATATAATGTGATATTTTGAAAACATTGTGAACAATTCTTACAATATTAACATTTTCAATTTTTTGAGAACATTTCTGAAAATTGTGGCCATTTTTTGAATTACATGAATACTTTAAAACAGGTTTCAAAAAATAAATATTTTTAAAAAAATTGCCAAAGAAACATTTTTATTAATAAATGACTAAATAAACAGGAAAAGGCAAAATAATAAAAAATATCAAAAAGGGACTTTCTGGAATGTTCGTAAACTGAAAGCCTCAGAGAAAATGGTAGTTATTACACTAGGCTGCTAAATGGGCCGGCCCGAATAGCGGCCTCGAATGTACCTTCTCTGCAGCGGCCACATTTTTATCGCAGAATGCGTATAAAAATACCACGCCCAACTTTATTAAAGCTCATTAGTAGTGTTTACATATTCTGGCGGATCTACAAGCCAGGCATAACATCCTGGCACTAAAGCGAGAGAATTTTTAGCAGCGTTGTAAGCATCTAAATTAACCTCCCTTCATTCATGGCAGAAAGTAGTATTCCAAGTCTCATTCCGGATAGCCTTTATCTCCCTTGCTAGCAATGCATTTTCTCCCACCCTTCCATCTTCAAAAGTTTGAACAAAATCTTGCACAATCCGATGCAATAAAGCACCTCGCCCAGCTGGAGATCTCGTCGCAACCTTAACGCTTCTCTTCGCGCCATGCCTCCACACAAGACAGCGCGATCGTCCCCTCGATGACCAACAACGACGCACCCAAGAAGCTCTCGTTTTCTAATCAAAAATTTCTCCTAGCTATATTTATGTTACCTGACTTGGATAGAGCACCATCAACATTTCCTTTTGCTACTTCTTGTGGCAAAAAAATTGGAAAAGCATTTATGAGGGACCTCATGTTGCCCTGCATAAGGCGGCGCAAGGGATCCGCTATTTGTTGCATTTTGCAACAAATATTCTGCCACTCGCCCACACTGAGCCGTGCTGAGCCGGCCCATTTCTAGTTTGAGTTTGAACTGTGAACCCCCCCCCCCCCCTCCCCCAAAAAAAGTATGTGCGCGAGGGAGGATCGAACATGGGACCTCCTGTAGAGAGCGTGCGTGTGTAGCCAATAGAGCAGATGATGTTTGCCAACTAATGCGCAACGAGCGACTATAAGAGCTATAAGCAAGCGACAGATTTAAGTCATTTTTTGGAATCTCGAAAATGCATTTTTTGGAAGAAAAAAAGTGAATTGCTTTTGAAATGCAAACTTTTTTTCAAACAACAAATAAATTTTTTTCATTTTATTTTGAAAAATTTCATATATTGTTGGAAAATATGACATAATTAGAAGCTTTGAAAAACCAGAATATTTTTGAAATGTTAAATAATTTGAAAACAAAATTATTTTTTGGAACACTGAATTTGTTTTTTGAAAACGTGAACATTTTAAAAGAGAACATTTTTTCAAAATAGTAGCATTTTTGGAAACAAAAATATTTCTTGAATATGTGAATATTTTTTGAGAACAGGAAATTTTTAAAACTCCTGAACAAAATTGAAAAATTATAACTTTTGAAAACACGAACATTTTTTTGACTTTGTGAGCAATTCTTATTGAAAAAGCAAGCATTTTTTTTCAAAACACAAATTTTATTTTTCAAATTTATGAGCATATTTGAAAAAGATAAATAAACTTCAACACAAAAGACAAAAATAATGTGAAAAAGGGACAGACAAAGAGAAATAAAATGGGCCCGACTATCTGGGGCGCCCCTGTGCGAAATCCCGAATATTTGCTGCCAGGGCTATATGTCGTCTGTATTCTATCTATATCTATCTTTACTTTAATAATAAAGGGGTTATTGCTTCTGTCGGTACGTCATAAAATTGCCCCCAAACTTGCCAATAATTATCCACTATCCTACTTGTAAGTGAGAGAAAACAATCGTAGTGGTAGCATCCGCCTTGGCTTTGGTTTATATAAGGCGACGCCCTCATTTATCACAAGAATACTTACATACCTGGCTGGTTGGAGCCTATGTCTTCTGCCTCGGAGACCTAGGTTTGATCCTTGCTCCTTGCTCCTTACTTTTCTTTCTTTCTTTTCTTTTGGCCACACCACCTCATCTTTGGTTAATAAGAAGCAATCCCCTCAATTAAAACAAACATTCATATATGCATGACTGGCTGGAGCCTAACTCTTTCAACCGGGAGACCCAAGCTTGATTCCTCCCCAACTCGCTTTCTCTTTCTATTTAACTTTTTTTCAGATTCAAATATTTTTAGAATATTCATATCTTCCAAATCTAACATGTTATGTATGAAAATTTCTCAAAAAGATGTGTAGATTTCTCAAAAACAAATGTGTAGATTTTAAATATGCTATTATCCTGCATGTTAATCATTTCTAAAATTACGTTTAGGATGCATCATAGTTTGATACTCTCACAAAAGCTATAATTTACTACTAGCTACCATATTCTAAAGATAACAACACATACATAAATTATCCTCCCTATTTTCATACAATGCACAATAACCAACCCCTATATGAACATGTACAATAAACAACTGATACGAGCTTTATGTAAACCAGTGGCATAACGTTGATTACCATATTGTTAGAAAATGTGTTCATATTTTTTTAAAGAATATCAATGTTGATATGCAACCTTGAATATTTGGTATGAATGTCCTTAAAGATTGATTGTTTGCAGTGGAGCCGTATAATATGTTTGCAACCAAATTAAGTCTTGACGTGAATTATAGTTGCAAACACGCGTATCAGCAAGACAAAAATAATGCTCTTATGCATATGCTATCTTTCAGTACTAAAATGTACTTTGCTATTTTCATCCTAATTGAACATTTGCTTGGTGGGCAATAATAAAGGCGATGACGGCAATTAGGTAAATATTTATGTTATCTAATAAATTGGAAACACCTTGAGTATACTTAAAAAATTATCTCACCTTTATGTTTTTGTGCAACACCACTTATCTTATTGTTTGTCGTGTGCTTCATAAAAAGTTTCAAAGGATTTGCTAATGTTGCCAGGTGTGTATAAGGGGTTATTGTTTTTCTCCCGTTGCAACACACGGGCATGTTTGCTAGTACCTAATAATAATAAAGGGTCTATTGCTTCTGGTGGTACGTCATCGAAATTGCCCCCAAAATTGCAAAATATTACCCACCGATGCCACCTATAATTGATAAAAAATGTTTCACACAGGGAAAATCCTCACCTGGGCCTGCCCATGCAGTAGTAACCTTATATACTGCGCTCTGCGTGCTGGTAGAAGACATAACATGTCTGGTTGGATCAGCCCATGTCCGGGCGGCCTATTTTTTAAATTTTCTTTTCCTTTCCATCTTCGTTGTTTCTACTTTAATTAATTTGGGACTTCAAAAATGTTCCCAAAATTAAAAAAACTGTGAACATTGAATTAAAATGTTTAACAATACATTAATATTTGTGGATTCAGAAAATGTTCGTGATTTGTAAAAAATACTCGCATATTCAAAAACTGTTTGCAATTTTGAACACAAATGTTTGGGAAATAAAAAATTGTTCATTATTAAAAAATCATGTATTACAAACTTTTAATGAAATTGAACAAAATTTCGGCAATTAAAAAAATCTTCATGAACTAAAAATATTATAAAAAATTCAAAAACTATCTGTGACTTACAAAACAGTTTATTATTCATAAAATGTTGGCGGATTCAAAAACTGTTCAATAAATCTCAACAAATGTTTGTGAATTTCAAATTTTGTTAAACCATTTTCCTAAAAAGTGTTCGTCGATTGTAGAAACGTTCACCTATTCAAGATTTTCTTTTTAGAAAAATATTCAAATTTATAAAACAAATGTTTGCTAATAGTATAAAATGTTCATGAATTCAAGTGATTTCATGATTTTACAAAATGTTCGAAAATCTGTAAAAATATTCAAAATTTCAGATATTTTCATGAGTTTAAAATATGTTCAAGATTTTCAAAAATTGTTCATGATTTCACGAAAATGAGAATGATATTGTATCTCGGTGATGAAGCAAATTGTAGTCATGGCCATTGGCGATTATGAATTTATTTTGCCATTGCAACACACGGGCCATTTTGCAAGTAACTTTCTAATATAGGAATAGCTAACGGGCGATAGTAAAAGCTGGCCGGCCCACTTTCTTGCGCGCCTAGGTTTGTTATGTTCTGGCGCGATCGCAGTAGAGTTTGCTCACTCCGTTTCTTTTCTCTTTTTTCGTTCTTCTTTTTTTATACAGCTTGCATATTTTTTGTATATATTTGTTTTCCAAACTTATAACCATTTAACAGTTTTCTAATACATATTAAATTATTATTTTACAAAACTTGTTTCCAATTTACTTTTTTCACGTACGTGGTAAATATCTATTAAAATAGATGTTGAATTTTTATTATAATTTTCTTGCGATTTGTTAACATTTTTATTACATTGTAGAGATATTATTTTAAGTGTCACATTTTTTTTGAAACTTGTGAATATTTTTTTAAATGTGACGTCCATTTTTTGAATGTAAAAGCATTTTTATTGAATTACATGTTTTTTTACATTTGTATACACATTGTTTTAAATGTCATGTACATTTGTATTGAAATGTGTGACATTATATATTTTTCGAACTTTTCGTAAATATGACAAACATTTTTCTTACATATGTGTGATTTTTTTTCATATGATTAAAATACCGGTTATAATTTTTTATTTTTTACACTCTCACTTATATGTTTTCTGTATACGACCGAGACATTTTTCTATACATTTTAAACATTTTTTAAATGCAAGATTAACATTGTACAAACCTTTTTCCGAGAAATGTCTCAAACATGTTTTTGAAACTCATGAATATTTTATTAAATGTTGCATTTTTAATATATAGAATCATTTTTTTTGAATTACACAAATATTTTGTCAGAACATTGTCATATACATGATTAACACTTTTTACTTTTTGATTCACAGTGTTCATTTTTCTTATACATCAAAAACATTTTTCGAGCGGCACATAGCCGTGACCCCTATTTGCTGCATCGTGCCACAACTAAAGTTTTCCACAGTGCGGAACAAACAAACATGGACCCTGCTGTGCGTGACCTATTTTGTCACTACTTTTCTATTTCGTTTTTAATTATGTTTATTGTTATTTGGAAATAAAATTGAAAACAATTTGATTTTTTTAAATCAAGTTTTTTTTAGAAAAAGCACGATTTTGTAAAAAAGTTCAGTAAATTATAATTTTTCTGATAATTTAATATAACAGTCCGTGAATCCAAAAAATGTTCACAAATTTAAAATATAACCATGAATTTGAAAAATTCTAAATTAGATGGAAAATTTTCTTGCAATTTAAAATATTTTAAATTTAACAAATGTTCAGGAATTAAGATGAAGTTCAAACCTAAAAAAAATGTTCCAATTTCAAGGAAATGTTCACGAATTGAAAAACTGTTTTTAACTTGAGAAAAATGATCTCTAATCTGAGAAATTTTACATATTCAAACAGTGGTTGTGAATTTAAAAAAAATAAAAAATAAAAATATTTCTGTTAAATTGGAAAAAACATTGTGAAATCGAAAATTGTTGTTGATTTTGAAAATGTTCAAAACTTTAAGAAATGTTCATGAATTTTGAAAATTGTTTGTGAAATCAAAATATGTTCTTTAATTTGAAAAGGATGTGCAAATTTTAAAATAGTAAATCGAAAAAATTATTCAATCGTCTTGAGTTTTGAAAGCTAAGTTCCAATGAATGCAACCGACGAATAAAGAAAATACAAAAAGAAAAACAAGATCAAATAAAAGGAAAGTGTCAGAACAAGCCAACACGAGTGTTTGAAGCTCTCGCCGAGTTAATGTACAACCTTATTACAACTTATTCAAATAAATACCGCCACATCTTGATGTAGACGTGGAAGTAACTTCCCAAAGCTTAAGCTTTTGCAACGCCAAACAAACGAGATGATTGTGACGGCTGGGAGTTCGGAGCCTGTCCTTGACTCCACTCGGAGAAGTTGTTCCCCATGTACCGAAAGTGTCTCGAAGAGAATTGGCAAGGTTGCTCGTGTTGTTGATGGAGGCTTCGAGGTTGTACATGTAGGGCACATCCTTTGGTACATCATATTGGTCTCCTCCTACTCTTAGTCAGTAGCAAGTTTGTCTTCGCTCACCTCATCTGGTTCGAGCCTCTTTCTACATCTTCTTCCTGTGGCACCTAATGCAATTTTTTTCCTCTATCGAGAAACGATTAGTCATGGGAGTAGGGAACAAGTGTACCACTCTAGTAATTCAAATGAAGTGACGACCATGAGGGATATTGCGAGCCCGGCACTCAAAAGAACACGAGTATTGATAAAGGTGTTACCTACGAGCTAGCATGGGTTGGTGAATTTCAAGCCAAGGGAGTTGGCTAAATGGTGAACACTTCGCCGCAAGCGATATATCCTTGTGCATAGTTTACTTGGTATGCAAGGTGAAGCAAAAGTATCATGCCCAAGTTGGGTGAGTAGCTGATGCCAGGGTTCACGACCTTCCCAAGAATCTAGATGTTTTCTTCATTAACCTTTGAAACTTCTCCTCGTACCTGCAATGAGTTAGTGATAACATATAGCAGGATGCTCAATGCAACTTGGCCTATTTCTATAGCTTTGGCAAATAATTTGACCGAATAATGAAAGTGGGCGAGGTTCGAGCCTATCGTAGGTGTAGCGGTAGTGTTCATCGTTGTTGGGGAAGCCAAGTGGTTTCACCACTCCGTGAGAGAGATGTTGAAATTTTGGTACATGAGACGAAAAGTGACTGATCATCTTCTTCTCCGGGGTTCAACCCAACATTGTGCGAAAGAGTGCTAAGAAACACAAGCATCAATCAACAAGACGTCGCAAAGTTCTGAAAAACAAAATGCTGCAAACCAGCATTAGTGCATAAGTGCAAACCAGCGTTAGTGCAAACAAGCGTCAATCAACAAAGCATGGCTATCATGGACGGACACTCCCACTTGGTTGTTTTCATCTTCCTCTCATGAAGCACTGGTATCCCCTCTTCGCCTCAAGACCAACAAAGTTGATCCCTTGAAAGTAAACAAGTTGCCTACATGCAACTTCATCGGGTGCATTGACGGCTTCACCACAAGCGGTGCGAGTGGACCTTCTCATAAACATCTAAACAAAATAATTTTTTAGCACAATAAAATGGTTCACAAGTGGACCTATGTAAAATACAAGATCAAAATCTTCTAAAAACATCAACAAATTTGTGCTCATATGAAAAATTGCATCAAAAGTACGTATAACCTAAACATAGCAATGCCAGTCACACAGAGACGGATTCGTGGAAAATAAATTGGGGATCGAAGGAGAAGCAAAGTGTAGATCGTTCACGCGGAAAGATTCGAACTACAAACGAGTAGGGAAGGAGATCCTATGAAGGTTTCGTAGGGTTTGGAGAGGTTTGGGAGGAAGAAGAAAGTGTTAGAAGAGAGATGGGGAAGATTTACCTCCTCCTTGGGCGTTATTGGCTTTCACAGCACGCGGTACAACTGATGGTACGAGCGCTTGCACTCTTACCAGACGCCGTCAAATGTCCTGGGCAATTGACCATCTCTATGCATACCTGGTACGAGCATCAGTGTGAGAAAATGCGCTCGTAAACACAGTCTCAGAGAAATGAGACCTTTTGTTGCTTCTGCCTGTGCACCTTGTACGGCCAACACTACGAGCAACCGCGCTTGTACCCGACACCGTCTTGGAAAATCGACCTTTTTGTTTGGTTGGACCTAGCGAGTTACGACCAACGGTATGAGTAACCATGCTTGTACTAAACACCGTCGGTTGTGCTAGACTCTGTGGGCTTTCCTCTTCTCATGCGGTATGACTGCCGATACATCTAGGTCATACCATGTGCCGTCTAAACCTCTAAATTGCCTGAAAAGTTACCTTTTATTCGGGATTTTCTTCTAACAGCTGAGAGGTTAGTTTCAACATATGTAATAGGAAAAATATCCAGACTTTCAATGTATGCACAAAACATAGCAACTTTTCATTATGAACAACGTTAGTAGCGACTCTTTTTCTCTTCTTTTCGTTTCAAACAAAAACTTCAACACTCTATTGAAACAACAAAAACACACTTACTTTTATATCTACCTTATTCACATGGTTGCCTCCCATGTAGCGCTTTGTTTTTAGTCGGCCAGCTTGACCATAGTTATGATTCACTACTGCAAATTGGGTCTAAGACGACACATCTATCACACACCATTTGATCAAACTGTGTATGATGCAACATCCAAAAAAGCATGGTGTGATGTCAGAATATTAAAGCTCATGGTACATCAAGATCGTGTCCTATCAAGATCACGAGAGAGAGAGAGAGATCATACACATATGTATTGGTACATACCCTCAGCCCCGGGGGTGAACTACTCCCTCCTCGTCATGGAGGCAGCGGGGATGATTAAGATGGCCTTCGATGATGGCTTCCCCCTCCGGCAGGGTGCCAGAACAGGGCTCCAGATAGATCGCATTGGAACAGAGGCTTGAGGTGGCGGAAAAACTCATCAAGGTTAACTTTCGGGGGTTTCTGGATTTATAAGAATTTTCAGCGTTGAAATCACGTCAAAAGGAGTTACGAGGGACCCACAAGTTCAGGTGCCAGCCCTGCCCCTTGGGGCGCGCCATGTGAGCTTGTGGCGTCCTCGTGGGTCTTTTGGTCCTCAAAGCTTCAAGGGTCTCTTATGTTCCAAAAAAAATCACCGTAAATTTTTATCGTGTTTGAACTTTGTTTGGTATGGTTTTTTTGTGAAACAAAGAAATAGGCAAAGAAAAGGAACTGGCACTTGGCACTAAGTTAATAGGTTAGTCCATAAAAATCATATAAAAGTGCACCAAAACCATGTAGAATTCATGTAAATATAGTATGAATACTTCATAAATTATAGATACGTTGAAGACGTATCAGCATCCTCAAGCTTAATTCCTACTCGTCCTCGAGTAGGTAAATGATAAAAGAAATAATTTAGAAAGTGTGAATGCTAGAATAGTACATAAGTATGATGAATGGTAATTGTAATCACTTTTTCTAGCATCAATATATCATAAACAACAACTCATTTGTCATAAAACTTATAATGATCAAGTAGCAAACTATTCACATGTTAAAGTATATATCACAAACTCTCTTGAACCTTAACAAACTATGTTTTGAGTCATCAAACAATTACGATTCATCTTATTTTCAGGAAGGGTCTATGTAAGAGCTTTGATTTAGCAAATTCCACATACTCAACTATCATATAGTTTTCCATGATTGCTAACACTCAAAGCATATTTTTGGAACAAACTATTTCCATCAGACACAGAGGAATACTGAGGTTTAATAAGTGTTGGGAAACGTAGTAGAAAACAAAAAAAAACCGCACCTACGATCACCCAATATCAATATGAAGATGCATAACAGGTTGGGATCACGATCGTAACCATCACCAAGTTGCCACGAAATAAGAACGTGTCGGCGTAGATCGTACTTGGAGTCCCTCGAATCGTCAATGAACGATCCCTCGTAGCACCCACGAACAGTCCCTCAAACTGAAGACTGAAAGCACATCCTTTCTACTTGGTTGCAAGCATGCAACCTTCATGATCCGGCAGCACTTCGCCGTCCGAGCTAATCGTCAACGGAGAATTAGAGGGAGGAGATTAGAACCACACTGAGCTTCTAATTATGAGGACAATAGGATTATCCTAGCTCTAGTTAGTCAACTAGGACCAACTAGAACTAGAAGAACTAGAGGAGGCTCCAAAACTTGTATGTTCAAAAGCGCAAAATCCTCATGTACATATAGGTTGAAGGGGAAGGAGAGGGCAGCCACCAAGGGGGAAAGTTTCCCCCTTGGGGTTCCGGCCTAGGAGGGCGAGGAGGATTCCTCCCCCTTGTTCAATTCAAGGAAGGAGGCACTTTCCCACTTGGCCCTTCTTGGCCAAGTTGCCTTCCACCTCTTGGCCTTTTTAGGCCCGTTGATATTTAAATTAAATATAAAATGTTCTAAATACTTGTAAACCATTATATATATATGGAAATTTTTTCCATCTATATATAATTTATTGGTAATGCCCGGTATTACCCGATACTCACCGAAACCATTTTGGTGACCCCGAAACGCTTCTGGATCCTCTCGGAACTATTCCGAATATTCATGAAATAATTCCACAAATATATTATAATGACTCATGTCCTACTAACACTCAGCAGATTGTGATTGCATTAAGCTTGTGACCCCGTAGGTTCGGTAACTCACAGACATGGACGAAACCGTTCGTTCAATGACCGACAACGGGACTGTGGACATCCATATTGGTCCATGTGAGTACACGAATGATATTCGAGTGAACCTTATCACGTGTTGTTCCCTTTGCTTCGTGATACTTCACAAAACCCGGGATGCATCGGTATCCTCCTGAGTCATCACGATGCTCACTATACCGAAATCCTCATCACTGGTTTTGTTCTTCTTTCTCATTATTGTGTTCCGACATCCCCATGACGAAGTCATATTTGTCTAGTCAGATGATGATTGATGCCATCACACCGAGAGGGCCTTGAGAATATCCCTCCATCATCGGAGGAGCAAATCCCACTTTCGAGCTATCTAGTCCCTTGTCAAACTTTCCGATGAACTGGATAGAGAGATATTCTTAGGGCCCTCCCAGTGTGAGGACATTCATCATTGTCTGGCCAGACACAAGTGACTGTGTCATGGGGATGCCAGAACATGTCAACGAGAAAGAAGAACAAAATTGATAACGAGGAGATCACTATAGTGAGCATGTGTATGACTCAAGAGGATACCGATACATCTCACCTCGATTTTTGAAAAGTACCGCGAAGCAAAGGGAATAGCACATAATTTTTGATTGTTTCATGCTATTATATTATCAATCTTTTATGCTTTATACACTATTTTATACCATTTTTGGGGACTAACCTATTAACTCAGTGCCCAGTGCCAGTTGTTGTTTTCTGCTTCTTTTAGGTTTTACTGAAAATCCATACCAAACGGATTCCAAACACGACAAAACTTTTTGACGATTTTTTCTAGACCAAAAGAGACCCTAGAAGCTTGGGGGGAAGTCCAGACGACAAACGAGAAGACGACAAGGAGGGGCGGCGCCCTGCCCCCTTGTGGGCCCCCTGTGGCTCTGATTACCCTTATTCTTGCCTTATAAATTCCTAAATATTCAGAAACTCCCAAGAGAGGACCCGAAAAATTCTTCCGCCTCCGCAAGCCTCTCTTCTTCTACGGTCCCATCCGGAGGCCTCTCCCGGTACTCTACCGGAGGGGGAATCCACCATGGAGGGCTTCTACATCAACCTTGCTGCCTATCCAATGATGTGTGAGTAGTTCCCATAGGACCTATGAGTCCATAACAATAGCTAGATGGCTCTCACTCTCTTTTTGATCATCATATAATGTTCTCTTCTGAGATCGATTCGATGTAATCCTTTCGTGTGTGTTTGTTGGGATCCAATGAATTGTGGGTTTATAATCTTATTATTCATTGTAAGTAACTGAGTATTTTCTTAACTTTATTATGTGGGATTTTATAGCCTTGTATTTCTCTCTGATATAATTGTCTAGTTTCACCAATTAGATTGGTTTATCTTTAGCGGGAGAGGTGCTTGGTAGTAGGTTCAATCTTGCAGTTTCCTCACTCTATGACAGCAGGAGTAGCGAGGCACATATTTGCATTGTTGCTACTAAGGGTACAACGATAGGCTCGAACATGTTATGTGGTCTTGCTTTGTCTAGATTATGTCATCATGCTCCAAGCATTACTCTGTTTGTTATGAACTTAATATCTTAAAATGCATGATGGATAGCGGTCGAGGGGTGGAGTAATAGTACTAGATGGAGATGGATGTCGGTCTACTTGTCTCAGACGTAATGCCTATTTATTGTTCATGCCATGAATAATGTCATAACTATGCGCTTTTCTATCATTTGCCCAACAGTAATTTGTCTACCCACAGTGCTATGCTTATGAGAGAGATGCCTCTAGTGAACGCTATGCCCCCCAGGTCCATTTTATTTATATTTACTAAAACCCTAAAAAAATACTTGCTGCAATTTATTATCTTTTATTTTACTTTGCAATTTATCTATCCATCACTACCAGAATTAATCCTTGCAAATAACGAGTACAAGGGGATTGACAACCCTCTTGCCCGTGTTGGGTGCAAGTATTTGTTGTGCGCGCGTGAAGGCACTGTTGACATTTGTTGCGTGAGTCTCCTGTTGGTTCGTAACTACTTTGCAAGTTGGCAACTCCAAGATTCAGTACAATGCTAAATTCAGTTAACTACTTTGCAAGCCAGTAACTACAAGATTCAGTACAAAACTAAATTCAGTTAACTACTTTGCAAGTCAGCAACACAAGATTCAGTACAATACTAAATTCAATTAACATTACAAAGATCAGTAAACACTGATATTAAGCTAATTCAGTTACACACCAATGTGCTTAAACAGGAAGGCAATGAAAAATTAGCCACTTACCACAACCATAAAATCTCCTCCCAGTGTCTATGCCATCAAGTGCAACATATCTTTTGGCTCTAAGCTGGTGGTGAAGCTTGCATTTGATGGCCGGATCAGCTGGCGAGCCACACTAGGAAGCATCAATGGTGGTCTCCAGGTTTTCCTGCTTTGACAAGAAGCATCAACGTAGCTTAATCATATATGAAATGGAAAATCCCCAAACCATAACCCTAACATAAAACCAAACCAGTGGGGAATCTTACCCACAGATCCATGCCCATGCCGGCGTAGCTCAAGTCCTCCTCGCTGCTCTCCTCCCCGTCTTTCCAGGAAGACATTGCGAGCCAGCGGTGAGGTTGACCGGTCCCGGCGCAAAGGCGAGAGTGGTGGAGAGGTGCGTGAGCTTGAGTGAGGGAGCGAGTTGGGAGAGAGAGTGAGCTAAATGACTTCGCGTCGCCCACTGTTTTCGTGTAGGGAAACGCATCCCGATCGCGCCAGTCAGGCTGCCGTTAACGACCGTTAGGCATCATGTCGTCCCCGCGCGTGCTTTTCCACGTCAATTTTGTTCAAAAAATGGTTCATTGTAGTTTGCCACTGACACTTTTTCGACGTGGTGGAAAGTGCAACATTTTGTAAAGTGATGGTTTTCTGCTAATCACATCACTATTATGGTGATTTTGTGCATTTTACTCTGACGCTCCCGTCTATCTTTCCATGTACCACAATAGTAGGGAACGAAATAAAATCACTTGTTGTGTACAAGGGTCAGAAAATCACATCTCATTCACCTCTCATGGAAAACATTTATATACTTTCGTGAAAAAACATTTATTTACACTTTACTGCGCATGTACACAACCCCAATATTTATCCAAGCTGTCACTCTCCATTTTGTTGGTTCACAAGCAATTCTGCATGCATTCAAGATAAAAAAATTCAAACGAGCAAACGTCTTGGTACATTGTGTGGGGAATCTCCAAAGCAGACCCTCAAACCACACGCAACCGTTCAGATCGTGCGATCTGAACATGTTTTGCCACTCAACACGGGGTTCTATCGGTCCGCCGACCGGTCCGGACGTGATTTTTCCTGCAAACCGAAAACAAATCGAGGGACCTTGTGCGCATTAAGACCACTGCCACACCCGCGTTTCACAAACTTGGCCCCACCAGAACACCTCTAACGCGCCCGCGCGCTTTCCCTCCTGAAGTTAGCCGCCCGCATTCATGTCGGCCAAGAGTGGACGCGACCGCTCACTGGAGCCGACATTGAAGCGGCTCGCCGACCGAGAGCACTGTCTAGAGTGCACACCTTCTCTCCACATTGAAACGACATCCGTCTGCCCGCCTACCTCCATTAAACCGGTGTGTGTGTAGAGGAACCTACTCCAGCGCCCCGAGCACCACACGCCCATTTTTGTGACGGCCGACATTAAACACCACTTCGGCTGGCTCCTCGCACCAGCCGCTATATAAAACATGGCCAGACGTCGGGCAAGAACCACAACTCACCTCCGCTCACCATCTCCTCCATGTACAACATCCGCCATGGCCTCTGGCATTGCAGCGGCCTGGGTTGCCCAACGAGCTAACCCGATACAGGTAGGCTTGTCGACAAAGATTCCGGATCCAGCGCCACCGGCATCGCCAGCCCCTCCTTGCATGTCCAGGCTGGCCAACACTATCTCCCAGCAAATCCTTCGCGAGCAATGGCGGCAACACGCCAGGCAGGTCAGGAAAGAAGCGATGTCCGTGGAGGCCGACATGTCCGGCGGCCACCGAGAATAGCGTGGAAAACTAGACCATGGGAGGCCGCCACCGCTTTGGTTCCATGAAGGCCAGCGCCACCACGTCACCGGGTGACACAGCCGGTGACTTGCTCGGTGAGTGGGGGCGTAGACCACGGTGACCGTCTTCGCCCGCCCAAAAACCGACCCTGATCCGTGCTTCGGGGAGGAGGAGGCTAGTCTTCCCCTCCCACTGAAGCATATCCCTCCTGGGCACCCGGTAGTGCCGACGAGGGGTTGCCGGACATTGGAAAGTCATGTCGCGAGAATGAAGATCCGCCGCGGCCGGCTATAGACTAGTTTTACCGTAGTCCAATATAGTTTAGTTAAAATATGTCGAAATGTAAGCCTAGTTTATATGAAAATCATCCAATTTGCATGTAATTCATTCGGTTAGTTGAAATTCGGTTTAAAATATATGCGGCTAGCTTTGGATGGTTGGCTCCTGTATCCGTGTCCATGGACTGTCCTCCTGTCCATAGATGGATGCGGTGTCTGGTTTGCGGATCAGTGTTGGAGATCCCCTCCAGTGCCATTACATTAGGTTGGCCTAGCGTACAAGTCCAGCATACTTCCTTGCATTCTCGTTTTGCGTCAGCCGATAATAACTCTTGGCTCGGATGCCGGTGAAAATATCATCGGCGAGGTTGTCCAGACCATATGTCGCCGTGTTCAGGACGTCGACACTGGAAGCATGTGCTCTCTACTCGCGCATCCGTTAGTCAACCATCCTTCCTTTTTCGTTCTTGGAATCGCAATACCTGCTCCAAACCCTAAACAGAAAGGTGCTACTGCTCGCTCGCGTCAAAAAACCACAAGCACCACAAAGGTACACACAAACAGATCACATGCATGCCCGATCAGCACGTGCCAACAGCCACGCAACCGTACGTTGTGCGCTCAGGTTAGGTTGGCGCGTACCTGTGATGTGTCCCCGTCAAGATGTTTATTTAAATACCAGCAGATCAACTTGATTCATTTCGCAAAAGCTGCTCGATCTCCACTGACCACTGATATATAATTGTGTCTTAGGTTCGTACAGTATATGTACTGACGGAGTACTAGCTAGTAGTTGCCGGACCACGAGGGCTTATCAGTTGCCGGTGACTGCCGACTGACCCTTCACCAGCTAGCTTAGCGATCGTAGCCTGCAAATTACTAATTTAACCCTAGCGCTAGCGTTGATAGTTAAACCGCCGACAAATTGCGCGTACTCTCCGGCAACCACGACTGCATGTGCCGCCTGCATTGGCTACTGGCCAGGTTCGGTGCCTTGGTTCCGGCAAGCTATGTGCATGGACGATAGCTACTACTACTAGCAGCGTTGACATTGCTGAGATAGCTGATGTGATGATTGTAGTTAACCCTAAGTAATACTAATTGTATGATTAAGAATTTGATATGTCTGCTAGCTGTTGCTAGAGTGGACGTTTTAACCAAGTCCTTATTAGTAGTATCGATCTAAACAGTCTTATACTCCCTCTGTCCTAAAATATAAAAACGTTTTTCACACTAGTATAATGTAAAGCATTTTTATATTTTAAGACAGAGGGAGTATTTCTTTACAGAGGGAGTACCAAATATTGCAACGATACTCTTTCGCGTGGTCCAAAAGTTTAGATACTGAGGCTTCCGGCCGATGGATTATTCATGCAGACCGGCATAGATCCCTCAACATCGCAAGTTAGTTGGAGGGAGTTTTTTTTAGGGAAGTTGGAGGGAGCTATGTTGGCAGTTAGTGCCTCTCACAGTATATAGGCGATTGTGAGTCAAATTCATAAAACCATAACAATGCAGACATCATTAGCAAAAAAACCACCACAATACGTTTGGAAGACACTTTGCACCGAACATAGCACGTGACAGTGACAAAAAACACTAACATTCTTTTTGAACCATGATTTGACGCTGCAAAGATCCCATGTTAGAGCATCTTTAGCAGAACCCGTATAATGTTTCGACCCGTAAAATAACCGTCAAAATATGGGTTCGCACGAAAAAAGCTGCTCGATCAGACCCCGCAAACGCGTCGGACCTGTAAATGCTTTTTTGGGGCGCGGCAAAATTCCCACCCCAACCCCCAAAAACGCAGGTTCTCCCCCTCGCCCGTCGGTGCCCTATATATAGCGGGAGCGGTTGGCGGGGAGGGGGGGGGGGGCATTTCAGTCCGTGCTTTTCTCCGCCCACAGCCGCCTACGATTCCGGCCATACCAGCCGTCAGGATCACGCCAACGGGCCGCCACACGCCCGAATTGTTCTCGACCACTTCCTCCTGCCTCGGCAGGCTGGAAAGTTGCAGATCGGCGGCTGTTTGTCGCGGCCGCCGGATTTGGCGTTTCCGGCCACCGACGGCCGCGCCAAGCCATGGATTGGTCGGGGAGCACCTCGCACAACCCCGACAAAAGGCCCAACGCTGCATGCAGGTACCGGTTCGTCCTCTAGCCGCCATCGTTGGTCTGCCAGCAAGGACTCGGTCAGCCGACGCCGAGGCTCGGCGCTCGCGCAGCGTCTTGCCGGCTCGTCGATGCCGCTCATACAGTGTGATGACTGCACACAGACAGTGATGCGACTAACATCTAGCACGTGCAACACCCCGGATGGGTATTCTTCAAATGCAAAGACGATGGGGTATGTTCTTGTTTTCATTCGGCTTTGTCAACCTATTCGGTTCAATTTCGATAGCTTATTGAGATGGTCATGTGTGTAGGAAGGTGGATGCTCATTTTGGTATTGGGAATAAGAATGCATCGATTCATTGATAGGAAGAAACTTAATAGATGTTCGTGAACTCGTTGGTAGAATTGAGACTAATGATGCGGCTGCATGTGCAATTAGAGAAGAAACTAGAGGGGAAGCAACATCTACTTTAGAATCAAAGAAGAAGAATGAAGAATGCAAGATAAAGAATCCACAGATCAACAATGAAGGCATGGAGAAGATGTTGGTCCAACTAGTGGGAGCAGTTATGAAAGTTGGATATCTTCTAAAATGCTTAACTGTGGTTCTTGTTTTCTTTGATCTTACTATTCTAGCAAAGATTTGGTGAATTATTATGTATCCAATGCACTTGAAGAAAATAAAGAAGCAAAGAAATGTGTTTTCATGCCCGAAATTGAAATGCAAATTGCTGATTTACGGGCCGGTGCTGGTGGCGGCCGAGGAGACCCCTCAAACCGGACCCGTAAAAAAGCCCACGCTAGCCCACAAAGCCATTTTTCCGCGAACTATAAACGCATTTTGCGGGTCGGCATTATACGGGGTCTTCTAGAGACGCTCTTACACAACAGCCGATGGCGTGGGCGAAACGGCTGTCAACAGCCATGGTGGTAGCGGCTCGGTCGGGAGGGTTTGACCAGCCAGTCGGTCCACAGTCTCCTCACTCGTCCTGCCCATCGCTCACTCTGCTCTCATCTCATTCTCCCTCCCTTCGCGCTGCTCCGATGCCCCTGCCTCGTCGCCGCCACCTGCAAGAGCCATGTGAAGGAAATATGCCCTAGAGGCAATAATAAAGTTATTATTCATTTCCTTATATCATGATAAATGTTTATTATTCATGCTAGAATTGTATTAACCGGAAACTTAGTACATCTCTGAATACATAGACAAAAACAGAATGTCCCTAGTATGCATCTACTTGACTAGCTTGTTTGTCAAAGATGGTTATGTTTCCTGACCATACACATGTGTTGTCATTTGATGAACATGATCACATCATTAGGAGAATGATGTGATGGACAAGACCCATTCGTTAGCTTAGCATTATGATCGTTACAGTTTCATTGCTACTGCTTTCTTCATGACTTATACATGTTCCTCAGACTATGAGATTATGTAACTCCCGAATACCGGAGGAACACTTTGTGTGCTATCAAACATCACAACGTAAATGGGTGATTATAAAGACGCTCTGCAGGTGTCTCCGAAGGTATTTGTTGGGTTGGCATAGATCAAGATTAGGATTTGTCACTCCATGTTTCGGAGAGGTATCTCTGGGCCCTCTCGATAATGCTCATCACTATAAGCCTTGCAAGCAATGTGACTAATGAGTTAGTTGCGGGATGAAGTATTACGGAACGAGTAAAGAGACTTGCCGGTAACGAGATTGAACTAGGTATGATGATACCGACGATCGAATCTTGGGCAAGTAACATACCGATGACAAAGGGAACAATGTATGTTGTTATGCGGTTTGACCGATAAAGATCTTCGTAGAATATGTAGGAGCCAATATGAGCATCCAGGTTCCGCTATTGGTTATTGACAGGAGATGTGTCTTGGTCATGTCTACATAGTTCTCGAACCCGTAGGGTCCGCACGGTTAACGTTCGATGACGATTTGTATTATGAGTTATGTGATTTGATGTACCGAAGTTTTTTCGGAGTCCTGGATGAGATCACGGACATGACGAGGAGTATTGAAATGGTCGGGAGGTAAAGATTCATATACTGGAAGGCTGCATTCGGACATCGGAATGGTTCCGAGTGATTCGGGCATTTTTCCGGAGTACCGGGAGGTTACCGGAACCCCTCGGGGAAAGATATGGGCCTTATGGGCCATAGGAGGGCGGCTAACCAGCCCACAAGGGGCTGGTGCGCCCCCAACAAGGGAGGAGGCCGAATTGGACTTGGGAAAGGGGCGCCACCCCCCTTTCCTTCTCCTACTCCCTCTCCTTCCCCTTTTCCCCCTCCGGTAGAAGGAAAAAAGGGTGGGGCCAAATCCTACTAGGACTGGAGTCCTAGTAGGACTCCCCTCTCCCTGGCGCGCCCCTTGTTGGCCGGCCTCCTCCTCCCCTCCTTTATATACGGGAGCAGGGGGCACCCCAAAGACACAACAGACAATCTCTTAGCCGTGTGCGGTGCCCCCCTCCACAGTTTTACACCTCGGTCATATCGTCGTAGTGCTTAGGCGAAGCCCTGCGCCGGTAACTTCATCATCACCGTCACCACGCCGTCATGCTGACGAAACTCTCCCTCGGCCTCAACTGGATCAAGAGTTCGAGGGACGTCACCGAGCTGAACGTGTGCATATCGCGGAGGTGCCGTGTGTTCGGTACTTGATCGGTTGGATCGCGAAGACGTTCGACTACATCAACCGCGTTACTTAACGCTTCCGCTTTCGGTCTATGAGGGTACGTGGACACACTCTCCCGCTCGTTGCTATGCATCACCTAGATAGATCTTGCATGATCGTAGGAAATTTTGAAATTACTGCGTTCCCCAATAGTGGCATCCGAGCCAGGTCTATGCGTAGATGTTATATTCACGAGTAGAACACAAAGAGTTGTGGGCGATAATAGTCATACTGCTTACCAGCATGTCATACTTTGATTCGGCGGTATTGTTGGATGAAGCGGCCCAAACCCACATTACATGACCGCGTTCATGAGACTGGTTCTACCGACGTGCTTCGCACACAGGTGGCTAGTGGGCGTCTGTTTCTCCAACTTTAGTTGAATCGAGTGTGACTACGCCCGGTCCTTGTTGAAGGTTAAAACAACACACTTGATGAAAAATCGTTGTGGTCTTGATGCGTAGGTAAGAACGGTTCTTGCTAAGCCCATAGCAGCCACGTAAAACTTGCAACAACAAAGTAGAGGACGTCTAACTTGTTTTTGCAGGGCTTGCTGTGATATGATATGGTCAAGACGTGATGATATATAAATTGTTCTATGAGATGATCATGTTTTGTAAAAGTTATCGGCAACTGGCAGGAGCCTTATGGTTCTCGCTTTATTGTATGAAATGCAATTGCCATGTAATTGCTTTACTTTATCACTAAGCGGTAGCGATAGTCGTAGAAGCAATAGTTGGCGAGACGACAACGATGCTTCGATGGAGATCAAGGTGTCAAGCCGGTGACGATGGTGATCATGACGGTGCTTTGGATATGGAGATCAAAGGCACAAGATGATGATGGCCATATCATATCACTTATATTGATTGCATGTGATGTTTATCCTTTATGCATCTTATTTTTTCTTAGTACGACGGTAGCATTATAAGATGATCTCTCACTAAATTTCAAGGTATAAGTGTTCTCCCTGAGTATGCACCGTTGCGACAGTTCGTCGTGCCGAGACACCCCGTGATGATCGGGTGTGATAAGCTCTACGTTCACATACAACAGGTGCAAGCCAGTTTTGCACACGCGGAATACTCGGGTTAAACTTGACGAGCCTAGCATATGCAGATATGGCCTTGGAACACTGAGACCGAAAGGTCGAACGTGAATCATATAGTAGATATGATCAACATAGTGATTGTCACCATGAAAACTACTCCATCTCACGTGATGATCGGACATGGTTTAGTTGATTTGGATCACGTGATCACTTAGATGATTAGAGGGATGTCTATCTAAGTGGGAGTTCTTAAGTAATATGATTAATTGAACTTTAATTTATCATGAACTTAGTCCTGATAGTATTTGCATATCTATGTTGTAGATCAATAGCTCGCGATGTAGTTCCCCGTTTATTTTTTGATATGTTCCTAGAGAAAAATAAGTTGAAAGATGTTAGTAGCAATGATGCGTACTTGCTCCATGATCTGAGGATTATCCTCATTGCTGCACAGAAGTATTATGTCCTTGATGCACCGCTAGGTGACAGAACTATTGCAGGAGCAGATGCAGACGTTATGAACGTTTGACAAGCTCGGTATGATGACTACTTGATAGTTAAGTGCACCATGCTTTACGGCTTAGAACCGAGACTTCAAAAATGTTTTGAATGACATAGAGCATATGAGATGTTCCAAGAGTTGAAATTGGTATTTCAGACTCATGCCCGTGTTAAGAGGTATGAGACCTCTTACAAAGTACTTTGCCTACAAGATGGAGGAGAATAGCTCAGCTAGTGAGCATGTGATCAGATTGTCTGGGCACTACAATTGCTTGAATCAAGTGGGAGTTAATCTTCCAGATAAGATAGTAATTGACAAAGTTCTCTAGACATTATCACCAAGTTACTAGAACTTCGTGATGAACTATAATATGCAAGGGATGACGAAAGTAATTCCCGAGCTCTTCGCGATGTTGAAATCGGCAAAGGTAGAAATCAAGAAAAGCATCACATGTTGATGGTTGACAAGACTACTAGTTTCAAGTAAAAGGGCAAGGGAAAGAAAGGGAACTTCAAGAAGAATGGCAAGCAAGTTGCCACTCCCATGAAGAAGCCCAAAGCTAGACCCAAGCCTGAAACTGAGTGCTTCTACTGCAAAGGAAATGATCACTGGAAGTGGAACTTCCCTAGATACTTGGCGGATAAGAAGGATGGCAAAGTGAACAAAGATATATTTGATATACATGTTACTGATGTGTACTTTACTAGTGTTTATAGAAACCCCTCGATATTTGATACTGGTTCAGTTGCTAAGAGTAGTAACTCGAAACGGGTGTTGCAAAATAAACAGAGACTAGTTAAGGGCGAGGTGATGATGTGAGTTGGAAGTGAATCCAAGGTTGATAAGATCACCACCGTACACTCCCTTTACCTTCGGGATTAGTGTTGAACCTAAAATAAATGTTACTTGGTGTTTGCGTTGAGCATGAATATGATTAGATCATGTTTATTGCAATACGGCTATTCATTTAAGTCAAAGAATAATTGTTGTTCTATTTACATGAATAAAACCTTCTATGGTCATACACTTAATATAAATGGTTTATTGAATTTCGATCATAGTGATACACATATTCATAATATTGATGCCAAAAGATGCAAAGTTGATAATGATAGTGCAACATACTTGTGGCACTGCCGTTTAGGTCATATTAGTGTAAAGCGCATGAAGCAACTCCATGCGGATGGATTTTTGAAATCACTTGATTATGAATCATTTGATGCTTGCAAACCATGCCTCATGGGCAAGATGACAAGACTCCGTTCTCCAGAACAATGGAGCGAGCCACTGACTTATTGGAAATAATACATACCTATGTATGCAGTCCGATGAGTGTTGAGGCTCGCGGCAACTATCGTTATTTTCTGACCTTCACAGATGATTCAAAGAAGATATGGGTATATCTACTTGAGGAAACACAAGTCTGAAACATTTGAAAAGTTCAATGAATTTCAGAGTAAAGTGGAGAATCATCGTAACAAGAAAATAAAGTTTCTACGACCTGATCGCGGAGGCGAATATTTGAGTTATGAGTTTGGCCTTCAATTAAAACAATGTGGAATAGTTTCACAAAGTCATGCCACCTGGAACACCACAGCATAATGGTGTGTCAGAACGTCGTAACCGTACTTTATTAGATATGGTGCGATCTATGATGTCTCTTACCGATTTACCACTATCACTTTGGGGTTATGCATTAGAGACATCTGCATTCACGTTAAATAGGGCACCATTTAAATCCGTCGAGACGACACAGTATGAACTGTGGTTTAGCAAGAAACCTAAGCTGTCGTTTCTTAAAGTTTGGGGTTGTGATGCTTATGTGAAAAAGTTTCAGCCTGATAAGCTCGAATCCAAATCGGAGAAGTGCGTCTTCATAGGATACCCAAAGGAAACTAGGGTACACCTTCTATCATAGATCCGAAGGCAAGATATTCGTTGCTAAGAATGGATCCTTTTTAGAGAAGGGGCTTCTCTCGAAAGAAGTGAGTGGGAGGAAAGTAGAACTTGATGAGGTAATTGTACCTGCTCCCTTATTGGAAAGTAGTTCATCACATAAATCAGTTCCAGTGATTCCTACACCAATTAGTGAGGAAGCTAATGATGATGATCATAAAACTTCAGATCAAGTTACTACTGAACCTCATAGGTCAACCAGAGTAAGATCTGCACCAGAGTGGTACGGTAATCCTGTTCTGGAGGTCATGTTACTTGACCATGACGAACCTACGAACTATGAGGAAGCGATGATGAGCCCAGATTCTGCGAAATGGCTTAAGGCCATGAAATGTGAGATGGGATCCATGTATGAGAACAAAGTATGGACTTTGGTGGACTTGCCCGATGATCGGCAAGCCATTGAGAATAAATGGATCTTCAAGAGGAATACAGACGCTGATGGTAGTGTTAGTATCTACAAAGCTCGAATTGTCGCAAAAGGTTTTTCGACAAGTTCAAGGTGTTGACTACGATGAAATTTTCTCATTCGTATCGATGCTTAAGTCTGTCCGAATCATGTTAGCAATTTCCACATTTTATGAAATCTGGCAAATGGATGTCAAAACTGCATTCCTTAATGGATTTACTAAAGAAAAGTTGTATATGATACAACAAGAAGGTTTTGTCAATCCTAAAGGTGCTAACAAAGTGTGCAAGCTCCAGCGATCCATCTATGGACTGGTGCAAGCATCTCGGAGTTGGAATATACGCTTTGATAAGTTGATCAAAGCATATAGTTTTATACAGACTTGCGGTGAAGCCTATATTTACAAGAAAGTGAGTGGGAGCACTACAATCTTTCTCATAAGTATATGTGAAGGACATATTGTTGATCGGAAATGATGTAGAATTTTCTGGAAAGCATAAAGGAGTGTTAGAAAGGAGTTTTTTTTCAAAGAAAGACCTCGGTGAAGCTGCTTACATATTGAATCTATAGAGATAGATCAAGACGCTTGATAAAGTTTTTTTCAATGAGTACATACCTTGAAAAGTTTTGAAGTAGTTCAAAATGGAATAGTCAAAGAAGGAGTTCTTGCCTGTGTTGCAAGGTGTGAAGTTAAGTAAGACTCAAAACCCGACCACAACATAAAATAGAAAGAGAATGAAAAGTCATTTCCAATGCCTCAGTCATAGGTTCTATAAAGTATGCTATGCTATGTACCAGATCTATTGTGTACCTCACCATGAGTTTGGCAAGAGGGTACAATAGTGATCTAGGAGTGGATCACTGGACAACGGTCAAAATTATCCTTAGTGGAATAAGGATATGTTTCTCGGTTATGGAGGTGACAAAAAGTTCGTCATAAAGGGTTACGTCGATGCAAGCTTTGACATTGATCCGGATGACTCTAAGTCTCAATCTGGATACATATTGAAAGTGGGAGCAATTAGCTAGAGTAGCTCCAAGAAGAGCATTGTAGACATAGAAATTTGCAATATACATATGGATCTGAATGTGGCAGACCCGTTGACTAAACTTCTCTCACAAGCAAAACATGATCACACCTTAGTACTCTTTGGGTGTTAATCACATGGTGATGTGAACTAGATTATTGACACTAGTAAACCCTTAGGGTATTGGTCACATGGAGATGTGAACTATAGAGTGTTTAATCACATGACGATGTGAACTATTGGTGTTGAATCACATGGCGATGTGAACTAGATTATTGATTCTAGTGCAAGTGGGAGACTGAAGGAAATATGCCCTAGAGGCAATAATAAAGTTATTATTTATTTCCTTATATCATGATAAATGTTTATTATTCATGCTAGAATTGTATTAACCGGAAACTTAGTACATCTGTGAATACATAGACAAAAACAGAATGTCCCTAGTATGCCTCTACTTGACTAGCTTGTTTGTCAAAGATGGTTATGTTTCCCGACAATATACATGTGTTGTCATTTGATGAACAAGATCACATCATTAGGAGAATGATGTGATGGACAAGACCCATTCGTTAGCTTAGCATTATGATCGTTACAGTTTCATTGCTACTGCTTTCTTCATGACTTATACATGTTCCTCAGACTATGAGATTATGTAACTCCCGAATACCGGAGGAACACTTTGTGTGCTATCAAACGTCACAACATAAATGGGTGATTATAAAGACACTCTACAGGTGTCTCCAAAGGTATTTGTTGGGTTGGCATAGATCAAGATTAGGATTTGTCACTCCATTTTTCGGAGAGGTATCTCTGGGCCCTCTCGGTAATGCTCATCACTATAAGCCTTGCAAGCAATGTGACTAATGAGTTAGTTGCGGGATGAAGTATTACGGAACGAGTAAAGAGACTTTCCGGTTACGAGATTGAACTAGGTATGATGATACCGACGATCGAATCTCGGGCAAGTAACATACCGATGAGAAAAGGAACAACGTATGTTGTTATGCGGTTTGACCGATAAAGATCTTCATAGAATATGTAGGAGCCAATATGAGCATCCAGGTTCCGCTATTGGTTATTGACAGGAGATGTGTCTCGGTTATGTCTACATAGTTCTCGAACCCGTAGGGTCCGCACGCTTAACGTTCGATGACGATTTGTATTATGAGTTATGTGATTTGATGTACCGAAGTTTTTTCGGAGTCCCGGATGAGATCACGGACATGACGAGGAGTCTCGAAATGGTCGAGAGGTAAAGATTCATATATTGGAAGGTTGCATCCGGACATCGGAATGGTTCCGAGTGATTCGGGCATTTTTCCGGAGTACCAGGAGGTTACCGGAAGCCCCCGGGGAAAGATATGGGCCTTATGGGCCATAGGAGGGAGGCTAACCAGCCCACAAGGGGCTGGTGCGCCCCCCACAAGGGAGGAGGCCGAATTGGACTTGGGAAGGGGGCGCCACCCCCTTTCCTTCTCCTACTCCCTCTCCTTCCCCTTTTCCCCCTCCGGTAGAAAGAAAAAAGGGTGGGTCCGAATCCTACTAGGACTGGAGTCCTAGTAGGACTCCCCTCTCCCTGGCGCGCCCCTTGTTGGCCGGCCTCCTCCTCCCCTCCTTTATATATGGGGGTAGGGGGGCACCCCAAAGACACAACATGCAATCTCTTAGCCATGTGCGGTGCCCCCCTTCACAGTTTTACACCTCGGTCATATCGTCATAGTGCTGGGTCAAGAGTTCGAGGGACGTCACCGAGCTGAACGTGTGCAGATCGCGGAGGTGTCGTGCGTTCGGTACTTGATTGGTTGGATCGCGAAGACGTTCGACTATATCAACCGCGTTACTTAACGCTTCCGCTTTCGGTCTATGAGGGTACGTGGACACACTCTCCCGCTCGTTGCTATGCATCACCTAGATCTATCTTGCATGATCGTAGGAAATTTTGAAATTACTGCGTTCCCCAACACCATGGTGTCATGGAACGACGGCGAGGCTAGCGAAGACTCCATGGAGCATTTCGATTCTCAGGTGAGCTTCCTCCCTCTCGGTTCTCTCCCCTCTCTCACCCAACAAATCTCTCCCTTTGTTCCACCTTGGCTAATTTTCATATCTTTTTTGAAAAATACATTTTAAACATTTTATATATTGGAACTCACGGGGCCAAGATTGTTAGAACATGACCAATCTTGGATATATTTCAAATTATTTTAAATTTTAGTGAGTGAAATTGGGTTTTTAGGAGTGAAACTGATTTTTTTTAATTTGAAACTAAATTAGAATTTTTGAAGCTTCTTATTTTCAGTGTGTGAACCTTATATTTTCAATGTTTGGTAATAAAAGATTAAAATGTGAGAGTGAGTGTTTTAATGTGTGGAACTCATTAATTTAAATACAGAAACTGGCAATGACTCATTTCAAAAGTTAGATTTTATGCATTTAAATAAACTGGTTTCAAACATTTCAAAAAATTGATTCTAGTCATTTAAAAAATGATCTGTTAAAAAATCGTTTCACTCATTTAAAAAATGTATTTCACTCAACCTCAAATATATGAAATTGATTTTTACTATTTCGAGAAACATATGTAATTCATTTCAAAAAAACTGATTGAATATTTAAATAAAGTAATTTCACACAATTCAGGAAACATATTCACTAGTTTAAATAATTGATGTCTCCTAGTTCGAAAAAAATTAGTTTAGCTCATTTAGAAAACTTGTTTCACTCATTTTCAAAAAAAACCATTAATGCATTTCAGAAATGACTGCAATTTGTTTTCTGGAATAATTGAAATTTGTTTCTTGAAAGAGTTTAAATGAATATTTGGAATGATTGAAACCAATTTTTAAAAGAGTGAAATTAGTTAAATATTTTTAAAATGAGTGTAATCAGTCTTTGAATTGAGTGAAATTAGTGCTTTGAAAAGAATGAAATCTATTTTTTAAGAGTGAAATTAGTGTTTTTGAATGAGCAAAATCATCTTTTTGGAACGAGTGAAATCGGTTTTCTGAAATGAGTGACTTTTTTCTTCTGAATTGAGTGAAAACATATTTGGGCCTAGGTGGATTAACTGGGTGTCCAGAATTCGCAACTCTGCATCTACATAAGTCTTACTGAATGGGGCTGCTGGCAAAATTATACAACTCAAATGTGGGGTTAGACAGGGTGACCCTCTATCACCTCTCCTATATGTCATTGTTGCTGGTCTCCTCCAATATATAATCAATTGTGCTTGGCTAAATGGAGAATTGTCATTACATGTTGACAACACTAATGGCCAACAATATCCCACTATTCAATATGCAAATGACACACTCATGATCATGCCTGCTGACATGTCTCAACTGATGCATCTCAAAACTCTTTTGCAATTATTCAGCCAATCTACTGGACTTTATGTAAACTACAACAAATCTTCTATTGTGCCCATCAACATCAGTGATGACCATGACAAGGAACTAGCAGAGAACTGATGCAAAATTGAATCACTTCCATTCACATACCTTGGACTTCCATTGGGCATAACCAAACCATCTGTGCAAGATTTTATTGCTACTATGGCAAGAATTGACAGGAAATTATCGGGTGTGGCAAACTTCATGAACTATGCTGGCAGACTCTAATATGTCAACTATGTTATTGCATCCATGCCCATTTTGGGTATATGTACTTTCAAAGTGCGCATTACTATTCTGGAACATGTCAACAAATCTAGTAGAAAATTCTTATGGCATGGTAAAGACATTGACAAGAAAGGAAACTACTTGGCTAGCTGGAACATGATATGTAAACCTAAAGACCATGGACGACTTGCCGTCTTAAACCTCAAGATTCAGAATATAGCCCTTCTCATCAAGCAATTACAAAAATTCAATAACCAAGCTGACGTGACTTGGATTAAGCTCATTTGGCAAGCTTATTACTCTAGCAATGAAGTCCCCCATGCTTGCAAGAACAGAGAATCATTCTGGTGGAGAGATATTCTGAATCTTTTAACCTATATAGAAGCATGGCCAGCTGTAATATATCCAGAGGTAGCACCACTTTGTTATGGGAGGACAGATGGCATGGTAATACTACATCAAACAAATTCCCTATACTACAATCTTTTGCATTAGATGATAAGATATCTATCGACAAGGCCAAGCAACTGGACTCATACTATAGCATGTTCTAGTTACCTCTGTCTCTAATGCCCATTAGCATTTTCTCCAACTTGCTGCATCATTGGATGATATCAAGGAGGCCAACCAACAAGATACATGGAAATTTATATGGGGGAGCACCATATACAACACCAAGAAAATATACAATTATCTAATGGGTTCTGAATCTACTCCAAAACCTTTCCAATGGATATGGAAGAGTTGATGCATGCCAAAGCACAAATTTTTCTCATGGCTAATGCTACAAGATAGAATCAACACGTGTGATCTTCTTACTAGAAAAACAATTCCATCTTGATAGTATTGTCTGCACACTATGTCAAGACCAACCAATGGACGATCACATGCATCTATTTCTTTAGCTGTTCATTCAGTCAAGGATTTTGGTGGAGCATCAACCTTGAATTCAATACTAACAATAACCTTCACCATATGATCATTGATGCAAAAAACAGATACCAACTGGAATTTTTCATGGAGATCATGATCATTGAATGTTGGAGTATTTGGAACCAGAGGAATGACAAGATCTTTGAAAACATTGAAACTTCCATCAACCAGTGTAAGCGGGACTTGACATCCACTTTCAATGATACCATCATGAGGGTAAAACCAAGTATCAAGGAGGGCATGCTGTCTTGGCTAGACAATATTTTCCCCTTTTGTAAATATGGGACTCTTATGTAAAGATACTTTTACATTACAAATGAAAAATTATCTTACACTACGGGTTCCCCCTACTATTTCTGGTAAAAAAGTTTGAATGAAATCAGTGAATATGATTGATATAAAATATCTCAGAAAATTATGTTGAAAAGATAACATTTGGATGTCATATTTTATGAAACTGATATGAATTACGAGTGATAATAAAATAAAATTCATTTGAAATATGTACAGGATTGATCTCATCCTGAAGGTCTTCTCCATATGAATTCAATTTTATAATAAAAATCAAAACAAAGATTTAATTCAAAATATTAACACCGAAACTAACCAATGTATTTTGTATGGAGGAATGAGAATGAAGGAAATATTCCCTAGAGGCAATAATAAAGTTATTATTTATTTCCTTATTTCATGATAAATGTTTATTATTCATGCTAGAATTGTATTAACCGGAAACTTAGTACATGTGTGAATACATAGACAAACAAAGTGTCCCTAGTATGCCTCTACTTGACTAGCTCGTTAATCAAAGATGGTTAAGTTTCCTAGCCATAGACATGTGTTGTCATTTGATGAACGGGATCACATCATTAGAGAATGATGTGATGGACAAGACCCATCCGTTAGCTTAGCACTATGATCGTTTAGTTTATTGCTATTGCTTTCTTCATGACTTATACATGTTCCTATGAGTATGAGATTATGCAACCCCCGAATACCGTAGGAACACTTTGTGTGCTATCAAACGTCACAACGTAACTAGGTGATTATAAAGATGCTCTACAGGTGTCTCCGATGGTGTTTGTTGAGTTGGCATAGATCGAGATTAGGATTTGTCACTCCGATTGTCGGAGAGGTATCTCTGGGCCCTCTCGGTAATGCACATCACTATAAGCCTTGCAAGCAATGTAACTAATGAGTTAGTTACGGGATGATGCATTACGGAACGAGTAAAGAGACTTGCCGGTAACGACATTGAACTAGGTATAGTGATACCGACGATCGAATCTCGGGCAAGTAACATACCGATGACAAAGGGAACAACGTATGTTGTTATGCGGTTCGACCGATAAAGATCTTCGTAGAATACGTAGGAGCCAATATGGGCATCCAGGTTCTGCTATTGGTTATTGACCAGAGAGGTGTCTCGGTCATGTCTACATAGTTCTCGAACCCGTAGGTTCCGCACGCTTAACGTTCGTTGACGATATAGTATTATATGAGTTATGTATGTTGGTGACCGAATGTTGTTCGGAGTCCCGGATGTGATCACGGACATGACGAGGAGCTCCGGCATGGTCCGGAGGTAAAGATTGATATATGGGATAATAGTGTTTGGTTTCCGGAATTCACCGGAAGGGGTTCCGGATGTTTCCCGAAATGTTTGGGTACGAGAACACTTTATTTGGGCCAAAGGGGAAAGCCCACAAGGCTTTTGGAAAGTGCAAAAGGAAGTTTTGCGGAGACCAGAGGCTAGACGCTAGGAACCCTGACGTCTAGGGGGTAGATGCCGGGAACCCTGGCGTCTAGCCCTGGAGTCCATGTAGGACTCTTGCCTTTCGGGCAAAACCGACTTTGAGGAGGCTTTTACTCCAAGTTTCGACTCCAGGGCTCAACATATAAATAGAGGGGCAGGGCTAGCACCAAAGACACATTAAGAAACACCAAGCCGTGTGCCGGCAACCCCGTCCCCTCTAGTTTATCCTCCGTCATAGTTTTCGTAGTGCTTACGTGAAGCCCTGCGGAGATTGTTCTTCACCAACACCGTCACCACGCCGTCGTGCTGCCGGAACTTATCTACTACTTCGCCCCTCTTGCTGGATCAAGAAGGCAAGGACGTCATCGAGCGGAATGTGTGCTGAACGCGGAGGTGTTGTATGTCTGGTACTTGATCGGGACGGATCATGAAGGTGTACGACTACATCAACCATCAACCGTGTTGATAAACGCTTCCGCTTACGGTCTACGAGGGTACGTAGACAACACTCTCCCCTCTCGTTGCTATGCATCACCATGATCTTGCGTGTGCGTAGGAATTTTTTTGAAATTACTATGTTCCCGAACAGTGGCATCCGAGCCGGGTTTATGCATAGATGTTATATGCACGAGTAGAACACAAGTGAGTTGTGGGAGATAATATTTATACTGCTTACCAGCATGTCATATTTTGATTCGGCGGAATTGTTGGATGAAGCGGCCTGGACCGACATTACGTGTACGCTTACGCGAGACTGGTTCTACCGACGTGCTTCGCTCTTAGGTGGCTGGCAGGTGTTGGTTTCTCCAACTTTAGTTGAATCGAGTGTGGCTACGCCCGGTCCTTGTTGAAGGTTAAAACAACACATACTTGACGAAAAATCATTATGGCTTTGATGCGTAGGAAAGAACGGTTCTTGCTCGGCCCGTAGCAGCCACGTAAAACTTGCAACAACAAAGTAGAGGACGTCTAACTTGTTTTTGCAGGGCATGTTGTGATGTGATATGGTCAAGACATGATGTTAAATTTTATTGTATGAGATGATGATGTTTTGTAACGGAGTTATCGGCAACTGGCAGGAGCCATATGGTTGTCGCTTTATTGTATGAAATGCAATCGCCATGTAATTGCTTTACTTTATCACTAAGCGGTAGCGATAGTCGTAGAAGCAATAGTTGGAGAGACGACAACGATGCTTCGATGGAGATCAAGGTGTCAAGACGGTGACGATGGTGATCATGACGGTGCTTTGGAGATGGAGATCAAAGGCACAAGATGATGATGGCCATATCATATCACTTATAATGATTGCATGTGATGTTTATCCTTTATGCATCTTATTTTGCTTAGTACGGCGGTAGCATTATAAGATGATCTCTCACTAAAATGTCAACGTATAAGTGTTCTCCCTGAGTATGCACCGTTGCGACAGTTCTTCGTGCTGAGACACCGTGTGATGATCCGGTGTGATAAGCTCTACGTTCACATACAACGGGTGCAAGCCAGTTTTGCACATGCAGAATACTCGGGTTAAACTTGACGAGCCTAGCATATGCAGATATGGCCTCGGAACACTGAGACCGAAAGGTCGAGCGTGAATCATATAGTAGATATGATCAACATAGTGATGTTCACCATTGAAAACTACTCCATCTCACGTGATGATCGGACATGGTTTAGTTGATATGGATCACGTGATCATTTAGATGACTAGAGGGATGTCTATCTAAGTGGGAGTTCTTAAGTAATATGATTAAATTGAACTTTAATTTATCATGAACTTAGTCCTGATAGTATTTGCATAACTATGTTGTAGATCAATAGCCCGTGATGTAGCTCCTCGTTTATTTTTCATATGTTCTTAAGAGAAAAATAAGTTGAAAGATGATAGTAGCAATGATGCGGACTTGGTCCGTGATCAGAGGATTATCCTCATTGCTGCACAGAAGAATTATGTCCTTGATGCACCACTAGGTGACAGACCTATTGTAGGAGCAGATACAGACGTTATGAACGTTTGACAAAGCTCGGTATGATGACTACTTGATAGTTTAGTGCACCATGCTTTACGGCTTAGAACCGGGATTTCAAAAACGTTTTGAACATCACAGAGCATATGAGATGTTCCAAGAGCTGGAATTGGTATTTCAGACTCATGCCCGAGTCGAGAGGTATGAGACCTCTAACAAAGTACTTAGCGTACAAGATGGAGGAGAATAGCTCAACTAGTGAGCATGTGCTCAGAATGTCTGAGTACTACAATCGCTTGAATCAAGTGGGAGTTAATCTTCCAGATAAGATAGTGATTGACAAAGTTCTCTAGTCACTATCACCAAGTTACTAGAACTCCGTGATGAACTATAATATGCAAGGGATAACAGAAATGATTCCCAAGCTCTTCGCAATGCTGAAATCGGCGAAGGTAGAAATCAAGAAAAAGCATCAAGTGTTGATGGTTGACAAGACCGCTAGTTTCAAGTGAAAGGGAAAGGGAAAGAAAGGGAACTTCAAGAAGAATGGCAAGCAAGTTGCCACTCCCATGAAGAAGCCCAAAGCCAGACCCAAGCCTGAAACTGAGTGCTTCTACTGCAAAGGAAATGGTCACTGGAAGCGAAACTGCCCCAAATACTTGGCGGATAAGAAGGATGGCAAAGTGAACAAAAGTATAAATGATATACATGTTATTGATGTGTACTTTACTAGTGTTCATAGTAGCCCCTGGGTATTTGATACTGGTTTAGTTGCTATGATTAGTAACTCGAAACAGGAGTTACAAAATGAACAAAGAGTAGTTGAGGATGAGGTGACGATTCGCGTGGGAAATGGTTCCAAAGTCGATGTGATGGCAGTCGGCACGCTACCTCTACATCTACCTTCGGGATTAGTTTTAGACCTGAATAATTGTTATTTGGTGCCAACGTTGAGCATGAACATTATATCTGGATCTTGTTTGATGCGAGACGGTTATTCATTTAAATCTGAGAATAATGGTTGTTCTATTTATATGAGTAATATCTTTTATGGTCATGCACCCTTGAAGAGTGGTCTATTTTTGTTGAATCTCGATAGTAGTGACACACATATTCATAATATTGAAGCCAAAAGATGCAGAGTTGATAATGATAGTGCAACTTATTTATGGCACTACCGTTTGGGTCATATTGGTGTAAAGCGCATGAAGAAACTCCATTCTGATGGACTTTTGGAATCACTTGATTATGAATCACTCGATACTTGCGAACCATACCTCATGGGCAAGATGACTAAAACACCGTTCTTCGGAACAATGGAGCGAGCAACATATTTGTTGGAAATCATACATACTGATGTATGTGGTCCGATGAATACTAAGGCTCGCGGCGAGTATCATTATTTTCTCACCTTCACAGATTATTTGAGCAGATATGGGTATATCTACTTGATGAAACATAAGTCTAAAACATTTGAAAAGTTCAAAGAATTTCAGAGTGAAGTGGAAAATCATCGTAACAAGAAAATAAAGTTTCTACGATCTGATCGTGGAGGAGAATATTTGAGTTACGAGTTTGGTCTTCATTTGAAACAATGCGGAATAGTTTCGCAACTCACGCCACCCGGAACACCATAGCGTAATGATGTCTCTTACTGATTTACTACTATCGTTTTGGGGTTATGCTTTAGAGACGGCTGCATTCACGTTAAATAGGGCACCATCTAAATCCGTTGAGACGACACCTTATGAATTGTGGTTTGGCAAGAAACCCAAGTTGTCGTTTCTGAAAGTTTGGGGCTGCGACGCTTATGTGAAAAAGTTTCAACCTGATAAGCTCGAACCCAAATCGGAGAAATGTGTCTTCATAGGATACCCAAAGGAGACTGTTGGGTACACCTTCTATAACAGATCCGAAGGCAAGACATTCGTTGCTAAGAATGAATCCTTTCTAGAGAAGGAGTTTCTCTCGAAAGAAGTGAGTGGGAGGAAAGTAGAACTTGATAAGGTAATTGTACCTTCTCCCGAATTGGAAAGCAGTTCATCACAGAAATCAGTTCTAGTGATGCCTACACCGATTAGTGAGGAAGTTAATGATGATGATCATGAAAACTTCAGATCAAGTCACTACCGAATCTCGTAGGTCAACCAGAGTATGGTCCGCACCAGTGGTATGGTAATCCTTTCTGGAAGTCATGTTACTTGACCATGACGAGCCTACGAACTATGAGGAAGCGATGATGAGCCCAGATTCCACGAAATGGCTTGAGGCCATGAAATCTGAGATGGGATCCATGTATGAGAACAAAGTGTGGACTTTGGTTGACTTGCCCGATTATCGGCAAGCCATAGAAAATAAATGGATCTTCAAGAGGAAGACGGACGCTGATAGTAGTGTTACTATCTACAAAGCTAGGCTTGTCGAAAAAGGTTTTTGACAAAGTTCAAGGTGTTGACTACGATGAGATTTTTCTCACTCGTAGTGATGCTTAAGTCTGTCTGAATCATGTTAGCAAATTGCCACATTTTATGAAATCTGGCAAATGGATGTCAAAACTACATTTCTTAATGGATTTCTTAAACAAGAGTTATATATGATGCAACCAGAAGGTTTTGTCGATCCTAAAGGTGCTAACAAAGTGTGCAAAGCTCCAGCGATCCATTTATGGACTGGTGCAAGCATCTCGGAGTTGGAATGTACGCTTTGATAGTATGATCAAAGCATATAGTTTTATACAGACTTGCGGTGAAGCCTGTATTTACAAGAAAGTGAGTGGAGCACTATAGCCTTTCTGATAAGTATATGTGAATGACATATTATAGATCGGAAATGATGTAGAATTTTCTGGAAAGCATAAAGGAGTGTTTGAAAGGAGTTTTTCAAAGAAAGACCTCGGTGAAGCTGCTTACATATCGAGCATCAAGATCTATAGAGATAGATCAAGACACTTGATAAGTTTTTTCAATAAGTACATATCTTGACAAGTTTTTGAAGTAAGTTCAAAATGGAACAGTCAAAGAAGGAGTTCTTTCCTGTGTTGCAAGGTGTGAAGTTGAGTAAGACTCAAAACCCGACCACGGCAAAAATAGAAACAGAATGAAAGTCATTCCCTATGCCTCAGTCATAGGTTCTATAAAGTATGCTATGCTGTGTAAACCTATTATGTACCTTGCCATGAGTTTGGCAAGGGGGTACGATATTGATCCAGGAGTGGATCACTGAACAGTGGTCAAAATTATCCTTAGTGGAATAAGGAAACGCTTCTCTGTTATGGAGGTGACAAAGAGTTCATCGTAAAGAGCTACATCGATGCAAGCATTGACACTGATCTGGATGACTCTAAAGTCTCGATCTAGATACATATTGAAAGTGGGAGCAATTAGCTAGAGTAGCTCCATGTAGAGCATTGTAGACATAGAAAATTTGCAAAATACATACGTCTCTGAATGTGGCAGACCTGTTGACTAAACTTCTCTCACAAGCAAAACATGATCACACCTTAGTACTCTTTGGGTGTTAATCACATGGGGATGTGAACTAGATTACTGACTCTAGTAAACCCTTTGAGTGTAGGTCACATGGCGATGTGAACTATGGGTGTTAATCGCATGCTGATGTGAACTATTGGTGTTAAATCACATGGCGATGTGAACTAGATTATTGACTCTAGTGCAAGTGGGAGACTGAAGGAAATATGCCCTAGAGGCAATAATAAAGTTATTATTTATTTCCTTATTTCATGATAAATGTTTATTATTCATGCTAGAATTGTATTAACCGGAAACTTAGTACATGTGTGAATACATAGACAAAAAGAGTGTCCCTAGTATGCCTCTACTTGACTAGCTCGTTAATCAAAGATGGTTAAGTTTCCTAGCCATAGACATGTGTTGTGATTTGATGAACGGGATCACATCATCAGAGAATGATGTGATGGACAAGACCCATCCGTTAGCTTAGCACTATGATCGTTTTGTTTATTGCTATTGCTTTCTTCATGACTTATACATGTTCCTATGACTATGAGATTATGCAACTCCCAAATACCGGAGGAACACTTTGTGTGCTATCAAACGTCACAACGTAACTAGGTGATTATAAAGATGCTTTACAGGTGTCTCCGATGGTGTTTGTTGAGTTGACATAGATCGAGATTATGATTTGTCACTCTGATTGTCGGAGAGGTATCTCTGGGCCCTCTCGGTAATGCACATCACTATAAGCCTTGCAGGCATTGTAACTAATGAGTTAGTTAAGGGATGATGCATTACAGAACGAGTAAAGAGACTTGCCGGTAAAGAGATTGAACTAGGTATAGTGATACCGACGATCGAATCTCGGGCAAGTAACATACTGATGACAAAGGGAACAACGTATGTTGTTATGCGGTTTGACCGATAAAGATCTTCGTAGAATATGTAGGAGGCAATATGGGCATCCAGGTTCCGCTATTGGTTATTGACCAGAGAGGTGTCGCGGTCATGTCTACATAGTTCTCGAACCCGTAGAGTCCGCACGCTTAACGTTCGTTGACGATATAGTATTATATGAGTTATGTATGTTGGTGACCGAATGTTGTTCGGAGTCCCGGATGTGATCACGGACATGACGAGGAGCTCCGGAATGGTCCGGAGGTAAAGATTGATATATGGGATAATAGTGTTTGGTCTCCAGAAGGGTTCCGGAATTCACCGGAAGGGGTTCCGGATGCTTCCCGAAATGTTTGGGTACGAGAACACTTTATTTGGGCCAAAGGGGAAAGCCCACAAGGCTTTTGGAAAGTGCAAAAGGAAGTTTTGTGGAGACCAGAGGCTAGACTCCAGGAACCCTGGCGTCTAGGGGGTAGACGTCGGGAACCCTGACGTCTAGCCCTGGAGTCCGGGTAGGACTCTTGCCTTTCGGGCAAAACCGACTTTGAGGAGGCTTTTACTCCAAGTTTCGACCCTAGGGCTCAACATATAAATAGAGGGGCAGGGCTAGCACTAAAGACACATTAAGAAACACCAAGCCGTGTGCCGGCAACCCCGTCCCCTCTAGTTTATCCTCCGTCATAGTTTTCGTAGTGCTTAGGCGAAGCCCTGCGGAGATTGTTCTTCACCAACACCGTCACCACGCCATCGTGCTGTCGGAACTCATCTACTACTTCACCCCTCTTGCCGGATCATGAAGGCGAGGACGTCATCGAGCTGAACGTGTGCTGAACGCGGAGGTGCCGTACGTTCGGTACTTGATCGGGACGGATCGTGAAGGTGTACGACTACATCAACCGCGTTGATAAACGCTTCCGCTTACGGTCTACGAGGGTACGTAGACAACACTCTCCCCTCTCGTTGCTATGCATCACCATGATCTTGCGTGTGCGTAGGAGTTTTTTTGAAATTACTACGTTCCCCAACAGAGAATGCATACCATGGTCTTTTTGTTCACTCTCTTGCTCTCTGTGCCTCTCATGTTAAAGAACTAAGGGCGTCTCCAACACCGACTCTCAAACCTCCCACAACCGTCCGGACCACTGAAGCCATCAAACGCGGGCCTGTAACGGTTCGTGGCACAGCTTGGACGTGTTTTCTCTCGCAAACCGGAGACAAACCTGGGGGAGGTTTGCGGGAGACCGGACCGCTGCCATGCCCGCTTGTGACCGCCCTGGCCCACCCAAAACCCTCCCCCTCTCGCGTGCTCTTCCCACCCGGTAACAACTGCCCACATTCATGCCGCTGTAGAGCGTGCCGCTCCACATTGAAGGCGGCTCAGGGCAGACGCGACCTCTCATTGCCTCCGCCATTGAAGCAGTGCGCCGACCGAGAGTGTCATCCGCTGCACGCCCGGCTAAACACGCCTCCTTGCCGCATTCAAATGCCTCCATTAAACCCGCGTGGAAGCCAAGAAACCTACTCTGGCCACACGTCTGTTCACGAGCGGGTCGGCATTAAACACAATGCCAGGCAGGTTCCTCCTGTCCGCCCTCTATATAAACCAGGCCAGATGCGGGCAAGAGTCGCACCACTCTGCCACTCCCCATCTCCTCCTTTCACCATTTTCTCCAATCTTTCGATGGCATCCGACGAGCCAGAAGAGCAGTTCTTCGAAATAAAAGCCGGCTGGCTGGCACACCGAGCCCGGCGGGTACGAGGGAGGCACCTCGCTGCTCCACCTCCCTCGCCTAGCCCAACGGAGCAAGTTGCAGCTCCAAGCCGGCGCGTGGTTCAGCAACTCGCCGCTCCAAGACAACTCACGGAGGAGTGGTGAGTTGCTCCAGGCCGTTACAACGGGGGAGCATGGAGGCACGGGCATCGTCGCCTCCAGTGCTTGCGACCGCGCCATGCACCGTCGACGCATGCGTAGCCGCACCATGCAGGCAGAGAAAGAAGCCGGCTACGCAGTGGCGGCTAGCACGTCCGCGCTCGCCGCCCATCATCGAGGAGAAATAGAACATGGGAGGCCGCCGCCTCTTGGGTCCCAGGAAGGCCACCATCGGTGACCTGGCCGGTTCTTCTTTATCTCAGACCATTCTGGGCACCCGCCTGAGCTCCACGGAAGCACCCTTCTCTTTCGCCTGAGCTATGCCTCCGGGGCTCCCGGCAGTCCGGTTAGCGGGCTGCCGAACATGGGGAAGAGAAGACGCGGCCGGCTGTAGACTAGTGTAGTGTATCCGTGTTGTGGGAGTGGAGCTCCACGCGAACGTACATGCACATAGTTTTAGCTTTTTAGTTCAAAATATGTTCGAAATGTAACCACTTTTGTCTGGTTTGTATGGAATCTGTCATATTTATACAAAATCCGGCCTTGCTTGCATGAATTTCATCCGGTTTGTTGAATAAGAGTTTGAAATGTATGCGGCTACAGTTGAATGGCGGCCTCCCACATCCCTATCCGCGGACTGATCCCCTGTCCGCGGATGGATGCGGGAGCAAATTTTGCGGGTTGCCGTTAGGATGCCCTAACACAACCTGGCAAGAGCATATGTATTTCTCTCACCAACCTTGTATATTGGACACGAAAAGATTCCTCAAACTATACCTATAAAGCTTACGAATTGCAAATGCTTCACCGCTAGAGCATGGTTAATACCATAGCCGGCTGCTGACTACTTGTCATTGTCATGCCGTCTATCGCCAACTTTATAGCAATCATTGTATAATAGTTAGCTATAAGTAGATACCATTTTATTAATGTTTGCTCTACTTCACTCCCTCACGAAGTTTTTGAGCCCACAGTGTTAATCTACAATCACCCCCACCATCCCCTCAGACCCCTCTAGTTCTGGTTCTCGGTTTTCTGTGCTTGGTTCCGCTCCGTTGTCTCATCTGGCAGAGGTGGTCACCGATAGTGGCATTGTGTTTCATGGTGAGAAGAGGCCCATCCTTGAGCAGATTTCTGCTATTTGCGCCAAGGAGAGGCTCGATGGGGCGTTGGCTAAAGCCCGTGCTTATGCGGCGCGTGGTGAATCCAGCACCCCGGCGCCCACTGACCCTGGTCATAGAGAGACCAGGGCTAGTGTGGCGCCCCCTGTGGAGAGTGTGGCGGACACACCCCGTGCAGTCCCTCACTCGGTGAGGGCTCTTCGAGGGCGCCCCCACACGTCTCAACCCCACTGAACACCGGATAGAGGTGTGTGGGTCTAGTTCCAGGTCCACTTCCCTTTGACCGGAGGCCTCCGTTGCCCCCCTACGCGGGGCGGCGTGGCTGTCCGGTGAAGGCATCCCCCGACCCGCGATTGACGGGCAGGCTAGCTCGGCCCCGCCTGAGGGGCCTAGGGATTCCACTGAGGTTATTAAATGAAGCTCCTATGTTGGAACATTAGGGGCTTAGGCCTCACTGGCCGGCGTCGGCAGCTCATCGAGTATTTACGGCAAGAAGAGATTGACGTTGTGGGACTTCAGGAGATGATTCGCCAGGACTTTAGCATGCATGAGCTCCAGGGGCTCATGCACCACCAGTTTGCCTGGCAGTGGCTGCCTGCTACATGACAATCTGGCGGCATCCCGCTCGGAGTCAGGGAGGATGATTTCTCAGTTGAGGATATGGACTGAGGGGAGTTCTTCCTGAGCAAGTCCGTCACCGACCGACGAGTTCACCTCAGCTGGGAGGTGATTTTTGTCTATGGACCCGCGGATCATGGGCGCTCTGCTGACTTCCTTGCCGAGCTGAAAAATAAGGTGGAGCGGTGCACCACTCCGATGGTGGTGGCCGGGGACTTCAACCTCATTAGGTGGGCTTCTGATAAAAGCTCTCCTAATGTTGATCGTGTCCGCATGCGTCTATTTAATGACCGCATTGCGGATCTTGCTCTTCGTGAGATAGCTCGCGTAGGGGCTAGGTTCACGTGGACAACTAAGCAGGCGGACCCCATCCGGAGTGTTTTGGATCAGGTATTTGTGTCCGCCCAGTGGGAAGTGATGTTCCCATTGAGCTCTCTCAAGGCGGTTACTCGGATTGGCTCTGACCATACCCCCTGCTTTTCTCTTCAGGGGATGATGCCCCCCCAGAACTCGTCGCTTCCGCTTTGAGGCATTTTGGTTGGAGCAACCGAGTTTCTTCGAGCTGGTTTGCGACCGCTGGTTAGAGGCCGTCGTGTCCCGCCTCGTGTGTTCTGTACTGTGGATGTCTGGCACCACTGTGCTAAAATGGCCTGTCAGGCCATGAAGGGCTGGGGGGGCGAACCTTGGTGCTGATCGTCGGGCCCGTAAAGGGGCCCTGCTGGATCAGATTAAGGTACTAGATGGCCTTGCGGACGGGCCGGGCCTGTCTCCTGACGACTAGATTAGGAGATACTCCCTTGAGGCCTCGCTCATGGACATTTACAAGAGCGAGCGGCTGTTTTGGCAACGTCGAGGGGGCCAGAACTGGCTCCTAAAAGGGGATGCGAACACTGCCTACTTCCAGGCGATAGCCAATGGTCGCAGGCGGAAATGTGCCATCCCTTTCCTCTGGGATGGGGGATGTTCTTCTGGAAAGCCGAGAGGACATCTCCACCCATATTTACTCCTTCTATATGGAGTTGTTTTTGGCTGAGCCGCGTGGAGGCTTCTCCCTCTGCACCAACTTTTGGCCACTTGCCGACCAAGTCTCCGATGCGGAGAATGCGGAGCTTACTCTCCCTTTCTCTCCCGAGGAGGTGGGACGGGCAATTGCTTCTATGAAAGCTTGCTCGGCCCCGGGGCCGGATGGCCTTCTGGTAGTTTTCTTCCAAAAATTCTGGGAGATCCTGCGTTCGGTCATTATGCCCATGTTCCATGAGTTCTATGTCGGCACTCTTGACATGGCTAGGATTAATTATGGCGTCATATCTCTGATCCCCAAAGTAGTTGGGGCGACGGATATTCGGCAATTCCGCCCCATCACAGTGATCAATGTGTTGGAGTGAATCTTTGCGAAGGTTTGCGCGACCCGTTTATCCCCCGTGGCGGAAAGGATTGTCCACCCCCTTCAGTCCGCGTTCTTGAAGGGCCAGCGGATCCATGACGGGATTCTTGCCCTTCACGAGATTGTCCACGAGGTGGCGTCGAAGGGGCTTAAGGGGGTCTTCCTCAAACTGGATTTCCAGAAGGCTTATGACCATCTGGACTTGTCCTTTTTGAGGTTGGTGATGCAGCGACGAGGATTTGACGAGCGGTGGTGCTCCTGGATCATGCAATTGGTTAGATCTGGAAACAGGGCGATCAACATCAATGGCGAAGTGGGACCCTTCTTCCAGGCCTCCAGGGGGTAAAGCAAGGGGATCCTGTCTCCCCCTTGCTTTTCAACCTTACAGTTGATGCCCTTGTGGGCATCCTAGATAAGGCCAAGCTGGTCGGCCACCTTAAGGGTGTGGTTAGTCATCTCATTTTGGATTGGGGGGGGGGGGTTACCCACTTGCAGTATGCGGATGACACCATGATTATGGTGGAAGGTTCCGACTCGGACATTGTTAATCTTAAGTTCGTTTTCCTCTGCTTTGAGGAAATGTCTGGACTTAAGATTAACTTTGATAAGAGCGAGGTTGTGGTCCTTGGCTACTCGGAGGCTGAGCAGCACAGGATCGCGGATAACCTCAATTGTAGGTTGGCTTCATTCCCCATATCTTACTTGGGGATGCCCCTGGCCGAGTCTAGGATTTTGGTGAGTGGGTATGATCCGCTTGTGGGACGAGTAGCATCCCGTGCGGAGCCCTGGGCGGTAGGTTCACATCTAAAGGAAGCAAAATTGTCCTCATTAGCTCTAACCTTGCCAGCCTCCCCATGTATATGACGGGGATGTATGTAACACCCCGCATGTAACTTGCCATATTTGTAACTCCGACTCTTGCCATTTCCGGCTATGTGTTTTGTTTTTTCCTCCGTTGTCGGGTTTTTGTCTTTCGTTTTGTATTTTGTCATGTCATGCATTTTCATATCATGTCATCATGTGCATTGCATTCGCATACGTGTTCGTCTCATGCATCCGAGCATTTTCCCCGTTGTCCGTTTTCCAATCCGGCGCTCCTATCTCCTCCGGTGCACCCCTCTTGTTTTCTTTCGTGTGCGTGTGTCAAACTTTCTCGGAATGGACCGAGGCTTGTCAAGTGGTCTTAATATACCACCCGGAGTCTACCGGTCAAGTTTCGTTCCATTCGGAGGTCGTTTGGTACTCCAACGGTTAACCGGGCCTCCGCAATGTCCATTTGAGTATCCAGCAAAAACCCCCTCCAAAACCAGCCCAAAGCCCACCAAACTCTCTTCCATGCTCTAGGTCGTTCGATCACGATCGTGTGGGCGAAAACCGCACCTCATTTGGAGTCTCCTAGCCC